>NC_091754.1:53755654-54128779 GCF_043380555.1 Nothobranchius furzeri
CTTCGGGTGATTTGATGATGAGACAGAAGTAGCTCAGGAGGTAGAGCGGGTTGTCCAGTAATCGGAAGGTTGCAGGTTCGATCCCGGCTCCAACCAGAGAATTCTGCTGTTGTGTTGTTGGGCAAGACACTTAACCTACCTTGCCTGCTAGTGGTGGTTGGAGGGACCGGTGGCGCCTGTGTAAGTCAGCCTTGTCTCTGTCAGTGCGCCCCAGGGCAACTGTAGCTACATCGTAGCTCATCCTCACTAGCGTGTGAATGTGTGTGTGAAAGGGTTGTGTTGTGCAGCGCCTTGGGGGCTGTATAACTCTAAGACGGCGCTTTACAAATAAAGGCCATTTACCATTTCTGCCAGTTTTGGGCAATGAATATGCACATAAAGGGCAGGGTTTCCCCTAGCACTTTACAAGCCTGGCGGGCACCAGACTTTGCTTAGTCACGCATCTGGCACAGCATGGTCCTGCAATGGCGCCCCCAAGGGGTGGCCAGGGGTGGCCATGGCCACCTCTAGAAAATTGCTGGCCCCCCAGCAAAAGTCAGTGTTAATAAATCATATTAATGTTCACTCAAACCATATCTTATTTATTCAAGACATAATTGTAAAACAAAATAAAAAATAATACAATTAATGCGTAAAGAAATAATCAGAATTTAAAAAATACACATGCCTATTTTAGGCCAAAGGTTGGACGGTTTGAACTGGAGCAGTCCAAGATGGATTCTCTTGTTTGGAAAATTTCAAATCTTGCGAGAATTCATCTTGCAGCGCAAGGTTAGGAACTTCAGTGGTGGTGCAGAGCTATACAGAAGCCTATGGAAGTGAAACACTGACTTTTTCTTTATTAAATAGTTGTTTCCTAATAACAAAGCACAATTTTGGTGCCACTTGCCCAGTTCTGTGGCCTATTGGAGTGTCTGCCCAGAGACTGGGAGATCTTGGGTTCAAATCCACGGTCGGATCATACCAAAGACTTGCCTCCCCGCTTCACACTTAATATTAAGGGGTTCTATTGAAGGGTTAAACCAGCAAATAGTTCCCAAACACAACTGTCTCTGCAGCTCACCGCTCCCTCAGGGAGATGGATCAAATGCGGTAAACTAATTACAAACACCAGTGTGACAGGTAGTGGGACGTCAACTTACTGTAAAGTGTTATAAAAAATGTAGTGTTTAATGCTCTTGTGTTCCAAGACCTGATGACGTTGTGTAAATCCACTGCAGCAAGAGGATGTGGGTTTGTCTTTAAACCTCAAGTGGATAGGAGGGTTAAATCAGACTCTGTGAGGCAATAAAAGCAATCTATTACAGCAGCGGAAAATGGGAACCTTTCTCTTTTAGCAAAAGCTTGTTTTCTTTTCTCAAAAGCCACTAAAAAAGCTTCAGACATGTTTGCAAGCCACTAGAGTCAGAGAGAAGACAACAAGCCAAACACATTAGCCTCAGTTAATTGGTATTAAACCATTTAGCTGTTAACACTAAGAAAGCCTCCTAACACTGCAGTTTAAGATCTTGTTTTTATTCAAAAATATATTTTAAGCACAACTTATTAATAATCACGTACTAATTTAATTTCTAACCTCCCTACTTGTGTCTGGAGGCTGATTAGACATAAGCAGTTAAGAACTACCAGCAAACAAAATGTTGCATTGAATATTAATCGTTCGAGTGCTGTTTTTTTTTTTTTTTTTTGTAAAAGAAGATACATCCGCAGATGCAATCGGACCAAAAGTTGCATAAAATGATGAACGACAATAGGAGCCCATGGCTTATCTGAAATACTATGAGTAATCATAGGGGCTATGGAAAACCATTCTTGAAGCCAATTGCACAAGTCTCCATCAAATGTTGCATTTCTCACGGAAATGCCCTGTCCCTACTGCTGTTCTGCATACGTCTGAACCCCCTCAGCCCAAAAACAATACTGGCTATGGATACTGACTCAAGAATGGAACTACAATCAGCCACCTCCTCTACATGGAAGAAATAAAGCTGTATGCCAAGAGTGAGCAAGACATAGACTCACTGATCCACACCACCAGGATCTACAGCACTGATACTGGAATGCCATGACAAAGGAATGGAAGGTAGCCCACACAGAAGGGGTCTCACTCTCAGAAGGAACAATAGCAGACACTAAGGACAGCTACGAGTACCTTGGTATCCTACAACAAGTAAGGCAAGTTCTAAGAAGTCAGCTCAATGGCAAAAACAAGATCTGGGCAATGAACAGCTACACCCTGCCAGTAATCAGATATCCTGCTGGAATAGTAAGGTGGCCAGCCAAAGGAAGAAATACAGGCCACAGATATTAAGGCACATCCTAATCATACATGGAGGGTTCCATCCCAAATCCTGCATCCTGACACTGTACATTAGCTGTAAGGAAGAAGGCCGAGGACTAGTGAATGTGAGAGCCACTGTCCAGCATGAAACATCCAAGATCCATAAGTACATCAAGGACAAGGCCCCAACAGTGAATGTCTCAGACAATAGCGAACAGAGGAGAAGACGCTGGAAATACCATCATGGGTGGACAAACCCCTACATGGGATGTACCACTGACAGATAACTGAAGTGGCTGATATAAAGAAACCCTACCAATGACTAAAACGAGCTGGTCTGAAGGACAGCACAGAGGCACTCATCATGGCGGCACAGGAACAGGCCCTGAAAAACAGAGCAACTGTGGCCAAGGTCAACTGTTGATTGCTTGGGCAAAATCCTGGTGTAAGATGCTGGCATGGAAAAACATCCATGGAACTCCACAATCAAGTGGCTGGCATCGTGTACAGAAACATCTGTGAAGAGCGTGCACTAGAAGCCCAAAGGTCAAAGTGGGTAACACCCCGTAAGGTGGTTAAGAATGAGAGAGCCAAGCTCCTGTGGGACTTCCAGATCCAGACCAACAAAATGGTGATGGTGAACCAACCGGACATTGTGGTGGTGGAAAAAAAAACAGAGGACAGCCGTTGAGGTTGATGTGGCAATATCAAGTGATGGCAACATCAGGAAAAAGTAACAGGAGAAACTAGAGAAGTACCAGGACCGCAAAGAAGAACTTGAGAAAGCCTGGAGAGTGAAGACATCAGTGGTGCCCATGGTCATCGGTGCTCTCGGGGCAGTAACTCCCAAACTGGAGGAGTGGCTAAAGCAGATCCCAGGAAAAACATCAGAAAATCTCAGTCCAGAAAAGTGCAGTTCTAGGAACAGCTAAGATACTGAGCAGCACCTTCAAGCTCCCAGGCCTGAGGTAGAGGACCCTAGCTTGGAAGAATGAGACCACTCGCGGAGGGTGAGATGGGAATTTTTTTTCTCTTGGTACAAGCATAAAAAGCTTGAACTTCACTTCCTGCTAGCTGAAAAGTTTCTATCACTTTCCAGCTTTTCTAGTGGAAAACTCACTTGTTAATTTTGTCCAGGTGGCGTATGTGCAAAAATGAGGGGGAAAATACATTTCATTTGCCTTTTCCCTGTAATGTCTCATAGAAAAAATGGGATTCCTAATGTAATAGTGTAACTCCTAAAGAGCGCCCTAGGTTAAATAAAATCACATTGAAAAAACACACATTTTAAGATAATAAGTTAACTACTCTCTGGCCTGTCTGATAAGAAATAACATAAAAACAAGTGTTCTTAATGTTCTGACCCACTGCAAGGAAACAGGGTCTGTTTATTAATTACATATACATCTGCCCCCCCCCCCCCCCCCCTTTTTTTTTGGTGCAAATTTACCACATCCGTTTACAACCTTAACTAGATAAACAGCAAAAACACAAATTTCCAACACTCTCAAAACGAGACGTATTTTATGGGGCCCCAAGCTCAAGAAAAGCTAAATAAAAACCAGTGAAGTCAGTAAAATGTTGCAGGCCTGATGTTGCTGAGGCGACGTCCGATCCGTCAGGAAAGGCAGGTTTTACTCACTCCAGATGATGATCAGCATCGAGAACCGTGACCTCCTTCCAGCGGTCAGTAGAGGCAGAGAGATGCAGCAAGCGAGCGTCAGCTCCTCTCACGACACTAAACCGGCTCTCCGTATCCAGTCTGTGACTCCCGATGAGACCCTTTTGCTGGATTCCAGTACTCGCTCCAGAGTCCGTCGTCAGTCCTTTCTGGAACAACCCCGGCTCGTCCGATCAGTTGTGCATTCCTCCGTCCTCTTCCCGATCTAGCTGCTGAGCAATCAGCGGGACTTCAACTGTAAACTAACGACCTGTTAGTCCTTAATTACTTTGGACAAACAAATCCAAACCGTGGCGTCTGTGGGCCGCTTGAGATAACCCAAAACCTCTGGGAAAAGTCAGAATCGGCAACTGCTAACCTCAGCACTGCAAGTCCAAACTTAGCGGCCGATCAACGATAGATGAGCGGCCCGCGGCTCCTTCCGGCTGCACCTCTCTCTCTCTCTCTTTCCAACGTCTTTCTCGTGCCAATTCCTCTCTCTTTCTACATCACAATACCTTTACCCCTGAACAGCCGCATGTAATGAAACAACATTTCTTTTAATTGAGACAGAAACCAGCGCAAGTTAGCTTTTGATTATAAACGAATTAATGAAATCATCACGTTTTAAAACAAGAATTCCACATTTTGTTTTCGTCTTCGTCTTCCTCCGCTTATCCGGGTCCGGGTCGCGGGGGCAGCATCCCAATTAGGGAGCTCCAGGCCGTCCTCTCCCCGGCCTTGTCCACCAGCTCCTCCGGCAGGACCCCAAGGCGTTCCCGGACCAGATTGGAGATGTAACCTCTCCAACGTGTCCTGGGTCGACCCGGGGGCCTTCTGCCGGCAGGACATGCCCGAAACACCTCCCCAGGGAGGCGTCCAGGAGGCATCCTGACCATATGCCCAAACCACCTCAACTGGCTCCTTTCGATCCGGAGGAGCAGCGGTTCTACTCCGAGTCCCTCCCGAATGTCCGAGCTCCTCACCCTATCTCTAAGGCTGAGCCCGGCCACCCTACGGAGGAAACTCATTTCGGCCGCTTGTATCCGCGATCTCGTTCTTTCGGTCATTACCCAAAGCTCATGACCATAGGTGAGGATTGGGACGTAGATCGACCGGTAAATCGAGAGCCTGGCTTTCTGGCTCAGCTCCCTCTTCCCCACGACAGATCGGCTCAGCGTCCGCATCACTGCAGACGCCGAACCAATCCGCCTGTCGATCTCCCGATCCCTCCTACCCTCACTCGTGAACAAGACCCCGAGATACTTAAACTCCTCCACTTGAGGTAGGACCTCTCCCCCAACCCGGAGGTGGCAAGCCACCCTTTTCCGGTCGAGAACCATGGTCTCAGATTTGGAGGTGCTGATCCTCATCCCAGCCGCTTCACATTCGGCCGCGAACCTACCCAGCAAGAGCTGAAGGTCAGAGCTGGATGAAGCTAGGAGGACCACATCATCCGCAAAAAGCAGAGACGAGATTCTCCTGCCACCATTTTGTTTTAATTATTAAATCATTATTTAATAATTTGGCCAAGGGTTACACTAACAAAGCTAACTGCACAACCGATGTCTGCATTTGAAATAAATGACAGAAGACAAGAGAGATTTTAAAAGGGAGCCTAAGAACAGCCTGCATTGCATCTCCCGGCTAATATGAGGGGAATAGTGACACGGAGAGTTGCAGCTAAGCTCCCTGAGAAAGCAGCCTTCACCCACCAGGAAGCAGAGTAATTACAGAAAGCTTTTGTTCCCATTTGCCTACAGTAATAAGCCTAAAAGCTTGGCAGCTCACGCATTAGATAATGAAGATTTAGAGAGTGCAGTTGGAGCTAGTTAGTTTTTGTACTTTACACGGAGCGCCGGCGGTTTTGAACACACCTTCCTCTGCTTCACTCCTCGTGGCTCTTTTACCTTTCGAGAGCAGATGTGGCTGTGAGCGGCAGGAAGAATAACAGGCTTCCATCTGGATGTGTTGGAAACACCTGCAAGTTACAAAGAGCTCAGCTAGTTGAGCACTACCTGCTTTGCATGCAAAGAAGAATACCCGCATGGTGACATTCTGCTGACTGACAGTGATGTGGAGCTGTAGTTTTTCACGGGGCATCGTCCCTGCATGCATTTCTTGAGGATTCATTATGTTTTAGATGTAACTCATAACAATTTAATCCCACCTGTATGACTAATGCAACTTTGGGCTCTGAGCTGAGTGACAACTTTAGAACTTCAAAGCCTTTGGCGTAATAATAACACCATCTGTGTTTAGATTGGAGTCTCAAAAGCTAATTCTGCCTGCCACTAAGCAGGGTCTCACAGGAAAACGAGGGCTCAATTTATAGCATAAATAAAGTGCTTCTGCACTTTTGCAAGCAAAACAGAACAAGGGTAGCTACGTTTTTCGCTCTTGCTAGTCGTACTTCGGCTACAACTGCCGTAGTCGTTATATGGCAACAATGAAATCTATTAATGCATATAGATAACTCCTCTCTTTTTTTAAATGTCTAGTTTTTTTTATTGTAAAAAACGGACTTTCCTTTCCAAAGGCTAGATTACAAACTTCTAAGTTGAACATTGGCATTGCTTTTAAAATGGTTATTCAACATTTTACAACCTAAAGTCACAATGCGTAGTTTTAACTATCAATCTCTGGAAATATCCATTGAAATGTTGTTGAAAATGAATTAAATAATGCCCAGTTGTTGAAAAATATTGGCGGCTTTGTAACATATAACCATAGAAATTTGGTCTAAAATGCATGGGAGCAGTTCTAAGTCTCTCAGCGATGCCATATTGAATGCAGTGTTTCCCTCTACTGGAGCCTGTGAGGACAAAATGCATTTTGATGAAAGGCAGTCTGATGTGCTTGCCATTTAGCTGGACCTGATGAAGTATATGTTCGGAAATCACCAGAGATTTTTTTACCCTAATGACCTTCCATTGGTAAGGTCTTACTTAAGACTTAAAGACTTAAACTCTATTCAGCAGTGGCTGTTGGCTAATAAACTTCTCCTTAATAAGTCAAAATCATATTCCTTACTGTTTCATAAGAAAGCCCTAGATGTTGGCGAAAAAAAACCCTTAAGCTTTGTTTTCTCGACTCCTCTCCTCTGGAGACCACGGAGACCATAAAATATCTTGGTGTTTGGCTGAAACCTGATTCATCCTTTAAAACACAAATACAATCAACTACAAAAAAATTCAATTCTCGTCTTAAAATCCTCTATCAATCTGTTAATTGTTTCAACTTTCTGGTCAGGAAAAGAATCGCCACACAGCTGCTTCTGCCTATTCTGGACTATGCTGACATTATCTATCAGAACACTTCATCCTCCTGCTTGCACCCTATTGATGTTGCTTATAAAAGTCTCTGTCATTTGGTTCTTCGTTGTCCATTTAGGACACATCGAAGTGTGATGTATCGACAGTTGTCCTGGTTCGCACCTGCTGTCAGGAGACAGTTTCACTGGTTTCAGTTTATTTTTTAAAACTTTTTACTTTAACTATCTGGATTATCTTAAAATACACTTAATTCCCTATAATTCACTTTACAGCCTGCGGCATAATGACCAGATCTTTTTTGTTGTTCCTAGAGTGAAAAGAGAGGTAAGGAGACATGCTTTTGGTTTTAAGGCTCCATGTGATTGGATTCATCTTCATCTATCTATTCGTTGTTCATCATCATTTACAACTTTTCGAAGGGCTCTGGTCGATCATCTTCAGGAATAATTGTCTATATGTTACTAAATGTATTTGTTCAACTGGCTGTTGCTTTTGTTTTTTTCCTTGTTAGTTGAGGTTGTGTCGGGTGGGGTGAAGTATTGTGAGCCTTTGAGTGTGTGTGTGTCTGTAAATGATTGTTGTAATGTTTTGATTTTGATTTTTGCTTTGCGGTCTTTCTCTTAATTTTGTTCTTCTTTTTGTTCTAAAGGAGAACCCACTTGAAAACAAGTTGTTTCATCTCAAGTGGTTATTCCTCCATATAAAATTCTGTTTAAATAAATAAATAAGTGACAAAGTGAACTCCTTTACCATCGATGAAGGGAGTCCACTTTTAAATCTGGCCTTACCCTTCAACCGTCACACTCCTCAAATATTCCACTTGCTTTCTAAGGTGAATAAGTAACTGCAGGGCTTTTTGATGAAGGAGGGGATAAATGATGTCTGTTTACCCGTGGGCGTTTGGCGGCAAGGGATGAGGCATCAACACATGTCAAGCAGCTCCAAGCTGAGTGGAACACAAGATCTTTGTCCTTCAGGCTGTTGAATAACTCCAAGAAATAAATGTGACTCGGGCTTAAAACTAAGAGCACGACACACTGGAGGAATGCAAAGAGACACCTAAAATCAGCTAAATGATTTCTTTTGGTAAGGTGCAATTTTTACAACTAACCATATTTGAAACAAAAATATCAAAAGCAAATTCATTACAAATGTTCTATACTTCATTGCTTCACATTTTTTGGTTCATTATGATGCTATGAAGATACTGTATTTATACAAATGTAGATAAGATTGTTGGCACTGCTATCAAAAGAAAACACCATAATGACGTTGAAATAACTTGGGGAAAATATGGTAGCTGAAAATGTGTACAGTAATCCCTCGCTACTTCGCGGTTCGTTCATCGCGGATTTGCTGCTTCGCGGATTTTTTCTTTGGAGCATTTTTCAGGGGGAATTCGCAGATTTGCGGTATTTTTCACTGATTCGCGGTATTTTTCTATGTGAAATATCAAGAAATTCTTGTTTTTTTTTCATCAATTTCATCATAAAATGCACTTTTTGTAATAAAACTAAAAAAACCAAGTAAAAAAAATGTTTTTCGTGAGTTTTACCCACAAAAAGAGAATGTGATCATACGATAATTCAATATAGTACTGTATGTCAGACAGGTCGGCTGGATTCGGAAGCTGAGCTTGTAGGGAGCGTGGTTTCACAGACGCGGAAGTGATAGCATCGGTGAAACGCCAGCTGATCTAGGAAACCCCCGAGCGTTCGAGCGTCAACGAAGTGACACGGAAATGCCGGGCTTTCCAGAAGTAAGTAAGATGACTTACTATGAGCTGATAGTTCGTTGGATTGATCGGTAGGTTGGAAACTCTGATCATGAATCTGAAGAAACGATGACTGAGTGGTGAGCTGGAAAGGCGACTTCCGTTTATAGCCGCGGTTTGTGACGTAGGTGCGACGTGGAGGGAATCCCCGCGAGGGGCATGCTGGGAGTCCCAACTTCGCGGATTTTCACCTATCGCGGCCAGGTCTGGAACGCATCTACCGCGATAAACGAGGGGTTACTGTACTCATTTATCTAGGTGAGCTTCCTTAAAGGGACTTTATGGAGTTTTGAATTTTTATGCTTGCGATTGCCCCCTCAGGCCAAAAGCCTAACGGCAGCTTCAATAGTAGGCTCGTGCACGAGGCGCGCATGCTGTACGTGCACACTCCTTAACGAAAATAACAGCTGAGACAGTCCCGTGTGTGTGTGTGTGTGTGTGTGTGTGTGTGTGTGTGTGTGGCCCAGAGGACAGGAGAACGCGCAGCTAATTAATTAAATAATTTGGTTCTGTACCTTTCTCTTCAGCACAGCCAACAAAGGTTTAAGATGGGTCAGTCCTCCTGCATGCTCAGATCATTCCCTTCCCTTGAGTTGTTCCAAAATGAAAGTTCAACCCACATCTTTTTTATCTGTGAATTCAATGCCGTTCAGCGAGTCTCAAACAAAAATTTGGGCATCTTACTGTAAAAAAATTTACCATTAATGTAAAAAAAAAAAACTCTAAATAAATTATGTTCACATCCAGAATCAAACATGGGTCTTCTGCACTAGAGTTCGACGTCTTACAAGGTGAGCTAAAGCGCCAGTGACATCCTTTGTATCTGTAACTTTTATATGCTTGATGACAGCTGAAACAACGTCAAACCAAAGAACGGTTCGGAGCGAAAATGGCTATTTTGTTGCTAATTTGCAGGAAATGTCTAGAAGACAGTTGTACAGAAAGTAGCTAAGGGTCCTCAGAAATGTAGCTAGCTTTGTCACTAGGCGTTAGGAACAGCGACAAAGTGGCACTGCCTCTCTCTCTGCTGCTAAAGCTACGGATAGCAAATGCAACGGGCTATGCCTGAGCGTGAACGTGCATGAAGCAGCCTGCTCGACCCGAGCAGCTCTCTTTTTCTGTGATTTTACAGAAAAACAGGCAATCACAGTAAAAATGCCAGGGCTCGTTTTACAGGACCAGGGCATTGCAGGAGAATGTATGAAGAAGAAATGTATTATTTCTATACATGTTTTGGCTGTCAAACTTCCATAATGCCCATCTAATGTTTTTCTGGGCTATCTGAATGTTTTTTTCTCAAAAAAAAGAAAAGAAAAAAAAAGCTAGAACACAGAAAGCTGATAATATTGGTCATAGCAGCACCAAGGAAAAAAAATAAATAACCAGATGTGTCGCTTTGCATTTTAGGTTCGGCTCCAGCAATCTACTCCCATCCCGCTACTGCTACTACTGGAACACTAACTCCAAGGGAAACCGCAAATGTGTGCTCACCATGCCAATACTTTTCAGACTGTCACATTTAATGCTTTTAAATGCGAAACATTTTTCCCTTTAGGTATACAGGGCAGCAGTAGCTCAGAAGATAGAGCAGGTTGTCGAGTAATTGGAAGACTGTAGGGTTGATCCCGGCTCTGACCAGAAAATGCTGCTGTTGTGTCCTTGGGCAAGACACATGATGGTCGGAGGGATCAGTGGCATCAGTGTTCGTCAAAGCGCCCCAGAGCAGCTATGGCTACATCGTAGCTCATCCCAACCAGCGTGTGACTGTGTGTGAGTGGGTGAATGACTGATTATGTTGTGAAGCACCTTGGGGGGTTGTAGAACCCTAAGGAGATTCTATACAAATACAGGCCATTTACATTTTTTCAACTGTTATCGGCATAGACATCAATATATTATCTCTGTGGTTACTGTTAGCTTGTTAAATCAGCAGCTTCTTTGTTTCTTTTTCTGTTCTCCCATTTTTTTTCCATTTTCTGATTGGATTTTTTTATCCCTCAAATTTTGTTGTCATCTTTTAATTGTCATGAATCTTTACAGAAGTACAAATTTAAGCTTTCATTTAATTTTCGTTAGCAAATATTCATTTGTCACGAAAAGACAAAATGAAAACAATTTGCCAGTCCAGTGGAACTGCCCCCGATGTCCAGGCGATATTGCAGAGCTGCGTCAGTCAACACAGCCCTACAACGTCCAGAGCCTTAAGGAACTCTGGGTGGATCTCATCCACCCGCGGAGCCTCGCCACCGAGGAGATTTTTGACCATCTCACCAGAGATTGGAGAGCCCAACTCAAAGTCCCCGGACTCTGCTTCCTCACTGGAAGATGTGCCGGTGAGATTGATGAGGTCTTCGAAGTATTCTGCCCACCGATTCACAAGCTTGCCCTTTTTTGTTAACATTTCTCACCAACATCAATACTAAATATTCCTCTCAGCTTGAAAGTTTATAATTTTAGATACATAAACTGTGTTTGGAGCTCCGTGGTCATCAACCATCTTAAAATACAGTGGCTGTTTAGGGACAAAGAAGCTCTGCGTTACGCCTTTGCACTATGACTGTAACCTGAAAGGTCAGCAGTGCACCCTGGAAGCATGGACTCTGCCAGTTCAACTAAGAAGAGACTAGCTACAGCGTTGCTGTACTTTGTCAGCTTCAATAACAAATAAGGAAATCAAGACACATTTAATTTGTTAAGTCGTCATCATGTCAAGCACTTAGAAGCTGCATATGCTGAGATCCCCACCCGCTATCACTCTCTCACTCATATCAAGTTGCTCATTCGTCTTTTCTTTGTACTAGAGCTCACGATTCCTTCCCAACATATCAGTTCAAAAATCCTTCTTCAAGAAAATTACTTCTACTCAAGTGTTCCCTTCCCACAGCCTAACCACCTCTATCCCAACACGCTCCAGCACTAGTCCACTAGCCAGCTAAGTCGGCATTGTTTACTTGATCTCCACAAACACTTTACTAACACCGAAGTACTTCTCCATGTGTTACAGAGACAACATGTTTCTCCAAGGGTTTTTTTTACACAAATGAATTACTTTAGATGTGGGTCTCCTTCAGCTGGTAATCCGTGGCAGTTTCCGGACATACACACAGTTTCCCCAGCTCCAGCCAATCCTCCTTGGCTAGCCAATGGCTAACAAGCAGATAGTGATTGCTCCATATCCATTAGCTGTTAGCGGCAGCCAGCTTGTTTACAATGCTCGTCCCAGATCCACGTGACACCTTCCAGCTGACCCTCCTCCATATCTGAATTGGTGACAGCTTCGAAGGCTGACAGAACTAGCTTGCTTCCTTCAGGACTGGTAGGTTGATCGTCGTCTTCCTCCGCTTATCCGGGTCCGGGTCGCAGGGGCAGCATCCCAACTAGGGAGCTCCAGACCGTCCTCTCCCCGGCCACCTCCACCAGCTCCTCCGGCAGGACCCCAAGGCGTTCCCGGATCAGATTGGAGATGTAACCTCTCCAACGTGTCCTGGGTCGACCCGGGGGCCTCCTGCCGGCAGGACATGCCCGAAACACCTCCCCAGGGAGGCGTCCAGGAGGCATCCTGACCAGATGCCCAAACCACCTCAACTGACTCCAGAGGAGCAGCGGTTCTACTCCGAGTCCCTCCCGAATGTCTGAGCTCCTCACCCTATCTCTAAGGCTGAGCCCGGCCACCCTACGGAGGAAACTCATTTCGGCCGCTTGTATCCACGATCTCGTTCTTTCGGTCATTACCCAAAGCTCATGACCATAGGTGAGGATTGGGACGTAGGTCGACCGGTAAATCGAGAGCCTGGCTTTCTGGCTCAGCTCCCTCTTCACCACGACAGATCGTCTCAGCGTCCGCATCACTGCGGGCGCCGAACCAATCCGCCTGTCGATCTGCCGATCCCTCCTACCCTTACTCGTGAACAAGACCCCGAGATACTTAAACTCCTCCACTTGAGGTAGGACTTCTCTCCCGACCCAGAGTTGGCAAGCCACCCTTTTTATCCAACTGTGGACCCACCACCTGCAGGAGGAACATGAGGGGTCCAGTGCAGTGTGGATCGGGTGGCAGACCGAGGCGGAAGCCTTGGCGGTCCGATCCCCGGACAAGTAAACTGGTTTTTGGGACATTTGGTAGGTTGATATAAATCATAATTAAAAATGCATTTTTATTTGTTTGAGTAGTTATTATATGGTTTGTGTGGGTGGGGCTAGAGACATAGAAAATTGATCATACTTTCAAGCTCATGCTGAACTGAAGGTTGTTGCCTTTTTTGTGGGCCACTGTAGTTGCAATACTACTCTGAACTGCATTTTTAAATTATGATTTGAATGGATTTCATCTATAGGGCTTTTAAATTATTTTTGTCAGTTTCAGGTTATTTCAGTGACCATTGCAGGTTATTTTTTCTTAAATGAAAGGTGTTTTTTTCCAAATTTATATAAGGAAATTTGAAGACAACTATGCAAATCATGTCCTTGTGAGCAATTTATGCATCCGTTTCCTTTTGTTTTTCAAGTTGCTCCAGAGGCCTTCATGGGTCACTTCTTTTTCCGTGTAACCTAACTTAACATAACATGAATGGTTATTTTTAATCCCAACAAAGGTGTGACCTTTGAGTCTATGAGTTGTAAGCATTCAAGCAGAAAAATATGCTCTTTTTGATGTGTGACGAAAACACTGAAAAGAAAAGTTTGGAGTCAAGATAGAAGTAGTTTGTGTAGTAGAAATTGAGAGAGTTATATGACCATGACATTTCCCATTTTATGCTTGTTATGTCATCGTTTGTGTGATGTGAACCCATGCAGGGCCTGATCTGCAAGAGGGATGCAGTTTAAGGTTCTTCAAATTCAACTGTGGAACAGAACAAAAAATTAACAAACTACAAGTATGGATGAAATAGCTGTTTACCTGAGAAGTTAAATCATGTGTAAAAAAATACTGTAGAAGTATTCTGAAACATTGTTAGGAAAAGATCCAAAACCCAAGTAGCATCTTGGAGGCCAAGAAAAGAAGATATTCTTAAAAAATACCTCAACCATTCTAGTGTTAAAGTACAAAATTATATGCAATAACATTATTTAATGCTTCTACAAATAGATTGTGCTCTCTTTTAAACCATTCCCGGGAATGATGTACTATTACTTTCTACTCCAGCTTGCATTTGCATCAAGCTAAGGACCTATCCTGGCTGTGTGCTCAGGTAATTGGCAGAAGACTTCCACAGACTCTGCCAATCCCCAAGCCCGTAGAGACATTTAGTCAGCACCAAGAGTGCCTTGTGGTTAGCACTTAGTCTAAGCACATTTACCTGCTTATCTTATTTCCCAGTTGTCAGCTGGAAAGCATGTTGGTAATTGAGGGGAGTAACCTGCCAGTTGAGGTGTTCCTCATTCATTTAGTTAATGGCATTGTTCTCGCTGCACGGTGGGGAGCCCCAGTGTGAAGAGAGACATGACAGGACTATAATCAGAACTCAGTTTAGGGCATGTACCTCTAAATTGAGACAGGATTACAAATTAAACAATATGTTCACTTGAAAAGTTTTGTTTATTAGAAGTATTGTTATCAATTTATCAGCCAAAGCAAATACTTTGTTTAGGCTGGAGGTTCCTTTATAACGTTCTTTCTGTGTTGAGCGGGTGCGGGCAGTAGAGGGCAACACCATTTTCTATTGCCCGCTGATAAAACAGCAAGAGAGTGACATCACAACCACTCTGAGGAAGGCGCCAATGAGAGCCAAAACTGTGAGAGAAAAAAAATACGTTAAAACAACTAGCTTTGCTAGTCTGTGTGTTATTAAGAAGACAAGAACAATAAACAGCCCTATCTCATTAAAGGGAGGTCAAACCCAATATGTTACATGAAACTTAGAAACGTCAAGAAAATTTTGAAGAAAAGCTGACTCAAAACAAAATTTTGATGATGAGTTAAAAAAAGACCACAATACAGCTGTTGATGCTTTATGTGCTTTTAATGTAACACCATGGGTCACCAACAAAACATTTATGTTTATAATTTATGTAATTAGACTGATGGCCATTTTTGAGATAATCATGGGTAACACTTTATAATAATGTTTTGTTACTAAACATTTATAAGTGTTTAGTATGTAATTAATAGAAAATTTGCTAGGTATTGGATAATGATGTGCAGTTAATTTATAAAACTTATAAATGTATTTGAAAATGTTAGTATAAGTGTTTAGTAAGTCAACAATAAATCATTTTCAAGGTATTAGGCAATAAATACAATTCGTTTTTAGAAGCTGTGATGACATTTACAAACACTCTTTCCCACATTTGATAATAGTTTATAGATTATGTAAAAATTTCTAAAGTCACAGTCGTCATTGATTATGTAAGATTATGATGCACCAGTGATTTCTAAAGGATTACCTAAATGATCATGAATACAATTGTCAATTGATTTTTAACGTGAATTCATTTAAATATTGATAAAATCTACAAAAAAATCCACACAATTATAAACCGTTTTCAGGCTATTTGTTTTCTTTAAGTATTGAATAAATGGGGGTAGAGGGTTAGGGTTGGGAAACGACAATTCAAAACTGAAACAAAAAATTTCGACGTTTGGTTTCAGGTGTCACTTCGGGGTTATGCAGTCTCCTCCTGGTGTAACTTCCTGGTTCAGTGACGGGAAGCACGCCCGTTGTGGTTCTGCTGCTCAAACAGATTATGGTCAGGATGAACAACAGAGGCTGGGGGAATGAGGTTGATAGCACTCAGGAAGAAATGCTAAAATGTTTCCAAAGTGTTGAAATATTTCAAACTCAAGCCAAGAGACAAGACTGCTAGCTTAGTGTTAAGTAAGCATCGTGCTAAGCTAATTTAGCATCACATTAAGCTAGCATTGTGCTAAGCTACCGTTTATCAAAGCAGAAATAATCCAGAAGCATCAGGCGTGAGCTAAGGATCCAAGACAAGGTGTGTTTTCTGGAGTGTAAATGAAGATAAACTTACTATGAGCCATGAAACTGAGTCTGAGAATTATTTAGCCGCTATCACTAAAAGCCAAAAGCTGTTTTTCTATGACATTAAAATGTTTGATGGACAGCTTATTTTAACAAGTTTTAATTTTCAGTCTGATTTGTTTGGAACAGTGAATTTTATCGTATATCAGAAATGAAAAACAAAAGTTATCACATTTATTTGATAGACGTTTGTGATTCTGTTCATGTGTTTTGAGCTGGTAAATTAAATATTTCTCTTTACTTTATGAATTGGCTTCCTTGGACAGCTTGCTCTGGGCAAATCCTTCCTGCCCAGCTGAATCTGCACCAGAGTTAAGAGGCAACAGCTTAAAAGAAGTTGAAATAAATGTTATAGAAATATACTTAATTATATATCTATATATACTATATCTGTATAGTATGGGATGGGATGGCACGGTGTGGTGGGGTGAGGGTGAGGCATAGCGTAGTGTTTTATCGTATGGATTGGTTTGTGTGGTATGGGACAAATTTAATGTGGTATGGTATGACACTGTTTGGCATGTTGCAAGCAAGTATTGGTTTGTATTTTGTGATGTGACACCAGCTGTTGATGTGATATAGTAGGGTTTAGTACAATCTTAGCACCCGTTTTTTTTTGCGGAGTGGATACATTTTTCATGAATCTCAGGATGAATATTAATGAAATTCTCGTAGAATAATTACTGAATGTTTTACAAATGTTTAACTTTTACAGTGAGCCTCATCCAAGATGGCGGCCACAGCTAATTGACCTTAGTGAGCACAAAATTGCTACAATGCTTGGTTTTAGCTTCCTACCACATTACTTCAAGCACTTCTCATTGCCCAACTGTGGCATAAACTATTAAAAAAAAGCTTTGACTGTTAGGGTTAGACATCTTTTGAACAACTTGGTGGATTTTCATGAAACATATCTGTCTGACAGATTTCAGTTTGTTCATGTACATGGGAAATCTTCATACTCAAGGGTTAATTGTAGAGTACCACACGGTTCAGTATTTGGACCAATTATTTTCACTATTTTCAATTATTCTCGTGTTGAGTAATAGTGACTCAATGCAATTTGCTGGGTTCCTCAAATGGGAAACGTTTTACTGATTGGCTTAATGTTTCAACTGTATTGAAACTTTTACTTTGTGAAGCACTTTGAGATGATTCTTGACATAAATTTGGTGCTATAAAACTACACAGAATTGAAATAAATAAATACATTTTTTACTCAAACCTTGTAAGGCAAACTAGTTGTAAAACAAGTGGACTTTTCTTGTTTTCTTATAAACATGTGCCTCACATTCAAGAATTTTCTTTAGTTCTGAAACATGGGTTGGGAGTAGGAGGCTTATACGTTGTGGTCTAAAACAAACTTGCTGAGTGCAATAGGAGTCACTGGTAAAGTCAATGTTATTACTAATGAGGCCATCAAGGTCGCCTGAGTTCTTTTCTTGGCCCATCCCTCTACTCAGCGCACTGTTTGTGTCATTAGTGCTGATGATCCTAACAAGTTCCCAACAAAGCCCACCTGTTCACTGTTTGTCACATCTCTTAAGGTGTGAGTTTTGGTTTAACTACCTGGGGAGACAGTGTAGAACTAACACACCAATGGAAAAACGCTTGAAAAGTAACTATGCTAGGACAGGGAAAGACCAAAAACTCCAACACGTTCTCACACCCAAAGCATCGAAAAATGACGCGTGTGACCAAGCGTCAAAATATGATGATTCGGGGTGCTCCAGCGCGTCAGGAGAGGACGCACTGAGGAGGCACTGTCCCAGAGCGTCGGTATCCGATGCCCGCGGTGAGACGGAAATTTGACCGACTTGTGAACTACTTAACATTCCCCTCATCCCCATTCTAACCTTAACCAGCTGGCGCATGCAAAGCTTAATTGTAAATTACTGAGTTAAGGTTAGGATGGGGGTGAGGGGAAGGTTAAATCGCTAGAGGTTCGAGGAATAATGTCCATGTCGCCACGGGCATCAAACATGGACGCCCGCAGTGACACGTGTCCCTACGCGTCCTCTCCTGACGCATTGGGGCACCCCGAATTGTCATATTTTGACGCTTGGTCACACGCGTCATTTATCGACTCTTTGGGTGTGAGAATGCAATGAAAACTCATGGCAACAGATTTTCTTTTTCAGCTCATCAAACATCTCATTTATTCCAACGGTAGTTTGTTCAAACCCATAATAGAGAAGAATACAATGATTTTTGAAATATCTCATTATCCATTAGGTAAAATTAGCACTGAACCTAACAGGGCACAGATGGGCCATGACCCACATTTGTAACCAGCCAGAACAAAGTGTGAGGCGCCCGAGTAGGTTTATTAGGGTTAATTTGTCATTGTTATAACATAAAGAACTCTCACATTCTTTCTCATACAAAATGAAGCATTAATTATATTTCAAAGCTGAGAATTTTTTAATTAGTTCTTGAAGCAATAATTGAGGTTTGAATAGATTTAATGACTTGAATAGGGGTACAATTTCCAATAGTTTCCTGATTCACTTTTGAAATTTTCTATAGAGCTTCATGGTTTATTTAGTTTATGATAAGAACAACAATGTTTAGACACTTATTGTGAGGAAAATCATGGCTTGTGAGACAGTTTAACTCATTCACTGCCATTGACGACTAAAGTCGTCATTTTAAATACAACCGTTCACTGCCAATGACGATTTTAGTCGTCAATTACGTTTTTTAACGGGAGGTGGTAGGGAACAAGCTCGCGCACCCTGACAGTAAACACCAATCATCTAAAAATGATCTTCATCTGTGTGTGCGTCAGTGACGTGTCACGTGATCAGGAAGAAGCCGATCCATGAAATAGGAGCTGGTTTTAGGAAGCCACTATGCCTAAGGCGAGACGCAAAGCGGATAATCTTATGCAGCTCACACTTCAACAAAGTCTGTTTCGTGGTAGCAAAACTTTGCATCGTGTTCCTATCAAAAGAAAAGATGACAACCAACCCGGGCCAAGCGGAGACGAAAGGCATACGCCGCAACATGTTTCATCTGAGCCAGAGACAGCGATTTCAGCAGACAGTTCCGACTCGGATCATTTTAGCGAACCTGACCCAGATTCTTCAGATGAATGGTTGCCGTCTGGACCAACCGGGAGCAGCAGAGATTCTTCACCAGACGATAAAAGAAAAAATGAAGAAGGTAACGTAACAGCTAGCTAACAGCTAACGGCTGTGTTATTTGTTTGTTGTGATCGCGTCATTCTTTTCTCCCCGCTTTCCCGTCTCCCCTACTTTCATGAATGTCACAGTCTCCCCAACACTTGTTTCCAGCTTCTTTCTTTACAGATTTATAATGGAAATGGTTTGATTTTTGATTATTATTTGAAGATATTTTCAATTTACAGATCGTGCACCCAGAAAAGCTCCCCCTGCCACAACTAGTACTGCAAAGAAAAGAGGTTAGAGAGGCAAACAAACAAATAAATACATATAAAAACAAACAAATAAATAAATAATGTGTGTGTGTGTGTGTGTGTGTGTGTGTGTGTGTGTGTGTGTGTGTGTGTGTGTGTGTGTGTGTGTGTGTGTGTGTGTGTGTGTGTGTGTGTGTGTGTGTGTGTGTGTGTGTGATTATGATTACAGGTCGTGCATCAAGCAGGAGTCGAGGGCAGGATTTGGACTGGGATGAGGCTGGCTGGCAACCCAACAAGATGCCTTTCACTGCAACCTCTGGACCCAAAGATGCTGCTGCAGACCTAGACTGTGATGTGCCAGCTAAGTTCCTGGAGCTCTTCCTGACTGATGAGCTGCTTGATCATGTTGTGCATCAAACAAATCTGTATGCAAGTCAGTATTTTCAAGCACACCCTGACCTACCACAACATAGCAGAGGTAATGCTTGGAAGCCAGTGTCAGTCTCAGAACTGAAAACTTTCTTTGGACTAACTTTCCTGACTGGCTATGTCAAAAAACCAAGCACTGAAATGTACTGGAGTGTGGATGAGGTGGATGCCACACCTTATTTCAGCAAAACCATGTCAAGGAACAGGTTTCAGATTATATGGAAGTTTCTGCATTACAATGACAATGCAAATCTGGATGTGAATGACAAAATGTACAAAGTCCGCCCAGTGTTAGATTACATTGTGGAAAAATTCAAGCAGATGTATCAGCCAGACAAAAACATTTGCATTGATGAGGGTATGATGCTGTGGCGAGGGCGCTTATCTTTCAGGGTGTACAACCCACAAAAGCCTGTGAAATATGGAATCAAGTCCTACATATTGTGTGACTCTGCCACAGGTTATTGTTTCAACATGAGGCCTTATTTTGGGGAAGGTAGTAGTTTGCCAGACACCGTATTTTCTCTTCTTGATCGCCTTTCAGGTCATGGCTATACACTGTATATGGATAACTTCTACAATTCTGTAGCATTGTGTGAGCGCTTACTGGAAGCACAGACCAATGTCTGTGGAACACTGAGGAAGAATAGGGGGGAGCCTCAGGTCATCAGGGATTTGGTAAAAACCGATCTAGGGATTGGGGACAAAGTTGTGCGGCACAATGACAAAGTCATGGTAGTAGCATGGCAGGACAAACGATTAGTGAAGATGGTGACAACCTGCCACCAAGATGGGATGCAGAAAGTTGATGTGTGGCAGAAGGGGCACAAAGACAAGGTTGCTCAGTTCAAGCCAGAGTGTGTTGTTGCATACAACTCTCACATGAATGGAGTGGATAAGTTGGACCAAAACATTTCCTACTACCCCTTCATCCGCAGGTCGCTGAACTGGTCCAAGAAGTTTGTTGCCTATCTGTTCCAAATGTGCATGTTTAACGCCTATATCCTGTACCGAGCCAGAAACCCAGGGGGATGTAACACACTTTTGAAGTTCATTCGTAGTGTAGTGAAGTCCTGGACCTTGAAGGTACACGAGCGGAAAGGGAGTGAGGTGGGGGAACAGGTAGAGGAAGAGGAAGGAGCAGGTGTTGAGGATGGGGACTTGGAGGATGTCAAACATACTCTGAGGGCACCCTATAACACTGACCCAGAGAGCAGGCTAGATGGAGACCTTGGCAGACACAAACTCTGTTACCTGAAACCCACCAGTAAGAAGTTGAGACCAACAAAAAGATGTAGGGTCTGCATACGCAGAGGAACTCGCAGAGAGACGAAAATGATGTGCAAAGTCTGTTGTGTCCCCTTGCACGCAGGACAGTGTTATATAGATTACCACACCACAGTGAGATACTCTGTCTCTGTGCAGGGGTAGAAGTGTGCACACACACACACACACACACACACACACACACACACACACACACGGGTATAACTACAACAGCACTTTCTGTAAGATTGCATGCCTGCAAATGAAATTGTTACCTTTGACAAAAATGATTATTTATTGTTATACATTTGTGAATAAACATCAAATTTCTTGTCAAAAACCATTTTATAGTTTGGTTTTACTATTTTTACACAAGGTAACTGCTTTTGGGGTGTCTGAGGTGTAAAAAAAGCAAAGTATATTAGTGTCAAAGACAGTTTACTGCGTTACATCTCTCTTGACACAAAAAGCCTGTTTTCTCCGTTTTTGGTTCAGAAACAGGCATTTCTGGTGAAACCCACCTGTGTTCTACAGCAAATTGTGAAAGAACGGAAAAGGGTTAAAACGAGCCGTTTTCTCCTGATGAAAGAAGAGAGTTAACTCTTTCATTTGGTAGTTTTGGTGTTTGCATAGTCATAGAGCAAAATATTCTGTGACTCTTCAAAAAACAGTAAAAATACTGAAAATCGCTGGCAGTGAGGGGCTTTAGTGATCAGAAAACGGCTGGCAGTGAATGAGTTAAATACCTCACTATCTGAATTGTTTTTGTTCTTACCAGTCTGAAGAACAAAAGGTAGAGGTCTCATTTGAATGTGAGGAAGATTACCTGTTTTATTAAAGCCATTAAAGATCAAGTTCATTCATATTTCAAATACATTGGCAGTGGTCACTAGTAAGAATGAATGCCTTGTAAGTGGTGCTCTAGAGAAAAAAAGATCAAAGGCTCCGGTTCGAGGATGTAGAAGTCATATAGAGGAGAAAGTAGAAGCAAATGGGATGTTTTGGAGACATATTTCCTGATATTTGGACATCTCACCTCTTAATGGCTCACAGTACCATGGCTTTACCACTGACTGTTTTCTTTGCAACGTTATCTCCACAAATAACACAATCCTGGAGGAGTTCTGCCATGTGGTGGAGTTGCAAATGCTAAGGGTTAGCAACAACAGCCTTCCTTGTCACGTGTCAAGTTGGGTGAGTCCATGAAATGTTAAGTGACAGTGTGACATAGATCTGTCAGGCTTTTCTTAACCAAGTGTTCTTTTTGTCTTTTTTCAGAAGCTCATGCAGGAAATTGTTGTAGAAAACTTTTCATGTTCAGCCTAAATGTTAAGCTCAGAGCAAATATTAATAAATAATAAGTAAAACATGATTTCTCAGTGAACCTGCTCTTTAACAGTCAAAAGTCAGCCATGGAATACACCTAATAAACCTAAGGAGGGGGATCTGGCCGTCTGGTTGGGGTCTGGGGTGGTGGGTTGCTTTGCTCAGCGTTGAGCAGGGGAGCCTGCTCATCAGCACCCCAGCAGAAAGGGTCGAACTCTGGTTACCGGTGATGGTTGTACCCAATGTGCAGCAGTACCGGGACCAGAGTGAATAGGGTGTGTATGGGGAGCATGAGTGGGTGTCCGGCGTGCATTTTTGTAAGTCTTTGGTTGTATGTGTATGTGTGAGCATGAGGGAGGGAGTGTGTGACTGTGTCTGTGTATGACTGTATATGTCAGGTGAGGCCTTTGACTCCTCCCCTCTCCTGGGACTTCTTTTGATGTAATAAGTCTTCGTCTCCCCTCCCCCACCACACCTGGTGTGGAGTGTGGCGCCTTGGTCTGCCTGAGTGTTCGTGGCTCCCGGGTCAGGGAGTTTGAGGTTTTTGGCATGTGCCTGATCAATCCGGGTGGTTGCCTGGTGGGATCTGGGTCTCTGGGCTCTGCTGGGTCCCCGGCGGGGGTGGTCGCCCCTGGGTCCCGGGTCGCTCGGTTCCGGGCTCGGCCGGCTAGGGGGCTGGAGGCTGCGGGCGGGCCTGTGGGCTTGCCGCTGATACTTCCCAGGACTCTGCCGGCTGCTGGTTGTAGCCCCCCCAGGGCAATCCTCTGCGCCTCTCGAGGGGAGGGCAGGGGCTTTTCTGGTCACGGTCTCCTTTGGGTCCCTGCGCTCTGGGGCAGCTCCTGGATCTCTGGGACTTGGAGCTCCCTCCATCTCCTGCATATCTTTAGGGGGCGAATTTGTGGTCCCTCACACTCTCTATTGGACGCTCCTATAGAGAAACCTTACATAAACAAGCGCGTGTACACACACAGGTGCTCACATGGTTCTCTCATAAGTATGGACTTGGGCACGTTCAACACAGGTCTTAAGGCTATGGTGGGCACCAAATGCACTATGATTTATCATCGTGTGACTGTTCAGTTAAACAATGTTGATTTTACATTTCTTCATCAAGTTGACACAGTGATAGCTTGATCTTGTGGAATTGTTGTGTGTCCCTTTTCTGCAGGTCTAGAAGCAAACCCCTGTTCATCATTGATTGTTTATTTTTGTGGACCCCCAACAACAAAAGGGATCGTAGGTGGCCTTAAAGCTGTCCCAAAACCACTGTGGAAACTGAGAGCCAAAGTATGTCCTTATAATCGGCTTGGATGGGTCCAACATGGCAGCTGTCTGGACACGAGGAGGATCTACATGAGGTTGTTAGAAAATATTATGCAAGCAAAAGATGGGAAAACAAGCATGCTGATGTATGGTGAGCACATTTAATGCATGCTTCACAGCCAGACAGGACATGGGGAAAAATAAAATAAAAAATAAAAACAGTCAAAAGTCGGTGTTAATGTATCTTCAGATTTTGAAAAGTAAATGCTGAGAGGATGTTACTTTGGCTTGTTAACAGAACAACAAATGGAATAGTCTCTCCAGGTGTGTTGCATCAAGTATCTTGGTGTTTTGTTCATAAGGAAGAGAATCTTGTCTCTAATTTTTGCAGATGATGTGGTCCTCCTAGCTTCATCAAGCTCAAACCTTCAGTTCTTACTGTAGAGGTTCACAGCCGAGTGTGAAGCGGCTGGAATGAGGATCAGCACCTCCAAATCTGAGACCATGGTTCTCGACTGGAAAAGGGTGGTTTACCAACTCTGGGTGGGGAGAGAGGTCCTCCCCCAAGTGGAGGAGTTTAAGTATCTCGGGGTCTTGTTCATGAGTGAGGGAAGGAGGGAGCGGGAGATCGACAGGCAGATTGGGGCAGTGTCTGCAGTGATGAAAAGGGAGCTGAGCCAGATAGCAAGGCTCTGAATTTACCGGTCGATTTACTCCCCAATCCTCAACTATGGTCATGAGCTTTAGGTGATGACCGATAGTGGCAGTTTTACCATTAGGTATAGGTCGGCGGCCTCCTGGGGCCCCCTTGTGTTGGGGGGGCCCCCTAGTTAATGCCACAATATTCTTATTACCAACCTGTCGCCGCCAACGGGATTGGACATGCGCACTTCTCATTGCAATAATTCCTGAAAGATATCATTAAACGTCCAAAAGTGCTGAAACGATTAAAAAGGGGGCTTTTCGTGCATATACAATACATTACGGTAGTCCTCAGGATTCCCTGTCTTGAGCGCAACGAATCACAACACAGATTCAGAGACGTGCTGAGTTTGTCGTCCAAAATGCTCCGTTTTATAACTTTTGAATGGCTGATCAGATTCAAATAATTCCAACGGTTCCTAAAAGTACATAAAAGCAGCTTTCCAACGATCTATAGCCCGAAGCAATCATAGTTACGAAAAATATCACTACGAGGGGAAATCCTGCTGTACAGCTTGATTGAAAAGGAGCACAGCGCTGCGGTGAAAGCGGATAACGGAACGGGGAAGCAAATTAGCATGAAAAACCAGCATGAAATTATGGAAATGCCTCAAAGAAAATCAACACGCTCTAATAGGTGTCCCAGAAATCTGAAAACAGTGACCACGAGGGACAGATCTCCAGTGAACCAGGGTATGAATGTTTTTTCAGTCTGTTTGTTTTTTTGTTGAACAACCCTCAACTATTTGCTAATTGTAAGATTCAGCTTCATTCCAGCATTATTTATATTTTTACCATAGATAATTATTTTTGCTAAAACAAATGTTTTTTGGTAGAGCAGTGCACGGTGTGCAAGAGAAGCACCCCATGGCAGTGTGAGGTGTGCAGGACTCTGCCTGCAGCTGGAGATAAATTGCTTCAAGGTCTACTACATCAAATAAAAAAGTCTGAAAGTTTACAAAAATAAATGGTCTTAAAAACTGCTAAAAAGATACCAAGGTTCACACTTTAAGATTAGATGCATTACAGTTCAAAGTTTAAATTGTTCATTCCAAATTGTTTGCCCAGTAATTTTGAAGTTCCTGTTCAGTAATGAATGTAAAAAATTCTTATCCGTTTTTTGCTTTTTTCACTTTTAAGCTGATTTTTAAAGGCTTTAATAGAAATAAATCCTAAATACAAACCATGCACTGAAAGCTGAGGTTGTTCTGAAAAAAGGAGAAGAGTTACACACACTTTGTACTTTTTATTACAATTTTACAGCCATAAGATTAAAACATACCAGGCGGCCCTGTTATAATTATGGTCATAAGAGGGTTATTAAGACTGCGATGCACAAACAGGAAGTGATTGTCATTTCACTCCAATCCATTTGGTGGCAGTAATGCACCAAATTGTTGTTTGCCAAGTGCCATGAGACCACAAATAATAATAAGAAGAGAGGCGGGAGCGTTCGTAACAAACTCTAAACGATAGTCAAAACATGAAGCATGACATGAAGTTATCCTAGTGGCTCCAATAAGAGAAAGAAGCAGCGTGCTTCATAAAAGCTTTTATTTTCACTTCTGAAAGTGACGTCGTTTTTCGATGTAAACATCAAAGGAAGCAGAAAAGAAAGACAATGGAAAATGTTTAAAGGGAGGAAAACATAGACCAAAATGGAAAATAGAAAAAGTAAACTAAGGCAAAAGCACAGGAGCAAAAAGAAAGCAGAGCAAATATTGAAAGCACACAAAGGGCGGGAAATACAGGAAAAAAGAGGAGGACTAATAAAAAGGGAAAATAACTCATGTCAGAAGAGGAGAGAGTTTCGCAAATCCAGTGAAAGGTAAGATTGTCGAAAATTTTGTGTAAGGGGCACCTTGTCTGTGTTCGCCTTGGGCCCCCAAATTGCTAAATCCGCCACAGATGGCCAAAAGAACCAGATCGCGGATACAAGCAACCATAATGAGTTTCCTTTGCAGGATGGCTGGGCTCAGCCTTAGGGAAAGGGTAAGGAACTCAGACAGAAGCTTCAGGCGTGAGCTGCATCCTATGCATCGAAAGGAGCCCGTTGAGGTGGTTCGGGCATCTGGTCGGGATGCCTCCTGGACGCCTCCATTTTACATCCTAGTCCTCACTTTAGTCAAAAGGTGTAAATGGATGGAAAGCATGGCTGATGATATCTACAATGGACATTTATCATTTTTATTTTATCAAAGTTTTTTAAATTGGAAATGTTTAATTTCAACACAGGATCCTTTTTGGTAATGGTTTTACAACAAGCAAACTCCTACTGTACAAAAAGTTTTAGACCTACTAATACGCTTTTTCACTTCCCCAAATGCTTCAAAGTAGGATTTCTTTGGCAGCATTTCAAAGAAGGTTTTAATGCAATAAACTATTCTCACATTTGATTTTTGGATTTATTTTCAAGGTTTCTAAAGGCATCTTAGAAGCTTTTGCCAAATCTCTGGAGTGACCAGCAGAAAAATTCTAAACAAATCAATGATCAAATAATTTAATTGCTGTTTTTGAACTTAATCTTCTCCGGTTTACCTATTTTTAGCCTTTCAGAAAGCAACTTTGATATGTTAGATTTTATTAACAGAATTGGACCTGTGGCTTTTATAAGTACGATGGCCTTCACAGGTTTAAATGTGGTTTCTTTTCATCTAAATGTCAGCCTCTGGTCAGTGCATGTAACAGTCAGACAAGGTGGGATTACAAATGACAGGCTTCAGAGGGGACAAGCCAACCAAGAAGTCAATGGGTCACTGAGTGAAACGGCAAACAGGATGACACAGATGCCCTCATGGCCAGGAAACAAAAAGAAAAACCAACGACAGAGGAGAGTGTGGGTAGGTGGAAAACAGATCAGTGAAGTACACACACAGAGAAAACACGACACTCCCCGCATCATGGTGTGATGGACGGCGCCCACCGACTAATAAATCAGAGTTGGGGAAATGGCAGGATGCTGAGAGGAGTATTCAAAGTGACGATACTCGGTGCTCTAGCCTGCCGAGAGGAGAAACATGTCAGGAATGAGGAAACAGATGCTCGCACACGTAGAAGGAGAGAGGCGAGCTTGGACTAATTTGGCCCAGCTGATGAAAAATAGACAGGAAAGTGCTTACTTAGCTTGCCCTTCCGTGTACTCTGCTGCTCCCCCTCCTGATTTTCTCCTCTTGCTCAGACCAGCCCTTCACCTTCCTCATTCGTAATCTTCACTCCCTTTTCATGTTTACCTAATTAACATGTTTTGAGCTTTGCTTTCTTTCTCCAGTATCAATTCCCCACATAGACATGTAAGCTAAGTTATGTTTACCCGTTAGCTTAAACTTTGCCGCCAGAGAATGATGCTGTTGTATCCTTGGGAAAGACACTTAACCTGCCTTGCCTGCTGATGGTGGACGAAGGGACCAATGGAACCAGTGTTTTATGTTTATATACAGTAGATGAGCACTTTTATTAATGCCTTAAATAAATAATGCATTTGTTGAAATTTGTGGACGGGAGTACTTGGTTAACACACAGATATTGTTGTGCTCTCCTTGAATTATGTCTGAGCAGGCAAACAAGCACTCGTGCTTGCTAATTAAATAAACTTGTTCCTCATTAAAAATTGTAATTTACCTGATACATGCCTCAACTCAATATTGTCTAGCTGTAGATACCGTCTCTTTGCTCATTTGTTTTGGTTTTTAGTTGATTATGTTCAATTAAAACATTCTTGAAAATGCTTCAGCTTTAAAATAATATGGCATGGTCTCAAGTTTTAAAAATGACTTCTGCAGTTAAGGCATTTGATTTTTAAACATTTAGTTTAGCCAGTTTTTGACACTGAGAATCAACAAGCTCAAGTCTCTGTCCTTGTATAACGTTACATTTCAGATTCATCTATAATAATAATAATAATAATAATACATTTTATTTAAAAGCGCCTTTCAGAACACCCAAGGTCACTTGACAAAAAATACGTTCAGAAAACACATTAAAACAGCAATAAAACCACAATAAAATGCAAAGAAGAAAAAACAAAAAGAGAACAGTTCAATAAAATCAGAGGTCATAGGCAGATTTAAACATGTGTGTTTTGAGTCTTGTTTTGAAAAGGGTGAAACTGTCGATGTTCCTGGTGTCTGGGAGGAGTGAGTTCCAGAGACGGGGAGCAGAGCGGCTGAAAGCTCTGCTCCCCGTGGTAGTGAGACGGGCAGAAGGAACAGCAAGATGGATGGAAGAAGAAGATCTGAGAGAACGGGATGGGGTTTTAGTACTTATAAGGTCTGAGATATATGGAGGAGAGAGGTTATGGGTGACTTTGAAGGTATGGAGGAGAATTTTGAAGATCGATCTGAATTTAACTGGGAGCCAGTGAAGCTGCTGGAGAACCGGGGTGATGTGGTGAAAGGAAGGGGTTCTGGTGAAAATACGGGCTGCTGAATTCTGGACCAGTTGCAGTTTATGAAGGAGTTTGTTGGGGAGACCATAAAGAAGTGAATTGCAATAGTCGATACGGGAGGTGACAAGGCTGTGGACGAGAATGGCGGCAGTGTGAGGGGTAAGGGAGGGGCGGAGACGGTTTATGGAACGTAGATGGAAGTATGCTGACCGAATTATGTTATTAATGTGAGCTTGAAAAAAAAGTAAGCTGTCGAGGATGACACCCAGACTCTTGACCTGAGGGGAGGGGGAGACTATGGCGCAGTCAACAGTTTTAAGAAAAGCTGTCAGATTTGGAGATGGTGGATTTGGTACCAACGAGAAGAAGTTCCGTTTTATTGCCGTTGAGTTTGAGGAAATTAGAGGTGACCCTTCTAACGTTAACCCTTCTCCCCACATCAGTGACATTTTTGCTCTGGGCTTCTGTGGTGAAGTAATGCCAACAACAAGCAAAGCTCATTATTTTACTACTCTGTCTACTTTCTGACCTTCAACCAGCATTCTGAAATTTGGATCCAAATCTAAAGAAGTACATTTTGGAAACAAGTAGCTGAGATGAGCTCCCGATTTGCAGGGCTATTCAATTCTGGGCCTTGAGGACCAGTAGCCAGCACGTTTTAGTGGTTTCTGTGCTCCAACACACCAGATTCAGCAGTTGAATCACCGGTGCAGCAAATCTGCAGAAGCCTGTTAATTACCTGCTGACTGAAATTAGGTGTGTTGAAACAGAGTTCAAACTAAAAGGTGCTGGATACCGGCGCTCCAGCCCTGCTCTATAAAATGGCCAAGCTCAGTGATCTTAGACCTTGTAGATAAGGTGAGAAGCTTCAACAGCCAGAGGAGTTCTGAGTAAAGCCGCTGGTCCTCCATATCTGTTAGTGCTTACTAAACTGTATCAAGTATCAGATTAAGATGCCTCCTGAAGGGTGTGTCTAGGGCTCTCTCCTTAATCACTTACCTCCACAAACCAATCTTGGACGAGCAGTGGAAGATGAACAAATGAATGGATGGGATTGGCTTAATGTATGTAAGTTTGAATTCTTGGATGAATGGATAAGACTGAATGGATGGAATGGTTAAATGGGTGGATGGATGGATAGATGGATAGACAGAATGGGTAAATGGATGGATGAATGCATGGATAGAATAGTCAGATGGATGGAATTGGTTTGATAGATGGACAGAATAATGGATAGTTTATGATTTAAACTCTAATGTTTGGGAACCACTGGTTTACCTTGAAAAGTTATTGACATTTTTGCACTGTGGTGCTCCTTTGCCATGAAACTGTTGTAGCACTAACTGACTCAGTACACTGGTAAGAGGTGGGAAACATTTGAGGTTTTTAGGTTGCTTTAAAATTAACCCATAAACCATAAGATGGAACCACGTTATAGTAAGTCAGGATATTGATCAATCAATAATCAATCAATCAATACTTTATTAATCCTAGAGTTTCAGTACACACAATTCAGAGATCAGACATACATGGGCAAGACACATGACAAGAATTGGTGACTGTGGTCATTCGCAACCTGAGTCACCCTACCTTAATAGAGATAAGAGGGGTTACATGAGGATTGGTTCAGGTGGAGGAAAAAAAAGGCACTTCACAGAGTAACCCTCCAGCAGGAGGGCAGCTTTGCTCTGAAAGAAAAAACCTCAACAGATATGCAACAGACTTCAGACAACACAACATAACATGAGACTCCAATAGGAAGGCAGGGGGGCGGGGGCTGGACTCCTCTTTCCCCCAGCGAGAGCAGCCATCTACGGTACTCATCTACTGTACAGCTACAGGTGGGAGGGAGATCTTGGGAGAAGCAAATTCGGGGTGGGGTGGGGGGTTCACAGCATCTGTCTGCATTTCTTCATGGGGGTTTGTTGCTAGCAGCTCAAGGCTACCAGGGTGTCAGATTCAGATAACAAGAATTTGTTTGGGTCAGGCTGAGATAATTTTCCTCTCTGCCTTCAGTCTTTAAACTGATCATTTCCAGTCCTTCAGTGAAGCCAATTTTGGGTTTTTAAACCTGTCCATACCGTCCGGTGACTCTCTCCGAGATGACATCCAGTTTGTGCACTAATACCGGTATCGCAGCTAGAACATTGTCCTGCTTACGATTCACCTCGAGTAACGTCCCAGTCTGAGAAGTCTCCACACGGACAGTGCTATCCGTGGGTGCGGGTCGCCCTCCAATCGCTCCCATCTTCCCAAATTTCCAGAAAACCAGACATCCTCCCACTCCAATCAGGAGAAATCCAGTGATCATCAGGCCGAATATCCACACGTCTTCGATATCCTCAATGGACAGGAATCCAAAATAAACCCCACCGGGTGTGTCTCCTGTTGACATGTGGCAGCCCCCTGCTCCGTTCTCATTGTTGAAAAAATCTTATCAATCGCGTTGAATGACCAGGTTGTCAAATCCATGGTTAGTAAAAATAGATATTTTCAGAAGAAATGCAGAGAAGCGCTCTGTGGGCAGACAGGACAAAGAGCCTTGGGAAAAAAAGGGAGCGAAAGAGATAAGCATCTGTACTCCTCGAATGCCTTGAACAGAGAACATCATTTATTCTCTGGTAAATAAAGTCAATACAAACTCAAACAGCTTAGGTATCAAGTTGGTTCCATAAAAAGCCAGGAATTTCTACTTGCTCATGGCACTGAAGAAAAGGTCAGAGCTTCAACCTGACTTTCAATAATTATGGAACAAATTTGGGAGAAATGTCACGGTAATTTTATAGTGCCACTTGAGTTTTACCACACTTCCTGCCCCAGGGGGAGAAACTTCTTAAATCAAATTCTCTTTACACAAATATTTGTTTAAAAGTCACTGTTTCTTCTGAGTTATGACGTTGTAAAATTGGCTTGTTTTTCCAAAGCAATCCACATTAGGAGCACCATAAAAATTATATGTTTCTATTTCTATTTGTTGTTCTCCCTTTTTACAAAGATGTTTTCAAACATGTAATGACGCCGAGTCTTGACAGGGCCACGGTGTCTTTGTAAGCCTACTTAAAGGATGTCAAGTATTTATCACTTTCAAGACTGAGCGCCCAGCCAATGACAACCTGAATAGAGATCCACATACATTCCATTGCTAGAACACTGCTTTATTTGTGCGTTTTCATCCGTTAGGTGCAAGGCAGGCAAACAAATAACAGCTGTATTGTTGCAGCTATGCTGAAGCCTCCTGAGGCTGTGCTTTTTTCCCTCTTACCTTCCGTAGCTGACCATAGTTGTGATGGCGTTGATTGCCTGACTTTGTGTTTGTGTGCTGGTGTGTGTATACCCGAGTGTGCACAGTGGGCAGTTTGCAATGATCTCACTGTGAGCCATTACTTTTGTGGCTGTGATGTATCAAGTTGGAATTCATTCTCCTTTTTACACACTCCCTTGGACCCCCCCCAACACACACACACACACACATGCCAAGGGATCTCTCTCACAGACCAAGGGTGCCGATCGTCCATCTCGAGTTGACACCCCCAAGCAGAGATGTTTTCCTTTGGTGCCGATGGCATGGGGTATAATTCACCGACTGATGGGAGTTTTCTCTTGAGCTGTTCTCCTCTTTTCCCTCTCACTCCATCATCTTCCTTCACTTCCTTTTTCTGTTCATCTCAGTCAAGCTTGATCCCTCTTCCTTTCCCCCTCTTCCCTCCTGTTGTTTTCCAATCTTTTGTTTCTTACTTCATTCTTTTTGAAGAATGACCCCAACGGGAGGCTTTCAATCACAACCAAGTACGCGGAGCAGAAATGTAAATACATAGCTGCAAACATGATGGCTAAATGCCAGGCCTTTGTGAGAGGAGCCTCCTGTCACATTCACCACTTTTCACTGACATTCGCCGGAGAGAAATGCACTTCAGAGGTGGTAGAAAAAGTCTTTTCAGCCAAAAAGAACCATCAATACTTATCAAATCATGAATAAAACAAACCATACTATTTCTTGACATTCTGTTTCTGAATGATATGCTATTGCTGAGGCAATTGCACTCTTCACCTACCCATATATGACTTTTATGGTAAGACATTGGGGCAAATGTAATATTCAAGGCAGTTTCACATCTGGTATAAAATTATAGGACGAAGTGTCGACATACCAAAAGTACAAAGACAGGGCCTACCAGCTAATTTCTGAGTTGACCTGTGAATTAAGATGGAACAAAAACAGGCTTCAACCCTTCAATCTTCCAATCCAAAGGCAGGAGACATCACCACTGAGCTTACTTTCTACCATCGTACATTAACATGTGAATAATCAGTTAGCATATGGATGGACATCACAATGTACTTCATCACGCTTAGACTACTGTAATGCTCTTTTTACTGGTCTCAGCAAAACCTCCCTCTCACGCCTTCAAGCCATCCAAAATGCAGCAGCCAGACTCCTAACCAAATCCAGCAGACGAGCTCACATCACTCCAGTTTTACAGTCCCTCCACTGGCTCCCGGTAGAATTTAGAATACAGTTTAAAGTTTTAGTCCTGACCTATAGAGCTCTTAACAACCAGGCTCCAAGCTACCTATCTGAGCTTTTATCCCCACACACCACCTCTCGGAACCTTAGATCCACATCTGAAAACCTCCTGGCTGTTCCTCGAACCAGACTGAAAACCAAAGGGGACAGGGCCTTTCAGACTACTGCACCCAGACTTTGGAACAGTCTACCGTCAAATCTCCGTCTCTCTAACACTGTAGAGGTCTTTAAAAATCATCTAAAAACTCACCTTTTCATCCAGGCGTTCCCTCCCTAAATGTTTCAAAAAGATGGCTTTGTTCGGGTTCACACCTTCACTTTGTTTATACTCATGATTTAATTTTCTACGTTTATCACTGCTATTGTTTTTCTGATGTTTTTATTGGTTAGAGGTATTTGCCCTGATATTTATCATGTTGTACAGCGCTTTGTGATTTATATCTGTGAAAGGCGCTATATAAATACACTTTTACTTACTTACTTACTTACTTACTTACTTACTTTTTGCATGTGCTTACCAACCTTTTACTCATGACCACCAAGAAAATGTTTCTTTTTTGCCTGAACAAAAGCAAATGTGTCACTCCGTCTGGCCCCACACTTTATATCGAAATGTGCACTAGTAATTTAGGTTAAGTTCAGTCAGAGTTCATGAAGTTTCTTTAGATAAAAATTGCAGCTAATTGGCTAGCACTCTTAGCCATCTTTGTGTTTCTAACTCTGTCTAATTAATCTTCCCCCTACTGCTTTATCATCAAAGCTACAGAGCATAATCCCTTTTTGTTGAGAACAACCTTCCCAAAAGAAGGTTCTAATAGGGTCATTATTTATTTCTGCTTTAATACTTTATTATTATGAATATCACAACTCAAAACAATGAAATGTATATCACTGAGGACATGGCACAAAAAGTCAAAAATATACAAAAATAATGTGATGAGCGTATTAAATAGGCAATTTCTCTATTCCTGTTAAACTTACTGACTTTAGAGCAAGACATAACTCATTTAAATGTAAAGAGCTACTTTACTCATATTTTTAATTAATTGTGATGTTTCAAGTAGAAATTAATGCCTTGTAAGTTGTTCTCTGGGGGCAAAAAGTTCAGATGCTCCTGTCTGAGGATGTAAGAATAAACCGGAGGAGAAAGTGGCAGCAGATTGGCAGGATTTGGATTCCTTATTTCTTGATATTTGGACATCTCTCCTCTGACTGGCTAACAGCAGCAATACTCTCCCACTGACTCTCTCTCCCCACCTTTTGTCTTTTCCTTTCTCTTTCACCTCTGACTCCATGTCTGGTCGGAATTACAAAGCATTCAAAAACAATAACAATAAAGTTTTAAGTATCAGGCATGACATTAAAAGCAGACGCTTTGATGCTCCACCTGAGAGTAAATCTGTAAGGCTTGTTACCAGCATTCAAACATCAATTCTGTTTGCTTCACAGCCAGACAGGACACGGTAAAAAAAAAAAAAAGAAAGAAAAAAGAAATTACTGGGGATTTTACACTGAAACCGTGTGTGATTTCCTGTCTAGCCCTATGTTAACTGTGGAAATTGTTGGTAAGTAAGTAAATTTTATTTATATAGCACTTATCACAGACATAGAATCACAAAATGCTTCACATAAAGTAAGTACATTTTATTTATATAACATAATTTGTCCTAGAAGTGGCTCGCGGCTAAAACAAAACTCGATCCGGTGCGGTGTGCCACTTCTGGGACACGCCTGGCTGGTTTGAAACACTCCATGGACTATACTGGATTCTATTTGAAGCAGTAAAGCTGCAGTTCCGCGCCACTGATGCTTTCAGTTTGAAACCCGGGTAATAATTAACAATATTGGGAAAGTTAATGAAAGGACCTTTTGTTTTTTTAATGCTTAATAATTTACAGAGTAACATTAATACACTGACCCTTACTGTAAAGTGTTGCCAATGACACTTTTTTACTTTCATAAAAATTTATGTTTGCAGTGAAAAATTCTGTGGTAAATAAATTGCAAGTCCTAAGTGGGAAAAACAATCATAATGTTTAAAATTATTGGGCAACATATTGTGATTCTGCTTTCACAGCGATCTCAACAATTGGAGTTTTGCAGACATACAAAAGTTTGACATACTTTATTAAACGTTGTATGTTCACTCAGCCCTCCCCATCACTTTTCCAACCCACATTGGGTTTACGTTACTAAACCTCAAGTACCATTGTAAGGCTGAAACAGAAGAAGGAATGTAAGAGAGAGGAACAAATAAAGGTAGCAGAAAAGCATTTTATCTACTTGTATAATGAATTCATTACACACTTTAGGTGAATGTTCTCATTTATACATCTTTAAGCCTGCATCACCTCTTATTTGCTCAAACCATTTACAAACACGCCATACAAGCAGCAGCGTCTTGACAAGAACCCATTAAAAATGTGTGTCTGCACCGCAGCCAACGAGTCTTTGGAGTATTTATTAATGTGTATTCATTACGCTGAACTCTATTTACCAGCAAGAATAAAGAAGCCTTCATTTAAAACCAGTAAACAGGCAGGTAAATGATGGCCAAGAGGAGCAGAGGCTGAACTTTTGTAGATGGAGATTTTTTTTTACATGTTCAAAGCACAGTGTCTGCTGTTGTTTAGATGTGTCCAATTAAAAGCTAATTGAATTTATTGGTGAAAAATACTTTTAATGACAGCAGTTTGTGAAAGATAGACTAACATGTGAGGTTTCTGCTCATCGATAAAAAGACCAAATATCTTCAAACAAAAGCTTCCAACTGGTGGCCAGCCAAGCGAATGCTGGAGCGCGGCCCGATGCACTAATCTCATTACAGTTTCTGAATCTAAAACGGTGTTTCAAAGGCGCTTTATCGAGCGGACCACTTTTTTCCCCCCAAACGAGTCAATATCATGTTTAAATGCTGAAGAAAAAAATGTCCCAAGTGTCTCAGGTTTGCCAAGCAGTTAGTCGGATGGACGCGGAAGACTTGCCAGATGCATTTTCACACTTTGTTATATTTTTAGCCCAAAAGACATGACCCTATATTGTGAGATATTTCTCTTTGAAATTTTATGACATGATGTTTGCAGAGCTGTGAGAAAGCATAGAGATTCTCAGATGTTTTCCATCGGGAACCAAGTATCAGGTACAAAATCATCTTTTTAAATTATTATTTCATTTAATAAATAAGATACATCTATCCAAACCAACCTGGCTCTATAGAGGGATTCTTTTGACGCCAGCTGTCAAAATTTCACAACAGTTATTAATCATGTCCAGCTAGAGGTTCCCATCTTTTCTAGCTATAATTGCTTGTCCCAATGTCTGTTTAACTTCAGGTTGTATTATTACCTAAAAAATATAATATTTCTTATTAGTTTAATTAGTGACTTGTCAAACCCTCTGACCACTCCATAATATTTCCACCGGACTAAATCTGTTAGAGAGTGACACGGTCATGCAGTAACCTTGTTCTGCTTGAGCGGAGCTGTTAGAGGAATTCTGTCCAGGTGTAGGAATGTGAATCCTTCCATGACACAAAACAAACACGGTCCACTGCTGATTGATTCCAACCAGGTCATCCAAAAGCTGCAAACCAGGATCAACATATTTGCTTCTCTTGCTTGCTAAACAGATTCCAACCAACATCAAGGACTTGTTCCAATTTTGTGGGAAAACAAAACCTCTCTGGAAGAACAACATTGAAATGTGGGTTCGGTTCATACACTGTTGGTTTATTCACAGACACAAGCTACAAAAAACTACCTTGGATTTCTCAAACTACAGAAAACCCCACAGGACTATAATGGTGTTTTCAGACAACAAAAAATAATTAATTTACTGAAAAACTTAGTAGTTACTGACCAAAGTATTGTGAGCATTTCTAATAAAGACTATTTTACATCTTTTTTATCATTTGAATGTGTGTATTTTACAAAATTACACCCCAAATTATCTCAAGTAATCTTAAGCCTGGTGTTCCACACGGTTCTGTTCTCAGCCATTTTTTATTGAACAATTCTATATCATGAAAAATCTACTTTTTGGAGCTTTTTAACATGTGATATTGTCACTTCCTCGTGTGAAATATTCCCAAGTCCTTGGTTGCATTAATGTTGATGCAAAGTTGACAGTACAACAACAATAACTCAAATTTAAGACAAATATCATCCTCAATAGTGCCAACGGTAATATGTTATCATATATTGTGCCTACCTTTACTCTCAAAGGTTTAAAATAGCATGATATGTTTTGCTTCGTAATATAATGTGTTAGGTTTTGTCTTTTATTACCAATATGCAGATGACATAATACTATGTTTTTTCTTATAAAACTTGCTGTATTTCTGTGATGACCTGTCTTAAGTTTGTTGGAAACTTGGAATGAGGTTTCTTTCATCTGATGCATGATGAAAGTGTCCAGGTTTTTAGAACCGCAATGATAACTTTATCCATTACCAGATCCCGGAAAGTTCTGATCAAACCTTGCTATCTGTCTCCAAACCAAAACCCTCTGCTCTGTGGAAAACAAGATATTGGAAAAATGCTTTTATTTTGTCTCAAATTCAGTTGCAACCACCCATAAATGCACAGATCCATCCTCCTGTGTCAAATCTCCAGGCAACTGGTGCTGCTAATTTGAGTTCCAACCATAAAGACCACAGCTTACCTGAGTATTGTTGCTGACTATGTTCATCCTTATAACCACAGTGGACCCATCTACTGATGGCTACTTCCAGCAGGGTAAAGCACCATCATGACAACATTGACTAAATCGAAGAACTGTTTTTAGCACCTTTCTGAATATTAGGCACAAATTACAGCAGTTCTGTAGGCAAAAATAGGTCAAAGGTGTACCTAATAAAGTGCACAATGAGCATAAATGTAATGCTCTAAATCACATATGTCAGAGTCAAGGCCCGCGGGCCAAATGCGGCCCGCGGAGCATTTTTATGTGGCCCACGAGATAAATATCAGAAATATATTAAAACTGGCCCGCTGGCCGATTTTACCGCAAAGACTTCAACTCCCATGATGCTTTGCGGCGTCAGCGCGGAGCCGACGAAGCCCCCTCCTTTGTGTTTTTTCAGCGCCTGCTGCCGGTCTCTGCAGCTCCGCTGTCTCGGACAAACTACACTCCTCTCACTCAGCGCCGAGTTCACTCAGCTATTTTCTGACATTGAAGCCCAGAAACGGAGATTCTAGCCGCTCAGTAACGTGTTCACGACTGAAAGAGAAAGTTTTTCAACTAACGTCCAGACAGAGCTGATATAACTCCAGCGAGCAGCGACACGCTCAAACCAGCATGACTCTGTGGTTGTGTTTCCTCCCCGACACACAACAACGTGGTCAAGCTGCTCAGACATGTTCATCAGCACAAACCTATGTGAGCACCTGTTGTCATCTAATGTTGTCATTATTATGATGAAGATGAACAAAACAACAGGAGTCTCCTCCTCAGCTCAGATCAACCCCATGATGCAGGTATCTGGCTGGAACAGGTGAGCATCACAGTAAACCAGTGGAACAAACTGAGCTTTAAATATGTTGGTTTTATGCTTTTTTCTGCTCCAAAACATGAAAGTTAACAGGTGAGATGTTGCATTTTCATTTAAGATAAACTGATATTTTTATTTTGTTGTTGGCCCGTGAGAAAAGATTTAACCTACAGTAAACAGGAAGTGGAAAGGCTGCAGATAGATGAATAGAATAGAAAATCCCTTTATTGTTCCTCAGTGGGGAAAGCTAGACGTCACAGCAGCGATGACACGTATTACAGGAGAAAAAAGGAGAATAAAAAAATAAGAAAAATGAATAAACAAGAAAACATAAATCCTGAATAGATTTTAAAAATGCTGATTATACCACAAGTAATGAATACCACTGATGTGTTTTATTCAAAACTGACTTGCTCGTGTGTAATTTGGTTATTCCACATTCAGTGTTAATGCAGAAATAAGTTTGTTTCCAAATTTAAAGGTTCAAAATTGCATATATGTTGATAAAGAAAATGTGCAAATTTGCCGTCACTTATTGAAAAAATATTAAGTTTGGCCCTCAACTCCGTCCCAGAGTTTCATTTCGGCCCCGTGTGAGTTTGAGTTTGACACCCCTGCTCTAAATAAACCTTGGATATGCATGCAACAGTAGATTTCTAGTAACATTATTCATCACAACATATTATTTCAGTAGATATATATTTTAACGATAATTCTGTTAAAACTGATTTAATTGCATTTCTAGATTTTTATTAGTTTCACAGTGCCTCGGCCGGCACTTTCTGCTAGAAATATCAGTGTAATAACATTTCTGCGCCACGGAATTTGGCTGAATCAAAACATCATCCAGGAAAACATTAGATTACAAATCAAATTAGAAAATGAAAAGGCATGCATTGAAACTCTTTGATTCAGAGATAAGCACATGCTGTAACATGCACACCGCTGAGAAATGCCCATGAGCGCCGTGCACACTGGCTGCAGGAGTAGAAGCACAGTTTGGAGGTGACAAATGTAAGGAGGAGACGTGAATAAGGGAGGTTTTGGATAATGGCTCAGAGTCGAGCAATATTTGACTGTTGCAGGGGTAATCGTCGGCTCCTATCACCCCCTGCCTGAAGGTGATAATGGCTTTGCACTGCAGTTGAGCTGCACGTGAAGCTGGGAGCAGAGGCTGGCATTGAGTCAGTGTGAGCCTTGGCCAAAAAAGATGCCTGTGTGCAGCATTGAGCAACGCTGCCTGTCGCCTAAATGAAAAAGAGATACGCTCAACGTTCCTGTGTGTGTTGCTCTTAATTTTAGTGTGCCTTTTTCCATGTTGTTGCTATTTAAGAAGGAAAATTCAGTCACCGGGACTTGCTGTGTCTTTGTTCACTCTAATCCAAAGGGATTACTCAATGTACACTGTAAAGGTCAAATTTCACTTACAGGCTCATGGTCTAATCCAAGTGTAAACATCTGTGTTGGAGCACTGGTGCTGAAAATGGCACAGATGATAACAACAAAAACAATAATCAGCTTCATTCAAACATGTTTCTCAATTCTTTGTTTAAACAGATTGATCCATTGTGGAACAATTATGAAGAACTTTCAGAACTTCAGGAGGATTTTACAGGAAATTCACGTCAGCGGGCCAGCCAAAAGGACCATTTTCCATATAACTTTCAGAAGCTAACGGAGTACCTGAACAGGGGTAGGTACTCATAAGGGTCTGCTGAACTGAACTTTTGCTTAACTCACGCTGACTGGAGAAACATTACTGTAGGAAACGACACTGGCAAACGGCACCCACAACAGTATTTGAAGAGTTGCTAGTAAAACAGATTGGAAGGACAGGAAAATAACATATGTGTAATCAGCTTTAAAAATCACCGTCTCTAAACTCCCAACACCAAAAAATGCTGTGGAAAATAAAGATGTGTGTAGGTTGGCAACGTTCGTGTCCCTCTAAGAAGCTGTATCGTCTAGAGTCACGTAAAAATGGGACTCAACGTAACACACGTGACAGCCCCATCTAGTGGACACTTTTGTTTCTGCACATACCTGCAGTTATTGTCCATTAATTGTTATCGAGGTGAAATCCTCAATATGTCGTGACATTGATTCTAGGCCATATCGCCCAGCCCTAGCTGACATGTTAGCAAAGTCCTGAAAGAGCTGAATTTGTATGGAGACGCAACAACTGAGAGGATCGAGCCATCGTATCTACTCGTCACTTTTCCCCTCCCAGAAATTTCCTGGAACTCCTTTAGTGAAAGCGCGGCTAAATGACATCTTACCTTCTTGTGGATATTGTTTTTGTTTGGTGTGTGTTTAGGAAAAACAAATATCAGCTCTTAAACTGGAACCAAAGCATGTAGTCTGACGAGACTGACTGAATTTATGACATAGAAAAAGCTTGAAATATTTGACTTTGAATGGAATGAGTCTATCAGATATATTAGTTTCACCTTTAAAGTTGAATTACTGAAATAAAATAACTTTTGCACTATATTTAAATTTTTTGTTTCACTTGTTGCTGATATTTGTTTTTAAAAACTTTATGATTATTTTGCTGTCATTTACAACATACAAGTGTATGTGACCACTACACATTCATTTTTTTTCCTAGTGACAGTGATTATACATCTCTATTTTTTATTATGTGATCTGTTGAACCACAGTTGCATTATTTCAGTGGTCATTTGAAGTGCCTCTTCTTGGTGAAAGTGACATATTTCACACCAGATTTGTGATATTTTCTCAGACTGATGTCTTAAACTCCTTCATGTGAGATCCACAGCTATTCTGGCAATGACTGAAGGCTTCAGAGTTACGTAACGCTTCTCTATCCCACAGGGGATAGTATACAGAGTGGCATGGCGGAACATATAAAGGCGAGAATGTGAGTTGAGAGCATGAGAGGTTTCTATGTAGCCTGTAGCATCTCGATCAGTTGCTTTGTAGGATTATGTGCTACACTTTATTTTGCACTCATATGGTGTGACACGACTGTTATTCAGTGGCTTTAACTCACTCTGAGCCAGCCGTCGCAGTTCAACTACCTGACCTGAAAGATGCATCATCATCTACTGTATGCCAAGTCTTCAGCTTCTAGCACTTTGGAAACAGCCGTGTTGGTGAAAAAATACAGTTTCTTTAATTCTTGTTGGTTTTTTTGTATGGATGGATTCATTTAAACAGGGTATCCACGGGTCCTTAAAAAGTCTTAAATTTACTTTTCCAAATTTAAGGTCTTAAAAATCGTTAAAAATGACAAATAATTCTTAAATACAGTTTCCAAAGGTCTTAAATGACCAAAGACCCAATAAACAAGATTATTTTATTTCTATAAAATTTTCATGAATTTCTAGTTAGTGTTCAGCTTTTTTGTGGCATAAGCTGAACCGTACACATTCAGTTGGTTATGAAAGGGGGCTATTTTTAGACAAGCACATTAGCTGGTTAAGCTAGTGGGCGCTTGTGCCATGGGGAAGTGCAAGCTTAACGGTAACTGGATGGCTAATCCCACGTTTGCGAAGTGGTTAGCACCGGTTCCAGGCAATAGCTGGAAATTATAGCTTAAATTTGGTCAAAGTGGCCTTAAAAAAAGGACTTAAAATGTCTTAAATTTGGCTCCCTTAAACCTGCAGATACCCTGTTATAAGATTGGGTACTGACATTCCTGATGATGTAAAATCTTTAAAGGCCCCATGTGTGAAATCCATTGAAATCATGATGAGAAAATGGGACTCTTTAGCGCCATGCAGTTCAGAGAAAGTATTGCAGCTATGGTGGCTCACTCCTGAGTTTGACTGTATAATCAATTTCCACCCTGTCTAGCCTTTGGGGTATAAAGAGAAAGTTTTTAGTTTATGGAGAGCACAGAGAAAATTTTAACGGCTAAAACTCTTTCCAATAAGAAGACAAATAACACACTAAAAAAAGATCTGCCTATGAGATCCATGTCTACACTGCCCAGATAAGACACATCAGTTTTACGCATGCCATACCTGATACGAACACATCCATGTCAACTGGAGCAGATGAAGCAACAGTCAAAGCAAATTTCTATCAAATGGAAGTGGAGCTGATACTTGGCCCCTGGTTTTGTACTCAGTTTTGATCGTTGTTGGCATTACCCCGACAAACACAAGAGAAAGACCTTCATTCTTTGAACAGGCACCCGTGTTGTTCCTGCTAGGAACAAATGGGAGTATTTGGTACTAAATGTATTCCCTGGAAACTCCTTAGGGTTCTTTTACCTACGATTAACCCTAACTGCCTTGTATCACATGGCATAATAAGCAGTCAGTGGTGCTTAAAAGCGTAAACTCTGAGTGATCTTCAAATCGGCAGCAACATCAGAACTTGAAGCAGGTCAATCCCAGAGGAATGGCTCAAGTCACTGCTGCAGATACAGATTGGGTACTGTGTTTCCATGTTAGAGAAACACTGAGAAAATCAGTCTTTCAGGTCTTCATAGTCAGGGGCCTTGCCGCTGTCTGTCGTCCTGTGATTTGATCTAATTCCGTATTTCTCTGTGGCTCTCTGACTCTACTGTGGCCACACAGCGCTGAGAGGAAAATGTGCTCATTGTAACCCAATTTTACACTCGTCTCCAGTCATTGTTCAAAGTCTAAAAGATTTCCTATTACCAATTCAGCCTTAAGCTCGACCCTAACTTAATCTTATCCCATTACGACTTCAGGCTTTCGTCTAACTGGGGTGTTTTCTGGCAAACAGCCAACTAAAACATTTTATTTCTCAACCTCTGAAACATCTAAAGCCATTAAAAATATTTAATTTGGTTAACGCTTCCTCTTCAATTTACACTCACTGTCACTAGCAAGGCGTACGTTAATTACATGCGCCTTGTTAGTACGGAGTTGAACTCCCTTGTACCTTCATAACTGCCTAAGCTTTATGCCATAAATTCATTAGGTGTTTAAAACTTTCCTCAAGACGTTCTGGTCCATATAGACATGGTAGTAACCACATTTCCTGTTCCACCACATCTCAAAGGTTCTTGACTGGACTCAGATCTGGTGATCGTTGAAGCCGTTTGAGTCCAGTACACTAATGGCCAGGCTCTAGAAAACAGAGATTATTTTAGCTTTGTGACATGGTGCTGTATCCTGCTGGAAGTAGCTATCAGAAGATGGATTCATAAAAAGATAGATATGGTCAACACAATACTCAGGTAAGCTGTGGTGTTTAAACCAGGCAGTGACACCAGCTGGGGTCTTCTGTTGCATTAAGACTCAACGTTTTGTTCAGATATGGCATTAAGAGCTGTCATCTTCAACCAATCTGCCCATTCTCCTCTGGACTCTTGCATCAACACATTTTTATCCACACAACAGACAGCAGAGGACGGTGTCGCCCTCTACTGCCCGCGTCCTCCTTGCTGATGACACAGTCCTGTGCGTGATCCGATGTGTGTGTTCCATCGTCTCTGTTCATTATCCTGTGTGCACGCCTCCTTATCTCTATTGATCCATTTTTTACATTTTTGTTGTTTTGTGTTTATGATCTGTGTACCGTCCCAGTCCATTATAAGGTTTTCCCCTGTTACAGCTGATTTCTTTACTGTACTTTCGGCTTCTTGTTTTGGATTATGGACAAAACCACAGTACGAACACACAGAAGACATTTTCTACAAACCCTGGGAATGGTTGTGGGTGAAAATCCTAGAAGATCAACAAGTTCTGAAAAACTCGGACCAGCCACGTCATTATTTGCACATGATTGGCCGATTCACTTCTTCGGTTATAAAGCAATAAACAGGTTTTCTTAATCATGTCCTGGTGTGTATATTACTGACAACAGCTCCAGTCTTTTTTTTTTTTTTGTTTCAACATGTCATAATAGTTCCAGGTCTTGACAAATGTTTTATTAGAGGCTTGAAAGGGAATGAAGTGTGTGTGTGTGTGTATATATATATATATATATATATGTGTGTGTGTGTGTGTGTGTGTGTGTGTGTGTGTGTGTGTGTGTGTGTGTGTGTGCGCAAAGGGCAAAGAATGAGATGAAGCCATTGGAAGATGCATGACTTTTGTCAACGTCAGGATTATCCTGAGCCTATTAGGCTAGGAAGAATTGAGATTACCACACAGCCATTCTATTAAGCTGTGAGCAAGGTGATTTCATGGTTGCTTTTATTATTCGTAGCACATCATTTCAGAATGTCTATATGCACTGCTTCATAATACTGGAAATGTACAGACTTCCCTATTTGCATAGAGAGAAAGATTATGAGACAAGAGCTTATTGTGGTTGAAGACGTAGTTTCAGTTTCTCCTGTTTTGTTTAATTACTTCTACTGATATTTGTCAGTTTTCTCTACGAGGTAATAAAACTATGAAAACAAGCTTGTCAAGCCCTGTGATAGTAATCAACTGTCATTGACTTGGTCATTGGAGAGTGCTTTAATCTGTTCTGTTTGATGCTTGTTTCCTTCATCTTTGTCTATCGCTCCCATGCACCCCCTTCCTACATCCTAAAGAAATTAGAAATGTTGACACCACTGATAGAACAATTTTTCCACTGTGTCAGATTGTGTTTTCCATCATCCTCAATCATTCACATTTTGTTCTGCCTTATGTATCAGACTGATTGACAGGAGAGCAAAAAGGGGAGTCAAGAAACCCATTGGCAAAGGTTAACTAGTTATGAAGTAGGAGGACGTGAAACTATATTATAAATCATTTCCAATCAAATAGTAATACGCCCTCCGTCCTCAATAACTCAATGCTCTCTTCTCTTTTTAATGTCTCAACCGACCAACCCATTATGGAAAAATGGAAACGGAATTTTATGAGTCTTCCTTCTTTTTGACGAACAAAATCAATGCATGCCAAACCCCAAATGGTCAGTTCTTGGAAGAGTGGTTTTAGCAGTGGCGGGCGGTGCATTCCACCCCTGCGCCTTCAGTGATTTCCTATTCAATCCAATCTAAATTAATACACCTTAAAATACCATCAATATGACATCACAGCTGGAGAAACCTCTCTCTTTCACTCTCTCTCTCTCCCACACACACACGCACACACACCAGTGGCTGGTCAAGACATGTAATTTCCGGAGCCTTTGAAATCAAACTCGCATTCCCAATTGAGGGTAGGAAGCTAAGACCACAGATACTGTCGAATCTCAAAAATGAAAGACAGGTTTAAGAGATGAGACAATAAAATAAATAAGTAAAGCAAACACATTTGCATTTGTTTAGGAGAAAATGGCACCGCGAAACAATGTGGGCGCAGCTGCGCACACCACGTTGTACACAATATTACTTGCATAAACAGAATAATTTCATTTAGACATTTTATTTCGTTACCATTTCTTGATTATTAACGAAATAAAATGACAAAACATAAAAAAATACTAATAAAATGTTTCTACTCACCAACATAAATGTCCAGCATGGATCTCCTCCTCTCCTGCTCATTTGAAAATAAAATCCATCCTTCTTTCTTTCCTCAGGAAAACCTCAATGGCTCTGTCATACAGTTTATCTGTGCGCTTCAGGTCCATGAGTAGAGCCTTTTCTATGGACATGGAGGCTAATGCTGAAAGCCGTGTCTGTCCGGTCGTGTTTCTGGCGTACGTTTTTACGCGCTTTAATGCTGAGAATGAGCGCTCAACAGAGGCAGTGGACACCGGGATAGTCACAGCCAAACAGGCCAGTGCGTAAAGTTGTCCCATACTCTCACTCAGGTTTTTGCTGAGAAGAAAATCGTGTAGATCAGCGGGACTTTTTCCTTCAAAATCAGCCATAGCATACATTACAGTCAGTTCTGTTTTAAGTCGGGGAAGATCAAACAGTGGTCCGTGGCTCTGTGTTAAGCTGGAGAAGGCTGCTGTCGGGAATTTTTTTTCTGTATGTCTGAAAGTGCTGGGGGTCAAGAAGGGAGAGAAACATCAACATTTCATGGTCCTGAAATCGATTCCTTGTCTGGGAAAGAATGTTGTCCAGAATGCTGTTGTGGAGTTTTTGGTAATGTGCACGGAGATCACCTTGCGCCGTGCGTTGGCCTCTGCGCACACTTGGACCACCGGAGGCGCGCATTGCTTCTTCATATATCTCACTGAAATTGCCCCTCTCTTGCTCAACTTTGTCACAAAACTCGTTCAGCCTGGCCATGCAGAATTGCACATCCAATGATTTGGTCTGCAGTATTCCAAAAAGCACATCAGCATACTCAAAAAGCCCATTGAATGTGTTGAGCAAAAAACAAAACTCAAAATCGTCCAGCCGTGCGTTAAATCCATCTGCAGAAAGCACGGTGTCCTCATCATACTCGTCGTGATGGTCCAATATGTGACCAAACAACTCCTTTAGAGCAACTCGATTCTCAAAGACTGCATTCACCAGTCTTGATGAATATTGCCACCATGTTGGCGCAACACGAGGAAGACGCCGTTTGCACACATCATGCAGCAACTGTGTGCGCTTTGGGGATCTGGAGAAAAACGCAGCGAGGCCATTCAGATTGGCAAAAAAGACCTTGCACTCTTTAAGCTTTGAGGCCCCTTGAGTCAGCACTAAATTAAGACGATGTGCATAACAGTGAATGAATAAGGCCATAGGTGCCTTTTCCTTAACTTTAGCCTGCACCCCGTTTAGTCCAGATGCCATCACCGCTGCACCATCGTAACACTGTGCAACAACTTTGTCCAAACAGCATTCATATTCCTCAAGAATACGGAAAATAAGCGCGGCAAGGTCATCAGCTCGCCTGCCACTAGTTACATCCACAAATTTGACAAAACGATCCTTGACACCTGTGGCTGTCACATAGCGCAGGACGAGTGCCAGCTGTGCCACGTTACCCACGTCTGTGGTTTCATCAACCATGATGGCGACAAAAGGGGCTCTTCTGATCTCTATTTTGATCTCACCTCCCATCACTTCTGCAATAGCATAAATGAGGTCATTTTTTATTCTGCCTGATGTCCCAGTAAAGACCCTGTTGGTGGTCAGGTGGTAATGCAAGTCGGCGTCATGTTCAGCAAGAAAAGATATGCTCTGCATAATTCCCTCTATTTAATGACTGGGGGTTTTCATCATGTCCCCTAAATGAAAGTTCTTGTTTACCCAAAAATATGACACAATCCATCAGCCTTTTCAATATCTCCCTATTTTTCTTCACCTTTTCGTTGTGGAGCTCCGTGTCCTTGCGCGCCTGTTCACTGAGCTGCAGATCCACTCGGGTGTCCCCAAAGGTTTTTAAAAGCACCGTAGCTTGTAAGTGGCCAGCCGTGCTTTGGTGTCTCTTTGCTGCCTTGGTGAAACAACTTAAATTGGCAAATCCAGTAAAACTCCAAATACCAAATTGATCTGATGCGAGCAACAGGCATTCCCAGCAGAATAACCTGCAGCGGTTCTCTGAAGCTGTTAGCCATGGGTACCGTTCATAGTTGCTTGCCTGAAAATGACAAACAAATCCTTTCCCCTGCTGGGACAAGCCAGCTAGCGTTGGAGTCGGACGACCTGTTCTCACAATATCCATTTTTTCTTGAAAGGTCCGTCTTGAAAATGGTGTGGCAAGTAAATCTGCCATCAAGTCCGTCCCTTCTCCTCTTTCAGCCATCATTTGTACAAAAATACACCGATAGCTGCCTATCTCCGTGTTTAGTTTTGATATTTTGCTTCGTGCCGCTAGAAAAGTTCAAACTACTGCTTATCCAATCACAGGATGCGTTCATGTCAACTTTTGCGTGAGGCCAGCTAGCTGGCCCAGGCCAAGCTGACTCGTGAGCTGATTGGCTATCGCAAATGGCTCGTCTCTGTTCACTTACAGCGGACAGTGGGCTTCTCGATTGAGTCTGAAGGCCTAGAGCAGACTTAATCTGCCTGAAAACACAAGCTAGCTTAAATCTGATTGGATAACACCCAACCTTGGTATTTCAACACTAGAAGCAGCGCAACCAAGTGGGTATAATAGGATAAAAAGAAAATTGACCAGTGAACATATTTTTATTGAAAAAATATTTACCAAAGGAAAAAAAAAATACATTTACGTTTTTGAGTAAGTTTAGGCCAGCAGAGAAGGCTTTGCTGGCCCTGACTGCCCACCACTGGGTTTTAGAAATAATGTTTGAAACACTTATCAAAAAATACTATCTAGACGCCGTTAATACCTCAGCTGACTACTTTGAATAAAGAGAAGTAGCAGCTCTGTTTAGCTGGTATTGGGAAAATTTCAGAATTCAAATTTTATAACCATAAATATCATTTGAAATTTAGATCAGGCCAACAAATCAAGTACTTTGCTCTTTTTCCATGGCAAAGCAGAATGGCAGATTTCATTACTGCTGGTTCCCCGTGGGGCCTCAGGCACAAACAATCTACAAAGCCACAGTTTTTAATATCCACATCTCCAATGGCCCATTTGGATTTTAGGTCCCCAACCTCCCTCAGACATGTGGTAAAAGTTCTCTTTGAGAAATAATGTCAAGATCTCACTGACAGTGGTCTCCACCAGACTCAGTTTATCTTCATTATTCATTTGGGTTTTTCAGATTTATCTGCCACTTGTACCAACATTCCACTTAAAACCACTCTACCCCTCTCTTTCCTCAAGAGTAAAAGCAATGGGACTATCTGATAACACACATGGCCATTACATTGTGGCCCATTGTAGCCTGGTACCAACTACATTTGTGGACCAAGTATGCCTATAGCCCAGCCAGCATGCATAGGTGGGCTCTATTTGGATACACATGGGCAAACCGTATGGGTGCAAACAGGGTTTGTCTGTGGTTTCCATGATGGTCCCACACGGGTTTGCCCACATAGATTTTAACAGGCCCTACATGGGTTTTCAGAGGGACCAAGATGGTTTGACTCATACATGGGCTTGTTAAATCTAGGTGGGCAAATTCTTTTGGGGCCACCATGGAACCTGTACACAAATCCTGTTGGCACCCACACGGTTTGCCCATATGTATCCATTTGTGTATGCTGGCTGGGTAGTCCGTAATTGTATCAATAACATTGATAAATCCACCTGTGCTTTGATGTTGTGTTTGTTATGAACGATCCACCCCAAGCACAGATGTCCGAAGACAAACATCTCCTGGGTTCATATCAAGGAGGTAACTCCACCATTTATGGACCTCTAGGTAACACATGGTATCAATTCCAGGACATCATCTAGCGATCTTATGAAAGTGTGATATTCAAAGCCAATGTTTGAGATATAAACTTAAAGAAGTCAAGAACAGCCCAAGCCTTCCATGTTTATTGGGAAGAACTCCATCGCCAAAGATTTCAGCTTATTGACCTGTGAGTATTTTCACAAGGCAAGGCACCTTTGTCCTTGGGCAACTATACCAACATAGAATCTAGTCCAACTCAAGAAAATGGGTTCCCAGGCCCAAGCTCTGTATTGAGGCTAGTCCAAACTGTACCTAGCTGGTATTGCTCAACCTAACAAACAAGCTCTGGTAACTTCTTCACTAATTAGGTTATCTTCCACATTAAGCCAGTTAATTAGAAGTGGAATTGTTGCTGTTTCTTGGTGCCTAGGTTCTGGTGCACTAAATATTGATTGTTCTCACTTCAGGTGTTCTTATCTTTCTTTCCAATTTGTTTTAACCTATCAAGAGGAGCAATCTACATACAAAAAATACGAACCAAAACCTTTAAAGAAAGTTTCCAACTCAAACTGTTAATTCAAAGTTGCAGATTCTCGTGTTTTCTACGCTTAGTTGTCAAGTCCTACAAGTATCGGAGGAATCTTTCTTAGGCTTTTAGTCAAGTAAGCCTCACACACACACACACACACACACACACACACACACACACACACACACACACACACAGTTTGGTACTGCTGCTTATATCGTGATCATTAGTGAATGCTGGCTCATCTGATGGTTATGTCTGTGTTCGCTCTGCTGCTGTACACTCTTATCATCCAACTTGAGCACCTTACTTGTTAACCATTACCCCCTCCCCATCAGCCACCCCCACATTTCTGTGTTGGTATCACCCCTTTCGTGATGATGCAAATGTTGTAAACACAGCACTCAAATTTGCGTCCTCTTCTATACATCTTCCACCATCTTCAGCATTGTCTGCCTTTTGGCCTCGATCCATGGCGTTATTGATGGAATCTCTCTAGACCCAAACACACAGGGTCCCGCGCTTGCACACACACACATTGCCCACTCGACCGTTCAATCACACAGAGAGCGAGACCCCGGTGACTAATGCTAGCTGATCCTTGGTGACCAATAAAAAGAGCCTGGAGACTGACAGGTTGCTCTGCAGCTCAGATTTATTAGGTGAGGTCTCTCATCCCCCACCTTCCGTCGCCCTAATTGCTTTTCTTTACCTCCTCTTGTTTTATTTTCTCTTTCATTTCTGATTCTGCCCTCACTGTCCCCCTCTCTCCGTTTCCCCAAGCCAAGCCAATCCATTTCTTTTTTATTCCTTTTTCCCCAAATCCGTATGAAATGGAGAAGAGGCTGCAGTCATTTACAAACTCTTGATGTCTGATTGATGGGTTTCTCTTTATATAATTAGTTGAGACACGGAGGAGGAGAAGTGGGTGGGGGAGGGCTATATTGGGGGAAGAAGGAAATATAGTGAGAGAGAGAAATAGATGAATGATAACAATGTAATCATGGGAGGACTGTGAAGACTGAGGTAATGGATATTGTAGATCCCAGTAACAGTGACACAGGAAAAGGATTAAGTGCTGGAAAACACGTGTGCAGTGTAATGTGCACAAGTATGCACGCACATCAAGGCAAGGCAACAAATTTGGCTTCAATATTACAGTGTTGGTAAAGAAGTGAGAAATCTAAAGACTTCTTTACTGTGTAAACCTGTTTAAATCCCCCACAATGGTTAAGTTAAAGTCCTATTAGTAGGGATGAGCCGAGTATCCGGTACGGATAAAGCATTTTTGACGAATACGAGCATGAAACGAGTAAACCATGTAAATATCTGTAATCGTGCTGAAGGAAAATCCTCATTGGGTAACTGACTGTCTTCACACTCTGTGATTGGCCAATCACATAGAGCGCTCGCCCCTCCCTACATACAAAACTCTGCAGCCGGCCGGGAGCGCAGTCCGTCCGGCTCATCCACGCTCACACACACACAGACAGTAACGGATCTCGCTGTGATTGCTTCATTGTTGCTCACGTTTCTTCAGTTTTCCCTAGGTTTTCTTCAGCTCACCTCTTTTTCGGTTGAATATTTAAAGTTACATTTTGGCAACTTACATGGTGCATTTGACAAGACAGAGCTGACGTGCTGCATCAGTCACTCACTACCTCCGCTCCGGTCGTTTTTTTTTTACTCCATCTCTCTCCCTCTCAATCTCTCTCAGACACACACACCTTAATCAACATTGTTTTGTTTAACTTTGTGTGGGGCAAAATGCCAAGAACGTTAAGAAAAAAATCAATTTAATAAAATTAAAATAAAAAAAATATACATAAAGTTGTGTCTGGTTCTATCATTTCATATTTCCTAGTCCCTACTGCATGAGTTCAGATGTATTAATCCATGCACTTAAATATTAATGTTCTGATTTTATTGAAAAACTTGTTCTGTAATAGTTTCTTTACTATTGTGATCAAAATATTTAATCTCAATTCTGAGGCTGCTCTGCAAATAGTTTTCAAATAAACAATACACATATCAACTTCTGATCAATCCATATCAATTTCAGACTTAAAATAATATATTGCTGTAAACCACACCCACTTCCTGTTAAACCACGCCCATTCCGAGTACAGATACATATACAGATAATTTAGCTGGTTGAACAGATACAGGTACAGATACAGATAGTGGTGTACTCACTCATCCCTACCTATTAGTGTGCAAAATGTGTTCTCCGCATTTGACCCATCTCATGGGGGAGTGGCGAGCTGCAGACACGGCCATACTTGGGAACCATTTGGTGGTTTAATCTCTGGATCTAACCCCTTAATGCTGAGTGTCAAGTCTTAGATATGACCCGGCTGTACATTTAAACCCATAATCTCACAGTTTCAGGGTGGTACCCAGATTACTAGTTTCCTGTAAAATATGTAAACTATCAATGTCTACTCTGTACTTTTGCTTGAGCTTATTCCTCTTCCAAATCAAGAAAACTCAACTGGAGAAGGCAAATGTGCTCTTTTTATCAGCTGGTAGAAGCATAGATGTGAAAGGTTAAAAGGCTTCTCTTGATGGTAAGACATTGTCATTATATTATATACCAAAGGATAAAGGTTACAGGTTTACTGAGACATGAGGTTAAAATGGCTCGGCGGTAATTTACTAAAAGTAATCATTTAGCTGAATATCATTTCTCAAACTCTGTAAGATATGCAAGGCCATGTGAATATTTAAAGAAATTGCACAGTTCCCACTGAGCAACTGATCTGATCTGGTCACAGTTTTGTCCAACCTGGAATGCCTACATAACTACATAAAACCATATCAGGTGAGTCCAAATAAGGAGCCTAAGTCATGCCCATCTACTTCCAGACCATGAGTCCCCAGAAGAATGAAAAATGAATGCAAGTCAATAGGGCTAAAAACGAACGATGGGAAACATTATGTAGGTTTGTGTGAAAATAAGTCCAGGACTACAAATGTGAGGGAAAATGGCTGTAAGTTCAACAAACTTGAAATCCTTCTTTCAGGAGGAAAAATACACCATGAATCTGGCCATTTGGTAAGTAGCAGCTACGCTAGGGGAGAAGAGATTCTGTGGTGATGTCATATATGCAAAGTGCCTATGTCTGAATTGTAGTCATGCTAATTACAAACTTTTACATGCTGATAAATCTCAAAGTACGTGACTGGCATGGTCGAAACACCCATCATTATTTTTCATTACAGTTGCAGGGCAACATATGTGCGATCCAGGGCGTAAGGCAAAGTGGATTGGAAAATAGAAAATAGACTTTATTGATCCCACAGTGGGGAAATTCTCTTGTCTGTATGGTCATTAGCCTTGAATAATGACCAAAAGAACAAAATTAAGAATACAGGCAACAGCTGCCGTCGGCGTTTCAGACATGTCCTTCTGGGACAAAAGAGTCTGGGGCCATCCCAGGACAAGCTGGAGAGATTATACATCTAGCCTGGCTGCTTTGAAGCTTGGCAAGCCATCCTTTGTGAATATGTAGTCTGGCCATGACCTTTTAAGACATATCAGTCGTGGGGAAGGATGGTTGTCTTTCAAACTGTCTCCGCATGCTATTGGACAACTAACAATGTGTCACACTTACAGCTAAAGATGTCAGTCAACACAGTAGTCCACTATACACTATTGAAGAAGACACAAATACATACTTTTTCTAAATAAAGAACTTAAGTTCCTCTATCATCAGGCTTTCACATCTGGATCAGCACAGCCCAGCACTGGTAGGTTAATTGTGTTAACATCTGGGTAATATGTGCGTTTTCCATGCTCAGCTGACCTTTTTTATTTTGTTGGACCTGCTCTCTGACGGTCCACTTCAAGCTAAGCTGACCCAACACACCCACTTCAGACTGATTGTTCAGCTGAAATTCATGCTTACCTATAGAAGGAAAGTCTTGTTGGTGGGTAGAATCAACCAGCAGTGGCTTCCAGCACACGCGATTCTTTATCAGTCTGTATGTGCTGGAGTAAACATCTTCTCTGACTGCTGCACAAAAGCAACACTCCAGCTGCAGCAGCACAAGGGCAGTGTGCTTCATATCAGAGTCTCCAAAAGCAACGCTGCTCACGGCAACCCTTTTTTACTAACTTAAAGAGGACAACACTGACTTCTCCATTTGTCTTTTACCTTATCCACATGCTCGGAGACATCCACGTTCCTGAGAAGGCTATGTGAACAAAACCTGGCTGTGCGGGGGTGGACCGACTCTACCTAGAATGGACAGGGCCATAAATGCGAAGATGCCATCTGTTCTTGACTCAAAGAAAAGTGCAAGTCTTAATAGTCCAAAGTGGATGCCAAAGCTGTTTCAAATAAATCGTCACCATCTTTATTTTTGCTGAGTTGCATCATCTCACCCACCAAACCGATAGAGCACCATGATTGGCCAACCAAACCGATATGGCCAACCAAACCGATAGAGTGCCGTGATTGGCAAGACACAAGACTGGTCTGGCCTGCTGAGGCTTCTATGGAGAGTGGCTAGAGCCAATAATGTTTCTTCTGCTACTAGCCAAGGGTTCTTAACCCTTCCACTGTCTTACTGGGTAACCCCACCAGGAAAGTTGACCATTGAGTAGGATTGATGGTTTATCTCTTGAGGTCCACATGGCAGGGGTGAGGATGTGCTCACTCCTCACCCCTGCCATGTGGCCCTCAAGAGATAAACTATCAATCCTACTCAATGGTCAACATTCCTGGCAGGGTCACCCGATAAGACAGTGGAAGGGTTAACATGCTTATTTGTTGTGTTTTTTCTCGTTCGTCACACTTTAAGTTGGGATGAGTAGTAAGACAAGACTGAAAACTTTGAAAAACTTTTTGATTAAAATCGCAAATGGCTTTGTTTGGAAATAGAACAAATGTGCGCCTTTTTGGGTACCTTTCCATTTATGTGGGGGTTGACAATGCAAAACAAGAATTGTTTTAAAAGTACTGACATGTTTTGTCATTGATATATAAATACAAAAAAATATTTCAAATGAAACCAGCTGGAGCTTATTATCTTGAATAATAGCTCATCAGATTTCTTTGATGTGTTCTGAGAGAGGTTTTTTAAAGATGTCAGACTCAAAGGTACTTGCTGGAATGAACCTGATGTTGACAGCTGATCTTACAGTTTGCAGTTTCAGATGAATGTGCTCTAAAAGAAAGTGCTCTGTATATCCTGTCATTAGTCTTTTGAACTATCATGATTTCTCTTTTTTTACCTGGTGTCACAAATTCAGAAATTCTGCATGACAATGTATAGAAACGTTGCATTAAATGAGTGAGTATTCTACAAATGATGAAGTAAAAGTTGTCAGAAAGTAACATTTTCATATCTGATTACTTGAAGCCAAATTCCAGAATTGAATAAAGAACCTTGTGTTGGCACAAAGATCGTAACGTGGACGGTCAGAATCCTCAGCGTATTTTGGGTTGCATTTTAAAATATGCATCAGATGTTCAGACAGATTCTGCTTTTGATGAGAAAGACCTTACAAGCACTTTCAAGTTGAATTCCTCCAAAAAAGACAAACATAGTGTGACACTTTGTCATGTTTGCACAGGATTTGCTTGAAAAGTTACATGATACAGTTTCTGTCAGATCTGGAACAACATCTGGCCATTTCAGACATTTCTTATGGCTTTATTTTAGTTCTTTGACCACTAATAGCTTTTACAGCTACAATGGCAAATTTGAAAAACAACCTAGCTTAAAATGTTTTTCATGCCTCTTAATAAAGTTCTAACATAGTATAGCTATAAATATATAAATAAAAAATGAATACATTTAAAAAATGAGGTGGTTCTCTTGCATTTGTCTAAAAACCTCAGCCAATAACATGACAATGATTGGAGCATCCAGTTTTCGGTATCACTGAACCACCGTATTTTCGCATTAACCTGGGTCCTCCACTCATTACATTATATTACTCATTACTTGGCATTTAGCAACAGAACACCACTGGTGTGAGAGGGTTTCCGCTCAATAATATCAGAGAAGGTAAAACAGCCGACTGCTATCACTTCAACTTCAGGACAAACTGCCATAGTCCCAACTAGGTGTGGGAATTGATACGTTTTTATTAGGGCTGGGACTTGATTAAAAAATTTAATCTAATTAATTAGAGGCTTTGTAATTAATCTAAATTAATCACATTTTAATCGTTCAGGAAAATGTGCTCTCAAAGCAAAACTTTTAATTCAATTTATGAGACAGAGAATAAAACATTAGACGGTTATTACTGTAAACTAAAGCTTTTAATAAAAAAATACATTTTAATTATTCAAATGTCTCTGTGTGATATGAAACAAAACCCAAATCAACTAAATTTTATAATTACAAATAGAAAACACCTGCAAAGGGTTCCTGAGCCTTTAAATAGTCTCTCTGTCTAGTTGAATGACTGAAATAAATTTGACTTTGCACCAGATTCTAAGTTTTCCAGTTTCACTTGTTTGTATAATTGAGAGTTTTTATTAGCATTTCTACTCATAATGTAGTAAAAACACACACATATAAATAATAATCCTTCAAAACGACAGTAGAACAGGCACAAATATGATCTAGGACATAAATGCACTAACTTTTAACACCAGAGCAGGTGTGACATATTCTGAGAATGATCAGGAACACTAACTGGTTCCAGTTGGATGACTGGAGGTTGATGGGATGATAAAAGATCATGGCGAGGAAATAATGATCTGACGAATAGGTGAGCGGACCTTCCTTACATGGGAAATCCTGATGTCACGTTAAGAAGGGGATGCTGCAGACCCGCAGATTCACGCCTGCAGCAGCCAATCTGGTGTGATCTCCAGCCTGATCACAACTTCCTCGTTCCTCGCTGCCCCTGATGCACTTGAGCATCCGCCCCTTAGCTGATGACAGCTTCAACACACCTCGCTGCTTAATGATAGTAATGCATGTGATGTTTAGACAGACACTCGTCTCAGAAACATAGAATTCCCCGACAGAATTGTTTAGAAAATCATCAGAAAAGTTTCAGAGTGTTTCTGTTTTAACTTAAACTTCTGTTTTCAACTTTAAAACACGTTGTTTGTGATTGTTTACAGAGTAGTGAGAACACGGAGCATTCTCCCAGCAGCAGCCAGGTGCCTCGTTTGTCTGACTATTTTCATAAACTACTGTTAGGGCAAAGAATTATTCTGTGTGGTGCTTTCAGCGCTGCACAGATGTTACATAAATGTTAAAAATTTAGCTGACCGCAAGTTTTGTAAAGTTTCCGGTGCCACCGGGGAGCCGCAGCAGAGACGATCTCTGAAAAATGTCCGAGACACGGACTTCATTGTTGTCTGGAAGTTTTTTTTTTCCAAGTTAAGAAAAGAGGCGGACGTGTTTCCTAAATCCTGCATCAGTCCAAGCAAGGCAACTTCTTTCTGTTTTAATTCCATTTTAGTAGCCATTAGCACTGTGCATTGTTGTGTGCGTCAGTGATATTCAGTCTACGAGGAAATCATGCAATGACAAAGGTTCCGCCTCGCTCGAAATGCAAGCTGCAGTTAAATGCGTTAATTTTTTTACGCGTTATTTTTTTTCTAATTAATTAATCATAAATAACGCGTTAAAGTCCCGGCCCTAATTTTTATCAATATCAATCGCATTGTTGATTTTGTCTATCAATCCAATTCCTTATCAAGTAGTTCAATTGGTGACAAAAATCTGGCAAACGGTCTCCTGCATTATAACTTTAAGTTTAGTTATGATAAATAATCAACTGTACCTGTATTGGTTAGAAAGATCTTTCCATAATTTCTCTTATGTTACTTGTGAAGGCAGATCATCTTCTTGCTGTAGCTTTTGCAAGATGAAAAAATCTCCACAAGTTGGACATATGTATACATATATGAGGCAAATGATGCAAACTCGATAGAAAATGTTAGTATTAACAATGGCCTAGTGGTAGAGTGTCTGCCCTGGGACTGGGAGACCAGTGTTTAAATCCTGGTTGGGTCATACCTAATACTTTGCCTAAGTAGAGCAACACCCTCGTTTAGCCAAAGTCCCAATTCATTGCTCATCCTGTCACACCCTGTCCTGTCTCCCCGTATGGTTCAGTCTTGTGTCTCCGTTGATTGCTCCCACCTTCCTCTCGTTTCCCAATCTCCCTAGCTCCCGGTCCTCTTGTATTTAAACCCCTCTGTTCTGTGTATTGTGTCGGATCATTGTTTCAGTGTCCTGCGTGCTTCTTATTAAAGTTATTATAAACGTCCTACCTGTCTGCCTGTCTTCCTCCCCGCGTTTGGATCCTCGCCTCACCTCCACTCGCCCACACGCCGTGACACATCCCATGCTTCATTGTTCAACTTGCAACCAAACAAGAAATTTAAACTTCTTTACCTAAAGGAGAAACTTTCTAAAAGTCTTCAATAATTTCCTTGTCAAGAACAACATTGTTATATTTTGAGTGGGCATATTGAAAAGCCTTCCTTGCATATTATGTACATTTATTATTGAGGAACCACCAGCATTTAATGCCAAACACACATGAAGACAAGCACAATACCATTTATTCAGCTTTAGAAAGCCCGCTTTAAATATTTGTACAAATTTGTCAATACAGCTGTCAAAACAATTGTGACAAACATGAACTAAGTCAAAAACATTTTTTACTGGAAATGCATAGACATATTTTTTATGGCAACCGACTGTTTTGGACATATTTACATTTTGGGCTGAGCTGGGATATTAGCAGAGTTTTTTTTAATATATATATTTTTTATCTCCACAATATATTTATCGCTATACCATATTGACATTTTGTGAAGAGGCATGAAAAACTGTTTTAAGCTAGCTTGTTTTGCAGAATAGTGATTGTAGCTTTGAAGCGTTGGTGAAAAGAAGTCACAAAAACAAACACGGATGATATACAATAATTTTAACTAAAGGGGCCACTCTTTACCAGTATGTTCCACCATCACGACATTTTAAGGGCATGTTTTTTGTTTCTTTGAAACTTTTTCACTCGTGTGATGACTCAGAACAGCAGAGAATACAGGATAATCATAGAGTCTAAACAACAGGATGGCTTTTCTGAGAAATTCATCACACACTCATTTGATCTTGCCTTTCTGTTTACATCCATGGACCGTGGACCCTTTAGCACCAGGCTGGTGTTTTTCATGATTCTTGCACCAGCCTTGGCAGGAGGTGAGTACACATCCTGTTGAGCGGACTTGTTTTTGTCATGTCTTCACCTTCTGTGAATCTGCTTGTCAACAACATGACACCAGTGATGATGCAGATGCGCCACATGTGGTGCTAACCCCATCACCCAGCTGGGCTTTGAGTTGAAATCACATTAGTGCTAAAAGTAAATCAATAAATCAAGACTGTAAACAGCTGAGCTAATGTTTAATCACTGCCTAATGGCCAGGCTTCATCAGGCTAAGTAGGCTAAAGGATTAGGGATTTTTTTCTTCCTATAATAAGGTGTTCCTTTTTAAACAACTTTCCTCAGATTGATTGGTTTGACTTTAAGCTGGTCTTAACCCTTTGACTACTGATGTAAATTCTCATAAAGTGACTTCTGCCCTTAAAATCATCCAGATAGAGTATTAAGATTAGTACCTTCAGGGAAATGCAGTCATATACAAGTCTAGTGCCCTCTAGTGGAGGATATACAGATGGAAAGGGTGAATTTTAGCTCTTTATTACTGGTATATTGTAAATGATTATTATGTGAACAATTACATAATAAAATAAAACAGATTTCTACATTGCAGTCATAATAACATCAGACAATAACTGGCTTATTTTTATAAATTTGATTTATTTTTAACTCGTTCACTGCCATTGATGACTTAAGTCGCCATTTGCATTTTTTTTTTACTGTTTGGGCATCGGAACGAGCCCCCGTGCCGAGAGACCAAACATCTCAGCTCTGAAGCCGATCTTCATCCACGTACGTCACACGTCACGTGATCAGGAAGCACAAAATCCATGTGTTAGGAGATCGTTTTGGGCCGTTCCTGTAAAAAAAAAGTGAGGCGCGAACAGAAAAACGTCTGCCGATCACAATTCGACAACGGATTATGAAAAAACGGATAACGCTCGAAATATGCGGATTCTTCCTGACGTAAGAGGTGAGTCTCTTCTTTGTTTTGGTTGTTTTGGTGTCTACATCATCCTAGCGCACAACGTTCTGTGACTCTTAAAAAAAACAGTAAAAACAGCGAGAAACGCTGGTAGCGAATGGCTTTAGCGATCAGGAAACGACTGGCAGTGAATGAGTTAATACTATTATTGTTATTGTCATTATTATTATTTATTGCTGGCGATTTTATGTTGTTATTATGCCATTTTGAATGCCAACCTTAAAAGTTTGTGTCATTTGGTTTGTAATGGTCAGAATTTGAAGCCTAAAAGGCTGAAGAAGGGCCTTTTTTTCTTGAGGCCGTTATGTTTTGTCATAACATATGTTTATGTTATGAACTCTCACTCCTAAAGGGGAGATTCACTGGGAAAGTGTAAGATTTTTGTATATCATGAACATTAGTGAGTAAATTTGTTGTTCCTTATTTCCAACATGTGTGTTGGGCTGGTTGCTAGTGTGTGAATTCGTAAAACTGGTCTAAGGTAAGTATATACCAGAGAAAAAAGTGAGTATGATTTATTGAGTATAAATCCAATGAAGGAGAGTACAACGTGATGTCACTCGAGGTTCCTTTCATACCTACCAAACACTGCTTAATTTGGAAATCCAATGTTACGGGAATGCAAATGGCGATGTAAGATTGGAGTTCACTGAGGCAACACTGCTACCACTATGCAGGGGTGGGGCGGCGCTAATGATGAATGGAGTTTTTGACAAATAACTAATTCTGCTTACATTTTCATAATAAACACAAATTTCTTTGAACACTGGTAGTTTTGCTACATACGGTGCCCCACCCCCCACCCCCACCCCCCATCGGGCAAGATCTGGGGTCAAGTTAAGTCATGCTACCAAAGTATGGATACAAGGCTATCGACCTTTAAAATGTACAACTTGGAGGAAGTATATGACTCAAAGCTTCATAAACTCTGTTTCTGTTGGTTTACTTACTGTGTGACAACGTTGTATATAGTAAAGGTTATAAAGCTCCGGACCCCACGTGACTCTCAGTTAGTAGACGCCATATTGGCAGGTAAAAGAATCTAAACAAACACGGATGTAAACATGAACGTGAACGGGATCGGCTTGGATTTTACTTCGTCGGAGTTTACTTCATTCTTTAAAACCGAAGAAATCGTTTTATATAGTCACAAATTAAATAGACTAAACATCTCCGACCCTTACCGTGCCCCTGGGATACTTTTTAAAAACGCCAGAAGCTGTCGGAGCGGACTTCTTACCGGACCTGGCCGGGGAACGCCTTGGGATTCCCCCGGAGGAGCTGGCCCAAGTGGCTGGGGAGAGGGAAGTCTGCCCCCGCAACACGTCTCCGGATAAGCGGATGAAAATGGATGGATGGATGGACAAATAACATAGATTTACATGTAAGACGTTTAAATAGAGTGCTGTGCTGTTTGAATGTATAAACTGAACGCCAAGAGAAATCACTAGTCTGATTTTTTTTCCGTGAATAAAATAAATGTCAGGCAGGAGCGTCTCAGGATCTGTCTGAGATCTGTTTCTGTGAGACAGATAATAGCAATCCAAGGTGCTTTTTATGTGTGATCTGACAGTTGATCAACCATTGCTTAAAAATTAAATACAGCTTAGCCGGTTAATTGCTGTGATCATAAAACACGTAAACGGCAGCACGCAGAAATCACGAGGCAACGTTTTACGTGGTTTACTTGTTACTATGAGTAATAAGACAGAAAAAGCCACGCCGTAATAAGTTTAGGAAGCCCACTAAGAATCGTAATAAAAGCATTTAAAATAAATACCATACACAGTTGAGGAAATGTTGGTTTAAGTACCTGATATGAAGTGGTCGCTGCATAAGTGAAAACCTTTACTCTCGGGATCCCACAGCTTCATTTTAGCCCGGTCACTAGCGTGTTTTATTACAATGAGCCAACGTTTGCGGCGCTCCGGATCTTGGGGAATCCTGTAGATGGCTCATTCCTTATGTCATCCGCGTCTGTTCTGCATCCTGAGGCACAACAGGAATCTACCATATTTCCTGTCTGATTGAGTTTTCTGACAATAACAAATAGTCCAGCTGCTGGCTTCTACCTGCCAAGATGGCGCCGTTTCGATTTGAACTGTTGCATGCCGGGAGAAGTGACGTCAACTCCCGGAGCTATGTAGTACCAATATTGTGGAATCTTTTGCAAGTCGAAAATGAAAAAAAGAAGGGCTGAATAAAAGCGTATGTATCTTGGATACATACAGCTCATGGGATAAATATTGGCATCATGGAGAATTAGCGCATGACGATGTCCATTGCCTTTTTGTGGGTTTTTACTGAGCTAAAGCTTTTAAAGTACAAACATGAGCAGTTGAAGATTCAAAAGAACGAGTTGACTGGGGGTGATTACTTATCAATTCAGGTTATGTTTTTAATAGACAATTAGCTCTGTTATTTGGATGTCAATAAGAAATCCTAAGCATCAACCACTGAATCTTACAGAAAGTCATGATTGATTCTGATTCTCGGGGTGACGATTCGATTCAAAATCGATTCTCAATAGATTCACTTAGTGACAAAGTGTCAACTAGAGTGCAGAGAGTGTGTGTGTAGTCTGAAGAAACGGGTGGGGGGGGGGGGGGGGGGGGGGGGGGGGGGGGTTGGTGCCTATCTCCAGCGGTTAATGGGCAATCAGGCGGGGTACACCCTGGCCTGAGAGCCAGTACTTTTAAACATTGTAAAACATAATGGAACTTACTTCTTGACTCACAAAACTAGAGGCCGACCGACATATCGGGCAGATATATTTAATTTTTTTCTATATTGGCCGAAATTATTATTAAAAGCAGTTCAAATATATGTATATATATATATATATATATATATATATATATATATATATAAGACACCTGTGTGGTTTTCAGTTTGTTTTAAATTTGAAGTTCAATAAATATTACAAGACTTATTGACTTATTTAATTTTTCTTGCACACAGTGAGTGTTGAGTTGTCTTTCACAATCAGTGTGCTTGTTACGGCTACCAGCCTGGCCAGTGAGATCCAGGAGCCAGGATCACCCAGCCCCGGTGATCAGCCTGACACCGCCCCTCCTCCTCCTCTCTTCCAGGCTGCTGAGGAGCACAGCTGAGCCAAATCCTGCTGATTACCCACACCTGGATAAAAAGGCTGTGCCTTCAGTAGTCTGGGAGGCAGCAGTGCAGGGGTTCTGCTGTCCTCCAGGTCTCATTTGGTTTAACCCCTTCGTTGTGATGAGTTTTAACTTTACAGTTTTAACTCTAGTGATGAGCTTTTCGATGATCCAGTGGGATCTTGTGATGTTTGTGTTAAATGTTAACTTTGTTTGCAATTTTATTGACTTCGGTTTTAAACACCTCCGGTTCGGTAAAGCTTTTAATAAGTTTTTACCAGGTGTTTTAGTCAGTAGATTGGTTTTCAACTTTGTTGTGCTTTTAGAACACCTTCTTTGCAGTAAAAATTTTAATACGTTTTTACCAGGTGTTTTTATAGTTGATAATTTGTCTTGTAATGTTAACCTTTTTGAGAGTTGTTTGTTTTTGCATTCTTTATAATGCGCGCCATCTGTTTGCTCGTTTTAGAACCTTTTAATTTACAAATAAAACCATTTAAAACTCCACTGTCATATTCCTTATGTTACCCCCTCCTTCGCGTTTTAATAACACATGTCGGGGACGTAGCAGCGCTGCTAAAACTTTGATATGTCGCCCATTGGCAACAAAATTCTTTGAAAATCGGTGCCGCATCGGCCTTAAAAAAATCATATCGGTCGGCCTCTACATAAAATGCACGTAGGATATTCATAAAGGTAAGTCCGTCATATTTCAGCAGATTGCACCATAGAGTGCACAGAGCGGAGTAGGTGCAGCTCGCGCCAGCTCCAGCGATGATGCGTTTAGGGACGCTCTGAAATATGCCAGTTTACATAAAGGCGTTCAGACAGAATCGATTCAGAACCTTTATAAATACAAATCTAGCTTTGGACAAGAATTGTTTTTTTCACGCACCTTTATTAGCTAATATTAGTTAAATTTTAGCTCAATAAATGTACACTCAATTCTTAGGGCAACATTTTGTTTGTAAACAAAGCTAATGCAAGCTCTATGGTGTGGAAAATGTGTGACAGAAAGAGTGAAAGAAAATCTTTGTCAAGAAGGTGTTTACGTCCCTGAAGCTGCTGGGCATCATTTAACGCCATCTCAAGCTGTGAGATGGCAACCTTGGAATGTACATAAGATCAAGATTTTATGTTGGAAGGCCAAAATATACTTCTGTATACTTGTTTTTTAACTGTTTTTGGTATTATTTTGATACCATATAAGGGCATATGACCAGGTGACTATTAATGTGCACGTTTGGTTTATGCTTTCAACGATTGAGCACCTAATAGTGGGTGAATAGTAGGTGAAATGTGGGATGTAGCACTTGTTTTAATAAATGTGATTTAGAATTGTTGAATTTATTGAATTTGTTAATATGGGTTAGGGTTTGTCTGGCAATATTGAAAACAGTGAAAAAAGATCAAACGCCACAGTAAAGGTCCTCAGCTTGTATCAAACCACTTTGATGTTTCCAAGATAAGAAAAGTCAATTGCACTGGTAGTGAATCAAGTGTATGTGTGTGCCTCCTTTGATCATCCTAAATGCCAAAAGTCGTCATCCTTGTTGTGCTGCTAAATGAAAATGAAAAACAATTTAGCTCTAGTTGCTCTGAGAACTCCTCATGCTTTTTTCCCCTTCTATTTCTTGTGCTGCTTTGACACTGTGCACTCTTAATCTCACAGATTATAAACTCATTTGCACAATTATATGACTGAGCATACAGGTTAAATATTTGATTTACTAATTAGCACGAAACATGACCTGACAGTATTCAACAGATCCCTTTTTTGTATCATGATCTAAACTTGGACTGTAATAATTTACTGGGATAAGCGAGCGTTTCAACTGACTAACAAGATGCACACACACACAACATGCAAAACACACCGTGAAACAAGTCATGCATGCATTATGTTCGGAACAGAGGATTACAAAAATATCTAGGCGCAGGACCAGGAGGGTCTCCTAATCCATATTAAAACTCAAAGCTTTTTGGATCAAAACAATGGCTGAGAGGCAGAAACGAAGGTTGTAGAGAGCACAAAAGTGACAGGGAGACCAGAGAAAAGAAGCAACTATACTGTTTGTGCCAAGTTACGGGCTTCAAATTAAGACTGAAATCAGGAGGAGCTCATTGCATTGTCATCACAGCTAACACCTGAGGTTCCCATGGGAGGGGTGACCGTGGGTGAGAGTGGGGAAGTGGGGGAGGGAAGAAATCAGCATAAATCTGTTGGAGAGCTGACCTGGATTTCCATCACACTTGCTGGTAAACACCGACCATGTGGCTGTGTTCAACCTTGATATTGTGTTGAAAGACGTCCCAGTTTGATGTGCTTTGTTGCCTGGCTGACACCTCGCTATGGGCTTTGTTTGTATGCTGATTTGCTGGCTCACGTTTTCAGTTTTCTTTTCTTTTTTCTATTTGAATTCCTCAATAAGTTTTCTCATAATTTCAATATTTTATGTCTTTGGAGTCTACGTGAATCCATTGCAAATATGCAGGTATTTGTGCTCGTGGTTATGTATTTAGCATATAGAACCAACTGCAAAACCATGCAACACGTGAAATGTTTCAGAAGTTTTATTGTTGTGTATGGGTTGAATTGTTTTATTGTAATGTGTAATGTATGCATACTTTAAAGCTACAATGACAAATCTGCAAAACAAGCTAGCTTAAAGGGGCATTATGGAAGTTTAACAGCCAAAACGTGTAGAAATAATAAATTTCTTCTTCATACATTCTCCTGCAATGCCCTGGTCCTGTAGAATGAGCCCTGGCATTTTTACTGTGATTGCTTGTTTTTCTGTAAAATCACAGAAAAAGAGAGCTGCTCGGGTTGAGCAGGCTGCTTTATGCATGTTCACGCTCAGGCATAGCCCGTAGCATTTGCTATCCGTAGATTTAGCAGCAGAGAGTGAGGCAGTGCCACTTTGTCGCTGTTCCTAACGCCTTGTGATGAACCTAGCTACATTTCTGAGGACCCTTAGCTACTTTCTTCTAGATATTTCCTGCAAATTAGCAACAAAATAGCCATTTTTGCTCCGAACCGTTCTTTGAACGTTGTTTCAACTGTCATCAAGGATATAAACGTTACAGATACAAAGAACATCAATGGTGCTTTAGCTCACCCAGTAACATGTCTGACTTACGTGCAGAAGACCTGGGTTCGAATCTGAACGTGAACATAGTTTATTTAGAGTTTCTTTTTTACATTAATGGTATTTCTTTTTACAGTAAGACACCCAAATTTTTACTTGAGACTCGCCGAATGGCATTGAATTCACAGATAAAAAAGATGTGGGTTCAACTTTCATTTTGGAACAATTTTTAAAGCAAGGGAAGGGAATGATCTGAGCATGCAGGAGGACTGACCCATCTTAAACCTTTGTCAGCTGTGCTGAAGAGAAAGGTACAGAACCAAATCATTTAATTAATTAGCTGAGCGTTCTCCTGTCCTCTGTCCTCCGGGCCACACACACACACAGGACTGTCTCCGCTGTTATTTTCGTTAAGGAGTGTGCACATACAGCATGCACGCCTCGTGCACAAACCTACCATTGAAGCTGCCGTTACGCTTTTGGCCTGAGGGGGCAATCGCGAGCATAAAAATTCAAAACTCCGTAAAGTCCCTTTAAGTAACAGTTTCACTGAGAAACCATGTTTTACTTATTCTTTTTGAAAATGAGCGGTGACGCCGAGTTGAACATGCAGGCTGAATGTGAAAATAGTCTTCTACACCTATCTCCTGCAGTAGCTAGACACAGTTCAGAAAAGCCTGATAGATTTACACCACACCGTCTCTGAAAATTCATGGGCTTACCCATCTTGACTCATGACGGAGAAGTATATATTGTATTTGCAAACCGGTAAGAGCAGAGCTTGTCTCAGCTAGTATAAGCTAACTGTTAGCATTAGCAACTCCACAACAGGGCAGAACTCCTTCAGGCTTGTGTCATTTGTGGAGATAAAACATCAGAGCAGATGGAGTCGGTAGAGTTGTGTTGTTGATAGCCAATCCAAGGAGAGATATCCAAATATCAGGAAATAAGACTCTAAATCCTGCCGTCTGCTGCCATTTTCTCTTCTAGTTGAATTTTCCATCCTCAGACAGGAACAGCAGAGCATCTGTTTTCCCCAGAAAATGATTTACAAAGCATCCATTCATACTAGAGACTGCTGCACGTGAATTAAAAATATGAGAAATTTGATTTGTAAAACTTTCTTATGCCTTTTAACAACTTTCTAACATAGTATAGCTATTAAAATATTGTGGAGAAAAAAAAAGATGAAACAAATAATTAAGTGGTTCTCTCATATTTGTCTAAAAATCTCCGCCAATGCAACAGGTCGGACAACTTTTGGACCATCCGGTTGTTGGTCTTGCCGAACCACCACACTTCTGCCTTTATGGGTCCTTTATTCATTATGTTCTCATTCATTTAGCAACAGAACACCAATGGTATGAGAGCTTCTCTGCTCAGCAAAATCAGAGAAGGAGAAACAGATGGCTGCTACCTCTTCAACTTTAGGACAAACTAGAGTCCCAACAAGAAAAACACCATTTGAAGTCACGGGCAACAAAAGTCATTTGGAAATAGAAAATGGCAACTAGCACTCTCTGGTTTCCTCTGGTAATGTGGGTTTACGGTATCAAGGGGAACGTGACCTAGTAAAGGTAGCCGATGGGAGGGGTGAGTTAAAGGAGATGGTACTTTGCTCTAGTAGTCCATAGGCAATGAGAACAAGGTCTCACGACTCAAGCAAAGAAACTGAAGACCCTAACGAGGAAATAGCAATTTATCACCAACTGCCTCATCCAAATGCGATAAAGGTTTTGAGCTTTAGCTACAGGTTTCCACCTAAAAAACATGTTTAGTCTATCACACTAATTTATTAGTCTGACAGAACTTTGTAACCCTAACCATAACGCTAGACCTTGAAAACAAGAATTTACCCTAAATCATGACATTTGACAGAAGATGCTCTTTTGCATTATTCACGTTTTTCAAGAGACACTCAATCTAACAGTAAACCTGCAAAACAGCAATAAATGAAGCTATTTCACAAGAATTACTCTCATTCTTGTTAATTCTTTTTCAAATCAAGCAATTATAATCATTCACTGCAACCCCACTTGTTGGGACGCATCTACAGTTCTCGTGAAATCAGGCATGCTGATTAACGTGTATGAAAGACAGCGATATGATGTAAATCATGCATTGTTAAAAGCTCCACCGATTTGTCTGATTGTATACTGATACTTGCATTATTAATCTCCTTTGGCTCAGTGATTGAACCTTTTGTTTGTGGATGAGGCTCTAAGCTTTAAAGGCACTCGCCTGCTGAGATTTTTCATTGCAAACACACAACCCTTTTTAATATTTAACTCATACGTGAGTTTGTTGGACCTGTCATATATGACAAGTACAGCAGCCAGCAGGAAAACGAAGTAAACAGAGCCATGTATTATAGATGAGCATTCTCCTTAATAGCGTCACATTATTTATGAGTTCTGTCTCATGCCGTGGTGATCTTTAAAACATTCCTATGATCAACAACCTTTAGTAAGTCCATTTTGAAAGCTTGTAAGCAGCTACTTTGTTTGTCCAATTAAGCGATTTGGAGTGAGTGGTAAACAATTCCCCCAGAGATTACATGACAAATCCGTTTCTAGCTATACACTGTGCAGATTAAGCAGACTGTGTGTCCAGATATAAAAACATAAAAAAAAAACTGGGAACAGTTTAACAAAGCAATTGGCTATTTTTACATTTTAGCAATTTTTAGTCATTAAACAACATAAAATACATATTATTTTACAAAATATTCAATATGGTAACAGTTGGGGCACATGATTCAATATTTCCTTTGCATCTGTTACAATAAACAGGGTGTTCAGAGCATTTATTCAAAGCAGGAACATTGATTTACTGGGTCATAAACTGAAAACCAGTTTATTATCCAGCTTTACGGAGAACCATGGAGAAGTAGTATCATTAAACCAGATGGTTGGATTGGGAAAGTAATTCTTGGCAACCAGCGACACAAAATACTTAGTATGTGTTCACTACTTGTGCAATACCGGATTGATATAGTGTGTCTGTGTTCCTTACAGTATGTTGCATAGTTCCTTTTTCATTTGTGGTATTTATTTAGCTGTCGAAGTTTACAAGAATAGCTTACTGCCTATGTGTATACACATGTATCTTTATGTGTTATTATTTTTGTTCAAATTATTCTTTTAAGTGTTGGCACTGCTGTATGTGAATTTCTCCACTGTGGGATCAATAAAGCCTATTCTATTCTATTGTAAAAGAGATGGAAAATAAGAACAAATGTGCAACTCTAAATCTGTTTCTATGTGTGCAAAAAATTTATTTTACTTTGTCAAGGCTGTATTGAGGAAGTAAGAGATTCAAGAGGGAAACCACATCATCTCTCATCCTTTGGGATCCTAAGGTGATCCCTGGCCAGATAGGATATATTCCTTTAAAAAAAATCTTGGGTCTTCCCTAGCGATGGGTACCGAATTCGGTACTTTTTAAGGTACCGACTGAATTCCACAGTACCGACTGAGCACCAATTCACGTAATTTGAAACGGTGCCTCGTTTCGGTACCCGTCCTTCATAACGAGAACTTGCCTAGACAGCTGCGCATGCGCAAGAGCGTTATGTCGTCGGTCACTGAGAGCGAGTTGTAAACAGAGCAGCATGGTAGAAAGAACGCACGCTAAAGCTTGGGTCCACTTCACTAAATGTGATGGGTAACTGGGTGATGATGAAACCAGCGACAATGATCTAAGTGAGACGTCCTCATCTTAATCTGCTCCAGTAGGTAAATAAAATGTTTAAGATAACGTTAGCTTGCTATGTTAGCTTCCGTTTCGCAAATGTGCGTTCGCTTTCTCCTCGTAAATTCTAACTTCCCAGTAGGAAAAATCAAATGAAAAAGGACGGCAAAAGGAATGAAGATACACAGTAAATTTAGTTCACAGTAAAGGTGTTTGCTTCAGTTTAATTATCAGCTTATAAAACTACAAGGACGATGTTAAAATACAAACAGTTGTATGTTATTTGTCGTGATATTTATCAAATATGGTTATATATTGATAAAAATATATATTTAGTTATAAAAGAGAATTAAAATATTAAACACTGAAAAGTATCGAAAAATGGTACAGTTAAGTACCGGTATCGACTCCTAGGTACCGGGAATTAGTACCGAATCGATTCAAATGTCAAAGGTACTCATCCCTAGTCTTCCCTCAAGTTGCCACCCACTGTGATGAGTCTGGATTGCCTCTTTGATGATGAGTACATTTGCTGTCCTAGGGACTGTCGTGTCTCAGACATCAAACCCCAAAAGGGTCTCTTTTGGAAAACCGGGCTGATCAGATCAAAAGAATTTTGACAACATGAGTGAAAGAAGAACACAGTAAAATGATTACCTAGCCTGGGAGTGGTTGATCGGGTCATATGTTTGAAACTAGAACTGGTGGTTAGGGTTGTTGCCTGGGTGCAAGTCAAAAATACCCCCCTCGGGCTGGGTCCACTGTAGGAAGAAAAGGTCTTTGAATTTTAAACATGGTGAAGTGGTACACTTTGCTTTGTTATGGGAAGTCTTTTGGTTAGTGTTCAAGAAACATCAATGCTTATATAACATTAAGTTGAATAAAAATTTTATAGCAGTTTGGTTAGGTATGGATGTGCTGCAAAACAAAGCAGTGCCCTGTTGAGAAACTGTGATTTTTCCTTTTGTATTTGGGCACACCTAGACATCTCTAATGACCTCACCTGGACTAGCAACACCAACTTTTGGTGAGAAAAGCATGGCAAAGGCTGAGATGAGCCAATCTCCTTCCTGCAATTTCTGCATCGTTTCGCGAGGCACGGTGGAGAGCGTCATGCCTTTTTGAATCATGGTGTGGTTTGGTAACTGCAGTGTTCGAGAAAAAAAGATCCTGTAATGCACAAGTGTCAAACTCCAGTCCTTGAGGGCCACCATCCCACATGTTTTAGTGCAGGGGTGGGGAACCTTGGTCCATCGAGGGTCGCTATCCAGCATATTTTTGTTTCAACCCTGCTTCAACACACCTGATTTCAATCAGCAGCTGATTAACAGGCTTCTGCAGAGCCTGATGAGCTGCTGAACAGTTGAATCAACCACTGAATCAGAAGTGTTGGAGCTAAGACATGCAGGATACCAGCCCTCAAGGACCAGGGTTCCCCACACCTGTTTTAGTGTTTTCTCTGATTCAACTCACCTGATTTCAATCAGAAGGTGATTAACAGGCTACTGGAGTGCTTGATGCACTGCAGCACAGGCGAATCAACTGTGTTGGAACAGGGAAACAACAACAACAACAACAAAAAGTAGGATACCGGCCCTTGAGGACTGGAGTTTGACATCCCTGCGTAATGAGTGGTGAAAACATCAATTCAGGACCTTTATCTAACACACTGAGTAGGAAGAAAATTTGCAATAGTCAAGGACCCCGCCCACCTCTCTCATGGACTCTTCAACCTTATGCTTTCTATATTCTAAATATACTTCTCAGAGGTTTGCATTCATCTGCCCTGAATTGTGTGTGTGTGTGTGTGTGTGTGTGTGTGTGTGTGTGTGTGTGTGTTTGTGTGTGTGTGTGTGTGTGTGTGTGTGTGTGTGTGTGTGTGTGTGTTTGTGTGTGTGTGTGTGTGTGTGTGTGTGTGCGTGCGCGCGCGCGTGTGTGTGTGTGTGTGTGTGTAAGGATTCAGTGGCCACTGCAGGTTACTGATTGATGGCAGGGCACATCCTGGTTGCTCCATAGCTGCTACATATTGGCTCAGCGGAAACTTGGCACAGAAAACACGCACACACACACATCATTTCCGCCTACTTCTGCATCAATTCACAGACAAACAAGGGTGGGGGTTGTCCCAAAATGACTACCATATCTTGTCAAAGCTCAAACCGGCCAAAGATCATTCTTTAAAGTGACTCTTTACATTTTCCCTGGCATTAGGGGAAGTACATACCTAAATCATTGCAAGCAAGTAGTGATTTTGTGTTCAAGTAAGACCTTACCAATGGATGGCCATTAGGGTAAAAAAAATCTCTGGGAGCGCAACCTCCAGCAAAAAGACAAGCACATCAGACTCCCTTTCATTACTGGCAACAAGTGAATAGGTAAATGTGCAAAACAACAATTGTATTATTGATGAAAGTTTGGTTACTGTTTGTTACAAATCAGTAAATGCATTTTGTCCTCACGTGCTTTCGTAGAAGGAAGCATGGCGTTTAATATGGCAGAGACTTAGACCCACTCCCATGTATTGTAGATCTGATTTTTGTGGTTATATGTTATGAAACTGCCTGTATTTTTCAACATTTGGGCATCGTTTAACCAATTTTCAATATTTCGATGGATATTTCCAGAGATTAATGGTAAAAACTACACATTATCACTTTAAGGCCAGATTTCCACCACAAACATGTGGGATGAAGTTAGACCTAGTGTGCTGTCACATTTAAAAACTTAATTTTGCATTTTCAGAACTTATTAATGCTTTACCTAGACAGAAGGTTGTAGGATCAATTGCGGCTCCCGGCAGAGAATTTCGCTGTTGTGTCTTTGGGCAAGACAATTCACCCACATTGTCTGCTGATGGTGGTCAGAGGAACTGGTGGCTCCTGTGCTTGGAAGCCTTGTAAGTGCTCCCGAGGGCAGCTGTGGCTACAATGTAGCTCAGCACCACCAGTGTGTGAATGGATGAATGACTAATTGTGTTTTAAAGTGCCTTGAGAGGTTCTAGGACTCTAGATAGTGCTGTATCAAATACAGGCCGTTTACTATTTGAGGGACTAAAATGTTTTATTTTGTTTAACCCGTTTTTATTATGCTGGGTTTAATTTTTTTTAATGATTTGACTTTTAATTATTTGAAAATTATTCTGAAACTCTAAATTAGTTTTTTATGTTTATGAGGTATAACTAATCTCAATAGCTAGGGGGAATCAAAGAGCATTACTAACAATACTGCAGGTCTTAGAAAGTTACACTTTTAAGGAAAGAAAACAATTTACCTTTATTTAACTGGGGGAAACTTTACTTAGACAAACTCATTCATGGTAATGTTGGGTCAGTTCTTATTTGATACTGAACCATTTACACACACACACACACACACACATAGTCTTCGTCTTCGTCTTCGTCTTCCTCCGCTTATCCGGGTCCGGGTCGCGGGGGCAGCATCCCAATTAGGGAGCTCCAGGCCGTCCTCTCCCCGGCCTTGTCCACCAGCTCCTCCGGCAGGACCCCAAGGCGTTCCCGGACCAGATTGGAGATGTAACCTCTCCAACGTGTCCTGGGTCGACCCGAGGGCCTTCTGCCGGCAGGACATGCCCGAAACACCTCTCTGGGGAGGCGTCCAGGAGGCATCCTGACCAGATGCCCAAACCACCTCAACTGGCTCCTTTCGATCCGGAGGAGCAGCGGCTCTACTCCGAGTCCCTCCCGAATGTCCGAGCTCCTCACCCTATCTCTAAGGCTGAGCCCGGCCACCCTACGGAGGAAACTCATTTCGGCCGCTTGTATCCGCGATCTCATTCTTTCGGTCATTACCCAAAGCTCATGACCATAGGTGAGGATTGGGACGTAGATCGACCGGTAAATCGAGAGCCTGGCTTTCTGGCTCAGCTCCCACACACACATAGTATATATATATATATATATATATACTAAGAGTTTACACTAGGGATGAGCGAGTACACCACTATCTGTATCTGTTCAACCATTTAAATTATCTGTATCCGTATATGTACTCGGAGTGGGCGTGGCCTAACCCAGAAATGGGTGTAGTTTAACCAATACGTTATTTTAAGTCTGATCAGAAGTTGCTATGTGTATTGTTTATTTGAAAACCATTTACAGATGAACAAGTTTTTCAATAAAATCAGAACATTAATATTTAACTGCATGAATTAAGAGAGAGAGAGAAGAAAAGATCTTTTCTATAGCGCCTCTCAAGATAAAAATCACGGGGCGCTTCACAAAAACAAAATATGTAAAATAGAAAAAGGAATATAGAAAATGATTAAAATATATTTAAAATGAGCAAAAAATAGACAATTGTGATTAAAAATTTTAAAGAAAGAGAGAGAGTGAATAGGAAAGAGGGAGTGGATCCTGAGGAAGAGGAGAGAGAGAGAGCACAAAAAAAAACCCCGACCGGAGCGGAGGCAGTGAGTGACTGACGCAGCACGAGCCGTTTTCAGCTCTGTCTTGTCAAATGCACCACGTACGTTACGAAAAAAGTAACTGTAAATATCTTAAAAGTAACTTTAAAAAGAGGCAAACTGAAGAAAGCCTAGGGAGTACTGAAGAAACGTGATCAGTGAAGCAAGCACAGAGAGATCCGTTAGTGTGTGTGTGTGTGTGTGTGTGTGTGTGTGTGCGTGTGTGTGTGCGTGTGTGTGTGTGTGTGTGGATGGCGGACTGAGCTCCCGGTACAGTTTTGTATGTTGGGAGGGGTGGGTGCTCTATTTGACTAGCCAATCACAGAGCGTGAAGACAATCAGTTACCCAATGAGGATTTTCCTTCAGCACGATTACAGATATTTACGAGTTTTACTCATTTCATGCTCGTACTCGTCAAAAATGCTTTATCCGTACCGGATATTCGTCTGAAACGAGTATCCGGCTCATCCCTAGTTTACACATGGTTTAGGGGTGTGCTTGTGGGAATGTTTGACCTTTTTATCGGAAGCTAAATTCTGAGGTCATAAACTGATGTTCGACCTGAAGGCCTGTCTCAGAGTGTTTTTTAATCATCTGCTGCACTACTATTGCCAGTTGGGTGTTGGCCAGGGCTCTATACAGGGCAGGCAAGTTTCACCACATCAAACTAACGCATCCATGGTAATGATCTGAGTTGGTAGAGTGGCCTAACACTGAATTTAGTTAACATACCACAAGTTCCTCTAGTGAAAACAACTCAAGAGAAAACAGAAGTTGCAGGACAAATGTTGATCATTGGTAATTCTGCTTAACGTGAACATTTGTGTTCCTTTATTTTCACCAGTGATCCAATGTCAGACTGAAGGTGTATTCCGGTGGCAAAGGTAGTTCACCCATCTCAGTACGCCCTAAATAATGCTATGATGGCAGAAATGAGAGTTTATATCTAGTATTTGTCTATCTTGGAAAAACCTGTGATGGCTGTAAAATGACTCTTAACATGTTTAATACCTCATATTACTATTATTAAGCATTGATATGGCTGTAATAACAATGCTAAACTAAGTAGACACGGGGTTTGCTGGACTGAGAAACAATCAAATTGATCCCCTGGGCTCCTTTGGTATTCAACATTTTGTCGCAGATTTTCTGAGTTGCATAAGCTTGAGAAAGAGAAGGTGGTTGAAGGTGATCATTAAACTGACAAAGTGACAGCTGAGTAAGTACCTTGTATGCATTCTTAAATAAAACTATATTCAAGTTCTGAGTGTTTTGCTGATAGATGATTCTCTGGAAATGCTCCACCGAGGTGCAGATCCTGTAGTTTTTGATGTGCTGGCTGACTAAATAGAGAAGCAAACCAACCAGTGTCATTTAGAAACACACCAAGCTGTCCACTGCCTTTTTGTAGAGGTAGAAAGCTGTCTGTAAGTCACTTCTGTTCCATTTTAGCTGAGAGTTGAATGTCACATCAAAATCCAGCCAACCAACTTGAATTCGTACCGTGACCTACAATAAAAGCTCAGCGCGGTGCATGTCAACCCCGTGCACGATTTGAAGACAAATGGAGATTTCACGCTGAGGCATTCATGGAGTGTGGAACCCTCCCACCTTCCTCTTACAGAGCCTCTGGATGTGGGTTTGCAAAGCTGAGCAGGTTGGGGTCGTGAACAGAGCGACCTGCGACGAATCCTCAAGGAATACCGGACCTACGGTGAAATCTTTGACCAGATGTTCCACTTTCAGGATCCGTTAAGCATTTCAGGTCTATATATAGGATTACCTTCCAAACCAACACTAGGATATGCTTTTTCCTGACTCAAAACCAGATGGCTTGGTATAGCCTTAAGGCTTCAACAGCTGAAGTGTAAACAATACTTTCATTTACAACATTGCGATGAAGTCTTTACCTCCTACTAGATTTCTTCTGTTTCTAAAACACAATGTTTCAGACCAGCAAATATATTTTTGTCAGCGATAACCTGAGTAAATATAAAATGCAGTTTGTAAATGACAATTTCCTTTAAAAAGTTATCCAAACAAATGTCATAACAGGTTGTAGAATATTCAGCATCAACACTTTCAATCAAGCATTTGGGGAAATGGGTAATAGGTTTGCAGGATTGGAGGGTCAGATATTGTCTTTCAGGATTTTCTGCTAGAAAACAGCAATCATGGTTCCATCAATTTCAGCAAGTCGCAAAGCAAAAAAAAATAAAATAAAAATCAGACCCAGACCATCACACTACCACCACCATGTATGACAGTTGATATGTTTTTCTTAAAACAATAAAAAAGAGTTTTAGTCACTTTGAGCTATTGCTTTCATGATTGTTTCAGTGATTCTACTTGCTTTACAGCACCAGCTTTTGACTGTGCTGGTAGCTCATATAAAAGCTAACAGTTGGCTTTTTCAGTTCGCCGACTGTCTATAAAAAGCACAAGAAGAAGGAGGAGTATTGCTTTTTTTTTGCTGGTATAATGCATTAACCCTTTGATGCATAATGGTCACTACAGTGGACAGGTACTCAATTGTTATTATATATATATCAGTGGTGGCTGGCCAGTAGAGGGCGATAGGGCGCCGCCCTCCCAGTTTTTCCGTGTTTATAATTTTTATTAAAAAAAATAAATGAATAAAATTAACAATAATCACATATTCTAAGTTAATTGTGTGTTTTGTAACAAAAATAAATCATATATATATATATCTATATTGGTCTCTGCCGGTCTCTGCCGAGCGGTGGAGGCTGTGTGCTGTTTTTCAATCGCCCAAACAGGACGAGACCATCTTAGGTGTGTTCTTGCTGTGTCTTTCTAAATCCATGCTTTCGTTCTTTTTTAAACACAGAAACTGTTTTGTTTACCTGTTTGTAGCTACAGTTTCGCCGACGGCTGCCGGCTTCTTCAGGCTGACGCTGATGGTGGCGCGTCACTTCCTTCTCCATTTATCTGCGGGCAGTAGAGGACGTTGTCGCCCTCTACTGCCTGCTCTCCCCTCTCCGACGATGCAGTCCCATGTGTGGTCCAGCGTGTAAACTCCGTCGTCCCTGTTCATGGTCCCACATCCACGTCTCCTTATCTCGATTGCAGGTCGATTGCAAGCCCACAGGCCCACCCGCAGCCTCCCACCCCCTAGCCGGCTGAGGCCAGGACCCAGCGACCCGGAACCCATGGGCGACCACCCCCGCCGGGAACCCAGCTGAGCCCAGGGACCCAGACCCCACCAGGCCCCCACCAGGATTGGTCAGGCAGGCGCAAAAGATCTTAAACCCCCTGACCCGGGAGCCACGAACACTCAGGCAGACCAAGGCACTACGCCCCGTTTTGGCGGGGGAGGGGAGACGAAGATCTATATCATAAAAAGAAGTCCCCGGAGAAGAGAGGAGTCAAAGGCCCCACCTGACATACATAGTCATACACAAACACAGTCACACACTCCCTCCCTCATGCTCACACATGCACATACAACCAAAGACTTACGAAAATGCAAGCCGGAGACCCACTCATGCTCCCCATACACACCCTAATCACTCTGGTCCCAGTACTGCTGCACATTGGGTACAACCATCACCGGTTACCAGAGTTTGACCCTTCCTGCTGGGGTGCTGACGAGCAGGCTCCCCCGCCCAACGCTGAGCACAGCAACCCACCACCCCAGACCCCAACCAGACGGCCAGATCTCCCTCCTAGCCTCCAGCCCCAGGAAGCCAAGCAACAACAGAGGTGTGCTAAGACCCTTAGTCTCCCTCCACCTGCTCCAATATAGTGTTGTGTGTTGATGAGGTGTATTCCATGGCTGTGGTGAGCGGGCAGTGCGGGCATTGTCTGGCCTATGCCAGCTGATGCCACCGCACCACCCCACTTGCACCCATAGCCCTCGGTGTCTAAGTGCAGTTTAAAATTGGAAGTGGGCACAGGCACCCGGGATGAGGCTGAGAAATCCCCCTGCCAAGTGCCGTTGGATGTGCTCACTCCCAAGGCCCTAAGTGTGTGTTTGCGTGGAATGTCTTCGGTGGAAGTGTGGAAAAAAAAAGAAAATAATCAAATATATTGAGTAGGTGACACTCGTAAAAAAAAAAAAATTTTAGAACTCAAATGTGTTGTTAGTTTAATCTTTTCCTTGTTTTAAGTACATAGAACACAAACTTTTTAATTAATCTGAAAAAAAAATACATATTTTAGTGACCATAACTTCAATAAATCAATAAAGAACAACCTAAATTGAATGAGTAATATGAACTAAAAATATGAATTTATTATTTTATGATTCCATATTATTCTATTCATATTTGTCAACTTGAAGTGTGCCTGATAAACAGACTTATACATTTCTTAATATTTGTGGATCTATAGGAGAAAACAAGCACAAACAAGCATTTTTGGTGGATTTCAGGCACAACAAAGAACTGGTGGGTGAGGTGCATTGTGGGTAGTCATGTGTTTTGTTATTTTGTTATATTTGGGGGTGTTTATGCATGTTTATTGTGGGGCGTTGTTGTTTTTAGTTATTACTTCCTTCAGTGCTGAAAATGTGGTGTTACTTTTTGTATCTTGTTGGCACCATAAGTGAGGAGGTTGGTCAAAGGAATGACCACCCTGTGCCATTCCACTTTAATTAATACTGTGGTGGTTCACACCGGATGTTCTTGACTTGGCTTTGGATGCTTCACTCTCACTGGCTGGGTGTGTGAATCACGTGCTGATAGCAACTTATCTCGGTTAGTGTAGTACAACATTTTTTTTAGTTATATCAACTTATCAAGTTTGAGTTAAAAAAATTAACATTTTTAGTATATTTTCCAAATAATGACTTGAAAAATGTTGAAAATCTTGCGTGAATTACTCTTTAATTATAAGTTGAGGAATATCAATATTTTTAAGATAGCATTGAGAAAATTTAAGGCAACTGCAAATGTAATTTCTATTTTCTGTAAACTTAAAATATTTTAAAACGTCACTTAAATATTTTTGTTTTATCTGTAACAAAATAATTTTTGAGTTCTGTGAACTTTTTAAGGTTTACAGTGTTGGAAGACCTAAATCATGAAGGAACTGAAGACATTCTAGCTAGGGAAGTGTCAACAATATCCCCAATTAGCTGTAGAGAAGCTGCCCTTGAGTTGGTATCTTACGGCCCTGTTAGGTCCCACAGAGCTTCTGTCCAGCTACAGGAAGGAGGAGGCAGCTGTTCTTATTTATTTGCCGAAACGTGAAGCAATGCCTCGGGAAGTGAGGGGAAATAAAATGCTCAGCAAAGCACTTCCCTTGATAAGTAAAAGCAAGTAAAACAGTGTAGATAGGGAGAAGGGCTCGAGATCAGTTTGATTAAGCAACGGCAGATGTTCGCTTGGCTTTATCAGACTGTGCTACGTTTGTCAGCTCCACTTTCTCCCATCCTTTTGTTCTGTTTTACCCATTTTAATTCCTGTTATCTTATTTGAACTAATTTGTCTCGTATTACAGATAGGGCACCTTTTGATAGGAATCTTATTGATTTCTCAGAGAACAATGAACGATCTTCCATTCCACGGCTGCTCATCAGGAGTCCAAAACACAGCTGAATAATCGAACAAATGTGCATGCATGCTCATGTCTCTCTGTGCTGAAAGACTGAGCTGAGTGTGATATGATTCTGAGGTGGCTCGAGTGACGTTCACATTTGCTTGTTGTTTATGAAATTGTGCATAAGCTGGATTTAAAATAAGACACCATGCAATCCAATGGGAGTTTTCCTAAATATATAAAACATAGTTTAACATGCTAATCAGGTAATCTCAATATCAAACATTATTTCTCAAAATTACAAAATAACTTAGCAGTATTTTTTAAAAACATATAATTTTATAACGATTTATGATTTATCCCATTTTGGTGTTCAACACTGAAATCTGCAGAAATCTAGCTTTGAGGGAGATCTCGTCAGGCCTGTTTTTGCTCGCCTCTGCAGCCCTCTCGTCAAAAACAGGAGCCTCTACTCAAAAAGAATTATCAAACAGAAACGCATGTCTCACTCAGTAACGAGGGAGGGTTTAAAAAAACCTGTAGCAGAAAGTTTCGTCTTTGAGTGCGAGACTAGGACGTTGGAGTAGAAGCAAAACCCTGAGGCGGCCGAATTCTGAGAGAGCTGTGGAGCAGCGTGTGGATCGTTTCTCATTTCAGCAGAAATCGTTAGATCTTTGAGCTTTAAGAGTGTCAGCATAATTTATAAAGATGTTCCAGCTAAGAAGTTCAAAAGATATGGAAAACTTACTAACAGCTCGGTGATGTGAGTAGTAGGAGAAGAACAGCTGTGGTAGATGGTTTGGCATCTACACTGCCCAGCCAAAAAAGGTTGCCACCAAAGAAAAAGGAAAGTCACACACTCTAATATTTCATTAGCTTTGATTATGACACACATTCGCTGTGGCGTTGTTTCAATAAGCTTCTGCAACGTCGCCAGATTTATTTCCATCCACGCTGCATTAATGTTTCACCAAGATCTTGCATTGATGATGTTGAGTCGGACCGCTGCACAAAGCCTTCTCCTGCACATCCCGAAGATTCTCAATGGGTATAAGGTCTGGATTCTTTGGTAGCCAATCCATGTGTGAAAATGATGTCTCATCCTCCCCGAACCTCTCTTTCACTATTTGAGCACGATGAATCCCGGCATTGCCATCTTGGAATATGCCCGTGCCATCAGGAAAGATGGAATAACCTGGTCATTCAGGATATTTAGTCAGCTGACCTCATTCTTGGAGCACATCCTGTTGCTGAACCTAGACCTGACCAACTGCAGCAACCCCACATCATAGCACTGCCCCCACAGGCTTGTACAGTAGGTAATAGGCATGATGGGTGCATGTTTGTAGTTAGCATCAATCAGGTTGATCAAAGTTTGGAGATTTTTTTTATAAGGTAGCTAAGCTAATCAGAAAAACTAGAAAAATGAAGCTAATGTAATAGGTTTATATTTTTCTCACGTTTGTATAATTCCACCCATTTTAATACTGTTTTCTCCTTTTGTCTTGCCATTTGGATCTCTACTGCCATTTTAAGATTTTTTATCATTAAGGGTGCAGGATGTTCTGGGGTGCCTGGTCTTGGTCCGGGAGCCAGCTAGGAGGGCGCTAGTCAGATTAGAAAATCCACACAGATCTATGACATACTGAATAGCATTCAGGAACTCGCCCATCTTGGCTTGAAACCAGGAAAGGCTGTTGTTAATTTAGTGGCCTGGAGAAAGCAGGCTAACCGTTAGCATTAGCAACTCTACAACATGGCGAAACTTCTTCAGGCTTATGTTGTTGGTGGAGATAAAACCTGCAAACCAAAGAGAAAGTCCCGCTGCTGGAGTCAATCCACACACGATTGAGTGCTGGTTGCATTACTTCCGTTATGCAAGCAAGAAACCGCTTGGCTCCAACTTGTTTCGATAAAGGGGGTTTAAAACTAAAAAAACAATTGTTACGTAAACCAAACGCAAACGTAAGACATTTAGGGTAAATAATTAATGCCAAGATGAAGGCGCTTTTGTGCATTTAATCTTTGGCAGATGCAGACCGAAATGCTACAAACAGAAGTCACTGTAGGCTCTCGCTGCTCTTCACCGTAAGCTAGCTCACCCTATAGGCTGGGATACAAACCACATTACCCAATCACAAAGTCACAAATCATGCATAAGTAGTTGCTAGGTGCAGGCAAGGAAGACTTTCTGCTTCAGGGAGTGTGCTCGATGCTGCTTCCAGGTGTCAGGAAGGACACCCACTGGAGCTGAAAAGCCACTAATGTTCCCGAGTGTATTACTTTGAAGCTTGGCAGACATAAACTGTGGCTTCTGACACCTTCTTTGTTAACAAATGCTTATAATGTAAATGCAAATATATGTATTTAATGTAGCTTGCTAAACCTGATCCTGTCTTCTGCTGGACATTTTTGGAAGTGGCAGAGGTAGACAGAAAGTGTGGAACTCCATTTTCAGCTACTTTACATGAAAAACGTCTGAGACATGCCTGGCATTTTTATGCAAAAAAACTTGCATTTAACAGTTGTTTGCAAAATGTGAGCTTTTTTGTTTTTTACTCACACTGCAACACCTTTGTTTCTGCTCCGATTTTTCATGAGATGGACTCAAAGATCTAAAATTCATTCCAGATACACAATATTACCATTTCTCTCAAACATTGTTCACAAATCAGTCTAAATGTGTGATAGTGAGCACTTCTGCTTTGCTGAGATAATCCATCCCACCTCACAGGTGTGCCACATCAAGATGCTGATCTGACATCATGAGTAGTGCATAGGTGTGCCTTATACTGCCCACAATAAAAGGCCACCCTAGAATGTGCAGTTTTGTTTCACAGCAAAATGCCACAGATACCACAAGCATTGAGGGAGCGTGCAATTGGCATGCTGACCAGATCTGTTGCTCATGCATTGAATGCTCATTTCTCCATCATAAGCCGTCTCCAGAGGCGTTTCAGAGAATATGGCAGTACGTCCAACCGGCCTCACAACCACAGACGACGTGTAACCACACCAGCCCAGGACCTCCACATCCAGCAGGTTCACCTCCAAGATTGTCTGAGACCAGCCAGTCACACAGCTTCTGAAACAATTGGTGTGCATAACCAAACAATTTCTGCACAAACTGTCAGAAACCGTCTCAGGGAAGCTCAACGGCATGCTTGTCGTCCTCATCGGGGTCTTGACCTGACTCCAGCTCGTCACCGTAACAGACTTGAGTGGGCAAATGCTCACATTCAATGGCTTCTGGCACGTTGGAGAGGTGTTCTCTTCACGGATGAATCTTGGTTTACATTGTTCTGGGCAGATGGCAGACAGCGTGGGTGGCGTCATGTGGGTGAGCGCTTTGCTGATGTCAATGTTGTGGATCGAGTGGCCCATGGTGGTGGTGGGGTTATGGTATGGGCAGGCATCTGTTATGGAAGAAGAACACAGGTGCATTTTATTGATGGCATTTTGAATGCACAGAGATACCGTGATGAGATCCTGAGGCCCATTGTTGTGCCGTACATCCATAAACATCACCTCACGTTTCAGCAAGATAATGCACAGCCCCATGTTGCAAGGATCTGTACACAATTCTTGGAAGCTGAAAATGTCCCAGTTCTTGCATGGCCAGCATACTCTCCGGACATGTCACCCGTTGAGCATGTTTAGGATGTGCTTGACCGACGTATACAACAGCGTGTACCAGTTCCCACTAATATCCAACAACTTCGCACAGCCATTGAAGAGGAGTGGACCAACATTCCACAGGCCACAACTGACAATCTGTTAAACTCTATGCGAAGAAGATGAGTTGCACAGCATGAGGCAAATGATGGTCACACCAGATACTGACCGGTTCTGAGTCCCCAGACCCCCAATTAATCAAAAAAAAAACTGCACATTCCAGGGTGGCCTTTTATTGTGGGCAGTTTAAGGTACACCTGTGCACTACTCATGATGTCAGATCAGCATCTTGATGTGGCACACCTGTGAGGTGGGATGGATTATCTCAGCAAAGCACAGGTGCTCACTATCACACATTTAGACTGATTTGTGAACAATGTTTGAGAGAAATGGTAATATTGTGTATCTGGAATGAATTTTAGATCTTTAAGTCCATCTCATGAAAAATCGAAGCAGAAACAAAGGTGTTGCATTTATATTTTTGTTCAGTGTAGTATTTGTTTATTTGTTTGCTTTATGGTAATATTTCTATAACTTTTTTCATTATTATACTCAGCCTTACATTAATTTCTCACTTTCAATTAGAAAAATGTAATAAGACATCACATATACGATGGTGATAATTACTATATATTTCGCAGTATCATGCTGCTACTCTCTGGTATTTTAGCTATGGCTGTTTTGAAATAAAAACCTCAAACACAATAATTTTCCTCATTAAAACAGTCATTCTATAAACTGCTAAATCTCATTTTGAAGGCCCAGGAGACACTATATTGCATCAACTGAAATTAAATTTGCAACATTATTGGAGCTGTTTGTGTGGCCTATTTGCATTATACAAGGCTCCACCTGGGAGGATGGTTGAAGAGCAGCGTAGTGTATCTTGTCAGATTTTCAATTTGGGTACAAAGGCCTCTGGTGAATTTACCTCACATTAGGCAGCAGGACATCTGTTAAAAATGCTGCGAGCATATTAAGCATAGATTTGTGTTTCAATCTAAAATGTGCTCAGTGCTTTAATGTGGAACAAGATACGTGGGTACAGCAAATATCGAGCCAAAGCACGGATGGGATACATAAAAAGCTAAAGAAACCTTTTTTCTTTTCTTTTTTTAACAGAGCTCTCTGAATTTGACTGTTTACTTTTCATTTCCCCATCATTTGATGTCTTATTGCTGTCTTAAGGTGTCTGTTGTTGTTACACTCCATATGGATTAGTGACTGTCAACACGTTGCAACATTCAGTTTTGAGAATGTTCGGCTGAACACTATATCCATTCAAAGCCTTGGATTAGTGAGGGAGATTATTGCTGCACCAGATTTATAATCTTGCTTATGTCTAGCTTAAGAGATATGTACTGTAAATTGACCAAAATTGTCTTTAGTAGGATTGGAGGTGACCGTTTGGTATCCATCATTAAAAGGTAACCCAGAGAAAAGGGAAGTGAGCATGTGGAGATAACCTCTGGTGGAAGCGTCTCGATCTGGAGACTGGATAAAGCTGTTGGTACAATGTACAAAGACATCAATGTTAGGGTGACTTGTCATGGCATAATGGTTTAGAGCCTACTGGGTTGTTGGCTCAGGAGCAGAAGGGGCTTTGTCGGCCAACGAGGAGATTGTACGAGTGCCAAGGACCCCCTAGATGACTGGAAGGCTTTTTGGTAAAATGGCGGCCAATTCTGCCACTATTCCTGAGGCAAAATCTGAGTCCAAGTTCAGATTGAGCTTGTAATTCAGATTATTTGGTTTTGGTAATTAAATAGTATGTTAAAGACAAGGCAGTTCATGAGCCTTGGGGAGGAAGTTGTTCCTCAGCCTTGTCGTCTTGGCTATGAAGCAACTCAGTTTTCTGCTTGAAGGAAACCAGGATGAACAGTTCATAAGACTATCTGGGGAGTAGTAAAGGAGAAATGATTACAGCAAGCCCATGAAAAGTAGAGTACTGGAGAGCGGAGTAGCTCTTGATGTGTACTGACACGCAGCATAGCTCGCGAGTAACCCGTTTCGCTGACGCTTATGCCTCCAGTGTGAAGTAGGGGTGAAGGCCCATCTTGGTCTGGCTCCATTTCTGGTTTTTCAATAGGATTTAACTTACCAAGCGTGTTGTTATCGTGGCTAAAATGTAGTTATACATACACATATTCTTCTGTGTGACAGAATGGGTTTATTTACGATATAGAGCTCCACGGTGCCATCGGGAGAGGGCTTGGCCCCACATGCCCCTAATGCAGGGACGTTGCTAGGGCCCAATGATTAGCAAATTGAATCAATGGGAGAATCAATGTGCCTAGTGACTAAAACATGTGCAGTTATTGTACGTTAAGGGCCACAAATCCTCTACAATTTATTTTAGATTCTTTACTTGAAAGATGCTTTAATGATTTCATTTGGCAATTCAAAAGAGACGACTCAAACTGGGTGTATCTTCTGATGTGGTGCAGGGCTTTTATAGTCTGTCTATGTCTGAGGACATGGTTTTACTGATTCTGAGTGATGATTTTCTTGGCTCAACAATGAGATTGACAATCACAGAAAACACAGTGATTGGTAACCTTTCTATTTTTTTCATTTGGATGTTTTTGCTCTTATGTTCTTCATAACTAACAAAAAAACAGGGTGAGTAGGAGTACAGAATGAGCATGAATAAGAGACTCTCAGCCCTTTGACATGATTGCAATCATGGAAGAGAATGACAGAACACACTCACCATGTTGGATACTACTGTCCTTGTTATTGTATGTTTTGGTTCATTTCAATTCACACCAACTTATGCTTTATTTATTCTTCTTCTGTCCCGAAAAGATAAATCCTTTAGTTGTAGTTTCTGCAAAAGCTGATGATTACCAACCTTTTCTGTGAGAGTAAAGGTTGTCTTCTCCACAGAGTACAGACTCTCGCCCTAAACTTTACGTTTTCCTATAGATATTAAAATACTGCAGAACTGAAGTATTTAGGACCAGCAAACAAAGCCATTGAGAAATTCTTTTGCCCTTTTGACGTCGGTTCCTGGATTTGGAATATGGTTTTATGGAATTTAGCCACCTTTGTTGAAGACTGTTATTTTCAGTGAATTTAAAAGTCAGAGTTTTAAAGATAGAGCGGGCGATATTGGGAAATTCTGGTCAAGCAAAATAGATTATGAGAAGACTTTTGACCACCCTCAAACCAACAAATAAATAAATAATAATAAAACACATTATTGCCTTTTTTACTTGTTGGCAACTTTTCTGCCATGAATCCTAAAGTAACATAAGTAACCGCTTAGCAGTTCAGTCTGCTAGCAAGTACTGTGTGGCATAAACAAGGCTGTTTTTAGCTTTCCTGGTTTATTATAGAAGCTTACCATCACCGGCAGTGTATGAATGTGAGACTGCGTGAATAATGGAAAGAAGTTTGAGCTGCCTATTGATCCAGTCCATTATCATTAGTATTATTATTCTCACCTTTAAAATCACAGTAGCTCAGTGCAACAAACAATCTGGGAAAACACTGCCAAGCAACAGGTCGAAACTTCCTCAAACCCAAAACAATGCTCGGGGAAAAGATTTCCTATTGCACCTTTAAGCTAAAACCGTTCTCAAAGTTGGGGATTGAAACATTAAATGGAGGTCATAGGATGACCAAAGCTTACTTTGACCATACTTGCTACAACAAATGGTCGCTAGGGAAATGAAATTGTACAATAATTGTAGTAATTATTTGTATTGTCATCATATCCATTTTTGATAAGTTTATAAGCCGTGTTTGTACCATTTTACCAGTGATAAAAGTGGTTTCACATTAGGGCTGCAATGATTCGTCAACGTTGTCGACAAATATCGACAATAGAAATAGTCGACAATGAATTTCATTGTCGATGTTGTCACCAGACGTGTTTTTTCCAACCGAGTGAGGCATCTCCCTTCATTACAATCTCTGCCGAGAGTCGCACATGCGCAATAGCTTCTCTGCTGAGCGCCAACTAACAGAAATGGCGGCGTCCGACACAGCAGCTACGTGTACCAAAACATCTAAAGTTTGTAAGCATTCTAGCCTGGATTTGGTGAATAAAAACATTACCTGCATTATTTGCAAAGCAGTCCTTGCGTATCACGGCAGCACCTCTGTGATACATGAACACTTAACGAGAAAGCACGTCGGGCAGTTGAATGAAACAGAGTCTGACTCACCTCGGTAAGATTTAAACAACACGAAAGCCAATACCTTTTGTTTTGGATGTACATTTTTAAATGCATTTTCGCTTTTACAAAAGAGAGATTTAATGTTATGCCTGACTGTGCCTGACGAAACTATTTTAATTTTATTTATGCATTTATGTCTATGCTGATTGAGCACTGTGCCTAATTGGTGTTAGACAGGGCATTTTTATTTACTGTTGGTATGAATTGGCCTATCAGCAGCAAAGTTCAATAAAATATGCATTTTCCATTGAAGTACCCATCTTTGTTGTGTTTATTATCATTTTTCACACAATTAAAGCAATCCCATGCTAAATTTAAGAAAAATTTAATAATTATCAGATTAGTCGACTAATCGTTTCATAGTCTGTGACTAGTCAACTATTAAAAGTCATTAGTTGCAGCCCTATTTCAAATCTCAGTCGCTGTTGGTGAAAAGCTGAAAGGTTTTTTATTCATTTGATTTTTGACTTGAAATTTTTGCTTTTTTTTTTTTTTTTTACCAAATGTCTTAAACAGTACATCTATTTACTCTACAGAATTTTTATTTTACATGTTGGAATTTTTCTAATTGTTTAGTAAACTGTTGTTGCAGTAAAAATAAACCCACCACTTTTGAAGTTAAATGTTTAAAATAAAAGTTTCAAAGCCTAAACAAGCTTTTTGTCATATTTTAAACATCTTTTGCTTTTGTTGTATTTACAGAGTCTCCAAAGACTCCGTGGAATCGATGCGTAATAAATTACAAAGCCCAACACAAGGTGTTAAAGGAAAATAATCCTAATTTGTTTTTAATAGTGAGGACAACGTGGCACAGGGGAGTAAAACGTATAAACCACAAGGCTTCGAGCACACAAACAGCATTTAATAGTTGGGTAAATTCTATTCATTATTGATTCAGTCTTTCCGTTTGATTTAATGACATCAGGAACAAAATATTTAATATCGCCAGAACTCCATTCTGCAAGCTGCCAGAGATTCTGTCCAGTATTCTATCTTTACAGCAGCTCTCCTCCTTTCCAGCAATGTTTGCAGGTGGGATTTGATTTACTTCGACTGGCAACAGAAGATGCTGAGGAGAAGAGGGTTATGCCTTATTGCACTTTTCTATTTTCAAAGTGCCAGCTGTTATTGCCTTCTCGGGGCTATTTTTCTTTCCTTTTCTCCTATTTTTTGTGTAAATTTGCTTAGAATATTATGAAAGCTTATGATGCAAGTTGTTATAAGATTTCTGAAGGATATCTTTACTAGTTGGAAACGCTTTTGTTGAAGTTTCTGGAGTGAAGAGGGGAAATGGTGATCGTTGCAGGTTTTAAAACTGAGCTTAAGGTGAATTTAACCTGACGTACCACAAACTGTTCAACGTTTAAAAACGACAAGACTTTATTGATTTATTCATGTGTTTCTTTGTGTCTCAAACAATCTAAGCTACAACATCAGAGCTTATAGTCTGTGGCAGGAAAATAGAAGCGCTAACAAAATATAACACGTTTTTCTCCATTTATTCAGTCATTTTTATGAACAATGGCTCATCCAACCATTCAGAGTAGAACATGAAGAACTTTATGTCTCTAAGTCATCCTTCTGGGACTCTTAGTCATTATTTAGTCCACCTCCATCACTCCAGGTGCCTGTTTGCTTTATTATAATGTAAGGATGACACATGCCACCAACATGTTGAACAATCTTATATTGAAATAGTGTTTGAAGTGTTTTTATGGGAAAAGAAACGTATATCCTATCAGTTATGAAAAACTCTAAACAAATTTAGCTGTGATTGTGTAACGTGATGAAGGAGCTATTCCTCGAAGGTTATTTAACCTCCCTCCACAGACACAGTGCTCGAGTGCATGAGACTGCCTCAAGGCTATGCATTTGCTTCTAAAACTGTTTATCTTCATTCTTCTCTTGCTGGAAAGTAAAGATTTCTTTTCTTTTATTAAAACAAAGAACTATTTGTAATAAAGCCAGATTAATAAAACCAGTTCCAACGCCATCTTAAGTTCAGTTCTCAAGGTCTCACTGGAGTCCACCGCGTGCTAAGCGAAGTATCGGAGCGGGCATCTCGACTTGCCTTTTTAAGCTGAGAACCAACAAGCTGGATAAAATCTCTTGCATTTTACCAACCAAGCAACGGTTCCTTTCAGCATAGAATTCAATAGTTATTAGCAGTTTGACTTAGCTTTGGAGATAGCTAGCTGTTAGCCTAGGGATCTGGACAGACTGCAGCTGAAGCTAAATGATTTTGCTCTGCATGTTGGTTTAGCTACGCCTCAAAGTAGCATTAGCAGGTCTACTATTGGCCAATTAGTTTTGTGTTATGGCAATCACAGCACTCTATTGGTTTGGTTGATGATGTAATGGAGTAGAACATCTAAGATGGCGCCAGCTCATTTGAAACAGCGTTGGCATCAACATTGGAGACTTGGGCGATTCTTTGAGTCAAGAGTAGATAGAAGTACTTAAGTCCTCTATTTAGAATTCATTTGTGTCTTCGTCAACAGTGTAATGTGTACTTCCCAGTGGACTGACATAGGTAGCGGTGAGTACGTCACATTGGTGGCTTGCCAGGCTAGCTATAGCATTTTGTAGTAATTCTTCCAAAATAATCACAAAAGTACAAAATGATGACAAGTAAAAGTTTCTAAAATGTCATTTACATCTACTGATATGAACAATTTATAGAAACTTTGTATTTTTAGCTTCTCATTCGGGTTGGAATTACTCCATATTTCCTGAAATAAGGTAATTCTTTGTATAGCTCACAATAATAGACTTTCATTTTTACTTTTACCTCTGTTTCAAAATACTTTTTCACTAGCAGCAAGTACACGCAACTATCCCTAAAAACAAGATCTGTTTTCCATTTAAAAACAAATAACTTCAATTTCCTTTAATCAGGAAATATGTTCCCTTTTTCTAAGAGACACTTCCAAGATTAGGTCAGATCTTTTCGTTAAGAATGATGTTACTTTTTATGCAAAAATGAGGAGGAAACCCCATAAATTTTCACTCAAACCCGGGTTCAAAAACATGCTAAAACGTTGGTTTGAAGAAGCCTTTTGAACGTGAGGTGAAATGTCTTTAAACTACAAAAACTATGAATAGCATAGGTTTGCTAGAATCTTCAAGTTAAGGCTGAGACAAACCATTGCTCCCCTACTGGCTGGTACTAATATAAGATTGTAGCCCCACCCCATTCTTATATGTGATTTTTGTTTTGTAAAGGCCAAGCTAACAGAGAGACCATTTTTACTTGATCTTTCTGAAGCATTCAATTCATTTCAAAGATACATTATTAATCCCAGAGGGAAATTGATTGCTGTAGTAGCTCAGAATAATAATAATCAAGTCATCAAAGAGTTATTGTATATAACAATGGCTGTTGGCAGGAAGGATCTCCAGTAGCGGTCAGTGTTGCAGCGAAACTGAAGAAGCCTCTGACTGAAGACACTCTTCCGTTGTCGGACAGTCTTGTTTAAGAGAATGCTCAGGGTTGTCCAAATTTTTATTGATTCTCTGGAGAATCCTTCTTTGCATTATCTCCTCCAGCGGTTCCACAGTCGTCCCCAGAACAGAACCAGCTGTTTTTATTAGGCTGTTGAGCCTTTTCAGAAAATAACCCAATAAAATAAAACAGAATAATTGAAATAATAACACAGAATATGGTGACATTAGCTTAAATTTGGGGATAGGCCGCAAACCAAAGAATATATATATATATATATATATATATATATATATATATATATATATATATATATATCAGATGATCCCACTGGAAAATTTAACAATAAATCTGATAAAATCAGCTCATTTTCCCAAAAAAAAAAAATACAAATGACAAATGTTAAAATTAAACACATCTACCTAATTAGTCTAAACTGTAAAATAAAACACTTACTTTTAGATTTGTCCTAAATTGTTTTAAACTGGCTCTGATTGTTTACTTTTTTACAGTGGTCGTTACATTGTTTTATTTCCGGAACTGCGCTGCTCTGGGCGGCTGCATGTTGGAGTAGCTCTGTTGACTTTATGTAAGTTTTGCCCTTTCTTGGGCATTTTTTCTTCTAGTTTCTCAAGAAAAACGGTATCTTTTTGGACACTTTACTTCTCTGTTTCTGGTGCTGTGAAGCTTGGAGGATTTTTACTGCTATTTTTTATCTTTTTTCACTTTTTGAGCATTTGTTATGATGCGTAACCATGGCAACAAGCTGGTTTACAATCTGGAGCAGCTGATTAACATTGGAAAGGCTGAAGTAATACCTCAACTGAAGCCACAAATCCCAAATGAGCTAAAACGCAAGAAGCGTGGGTGCAGAGCGGGAGCAAAACGGAGACAGAGAAAGAGGAAATTCAAACCATCTCTTCCATCGATCATAAGAGATCACTGGACAACAAGATGGAGGAACTCCAAGCCCTTTCAAGGACTCAGCCAGAAATTCGGCAGTTTCGGAACCGCTGGAGGAGATAATGCAACGAAGAATTCTCCAGAAAATCAAGAAAATTATGGACAACCCTGAGCATTCTCTTCACAAGACTGTCCGACAACGGGAGTGTCTTCAGTCAGAGGCTTCTTCAGTTTCGCTGCAACACTGACCACTACTGGAGATCCTTCCTGCCAACAGCCATTGTAATATACAATAATTCTTTGATGACTTGATTATTATTATTATTATGAGCTACTACAGCAATCAATTTCCCTCTGGGATTAATAAAGTATTTTTGAATTGAATTGAATTATTGTCTTTTCTTTCTTTCCATATTAAATGTTACTCACTTTGGACACCCTCTGGGTTGTGTAAAGCGGTATATAAATAAACATTCATTCATTCATTCATTCATTCATTCAAAAGAATTCATAACCCTTGAACTTTTACACATTTTGACACTTCACAACCACAAACTCAAAGAGCAAGTCACCCCCTACCAGAGTATTACTCCACTCCTACTTCCTGTTTGAAAAATTCAACAAATGCTGTTGCCTAGCAGACCGAGAGGGCGGAGCCACTAACAAATACACACACACACACACACACACACACACACACACACACACACAGGCTCACAACGACATTGTGACATCATAACTCCACAGAATGTAGTTAAGTCTTCAGCTTGTCCAAGCTGCATCTAGAGTTCTGATGAGAATTAACTCATTCACTGCCAGCCGTTTCCTGATCGCTAACGGCCTTCGCTGCCAGCGTTTCTCACCGTTTTTACTGTTTTTTTAAGAGTCACAGAACGTTGCGCGCTAGCATGATGTCGATGCCAAAACAACCAAAACAATGAGGAGACTCACCTCTTACCTCAGGAAGAATCCATGTTTTTCGAGCGTTATCCGTTCTTTCATAATCCGTTGTTGAATTGTGATCGGCAGATGCTTTTCCAGTTCGCGCCTCACTTTTTTTTTACAGGAACGGCCCAAAACAATCTGCTAATACATGGATGGTCTGCTTCCTGATCATGTGACGTGTGACGTATGCGGATGAAGATCGGCTTCAGCACTGAGATGTTTGTTCTCTCAGCGCGGGGGCTCGTTCTGATGCTCAAAGAGTAAAAAAATGCAAATGACGACTTTAGTCGTCATTGGCAGTGAACGGTTGGATCTAAAATGATGACTTTAGTCGTCAATGGCAGTGATTGAGTTAAAAAGAGAGATCATATCTCTCCTGTCTTAGCTTCCCTACATTGGCTACCTGTTAAATTCAGAATAGATTTTAAGATCCTTCTTCTCACATACAAAGCTCTTAATAATCAAGCTCCATCGTACATCAGTGATCTGATTGTTCCATACATTCCTAAACGAGCACTTCGCTCTCAGACTGCAGGTTTACTGGTGGTTCCCAGAATATCTAAAATTAGGATGGGAGGCAGATCTTTTAGTTATCAGGCTCCTCTCCTGTGGAACCAGCTCTCAGCCTTAATCCGTGAGGCAGACACCTTGTCTACTTTTAAGATTTGGCTTAAAACATTTTATTTGATAGGGCCTATGGTTAAAATCTGATGTTAGCCTAAATCTGGACAAGTGGGGGAGTAGAGGGAGGTGGAGTGTACAGTCGGTAAAGACGGCTCTCCCTTGCCCCGCCTCCAACATGCCTCCATCTAAAAAGGCTAGGTTATCCAGAGTTATCTCTGTAGTTATGCTGCTATAGGCTTAGACTGCTGGAGGATACACTGACCACCTTTCACACACTACTACTTTCTTCTACAATCTGCTCTTTAACTGTATTATTTTCTGCAATTTCAGCTATTAACTTTATTTTTTCTCTAAGTGTTTTTCTCCCCAGAAGAAGCTACAATGATGTTCTGCTGAGTTGTGGTGGCCTCATGGAGGGGGCCATCGTCTAGCACACTGCTGCTAACCACTTAAACATTCTCCCTCTCCTGATAATAACTTTTTGCTTTCCTCGACGTTGGATGTGCTACTACTAGTTTACCCGTTTATTTATAGATCCACTAGGATACATACAATAAAGTTTATCTCTCGCAAAATAGAATATTTACTAAGAAATCGCAATGCAACCATAGACACATCGCTTGGTGTGTGTGTGTGTGTGTGTGTGTGTGTGTGTGTGTGTGTGTGTGTGTGTGTGTGTGTGTGTGTGTGTGTGTGTGTGCTCTGTCTTCTCGGTCCCCAGTGAGTCGTGGAGTCGTGCTTATACTGAGCCAGGATTCTCTGGAGGTTTCTTCCTGTTAAAAGGGAGTTTTCCTCTCCACTGTCGCTATGTGCTTGCTTAGTATGAGGATTGCTGTAAAGTCACTGACACTAGTCAGTGACTTGATGCAATTTGTTGGGTTCCTTATATAGGAAACATTATTTCTGATTGGCTTAATGAACTGACCTGAATTGGAATGTTTATTATGTAAAGTGCCTTGAGATGACTCTTGTCGTGATTTGGTACTATTTAAATAAAATTCAATTGAATTGAATATGGTACCAGCTAACATCCTAGGGGAACTCTTAGCCAATAGTGATGGCAGATTTAAATTCAAATGCAGTACAGAGTTTTTACCTGACAACAGCACAACACCGTCAGCTTTAGGCAGAAAATAACAATTTTTACAAAAATGCACTAAAGTGCTAACCTATTGACTACATGTGTCTGCAGCACGATTAGACACGCATTTATATATTTATCAAAAAAAAAGTAGATTTGAGGGTGACTTGCTTTTTAAAATGTTTTAAAGGGGTTTTCGGTGATCGACCGACTTAGCATATGATTGTAATAGGCAAAGAGACTGTGTGCTTGGGAATAACAGGACTTTTTGACCCAAGTGTGCAGATTCTGCCTCCAAAAAACAACACAGCAACACCTGTGTGACTTCACTTATCAAAATCACCATTGTAAATACCCTGGCTAATAATGCCTACATTTAGATGACTACGTGCAAAGCTTCTTTTTCAAAACCTAACCAGCTGAGGAAACATGGTTAATTTAGTAAGAGGGGGGCAAAAAAACAAAAACTGTAAAGTTTTTTGAGTGACAACTGAAAAAACATCAAATAGTTTCTTTATTCACCCCTGGACCAAACATAATGGCATCCTGCGAAGATGCTGGTGGCTCCTCCTGCATCACATGGCATCAAACCACCCATTCACGATTTCAGTCGGCTTTTTAGAAGGGTGATGAACATCAAACCCCACAGAGGAGAAGGTATTGCCATCAGTCCATCAAAGTTTATTTACCTGCTTGGTTAAACAAGGCTGTGCCAAAACAAATTTAGATATCCCACTCTGCTAGAACATGCCTGACAGCCTGGCAGATCTGTTAGGGCTGTTGGTCAATCGATACCAGCAACCGTGCAGGACATGCCTACCTTTGTGAGCCCAGATCCCAGTAAAGCAATGTTTACAAGCTTTTTATAAGCCGGCTGATGCATGTGCAGCTCCGTCGGAGGAGCCCATTTACATATTTATGTCCGTATTAGTGAGCATTTCCAGAGCAGAGCTGAGGTGAGCAACAGCTTGCTGCAGTGCTGTCACCACGCCAGTATTAGTGTGCATTATTTATCCGCCTGCAGACTGATCCAGAGAAAGGCATAACCATGGCAACTGGAGCCATGCGTGCATAGACATGCTGTGAGGAGAAACACGGTGTGTGGTGGTTCCTGGTGTCGACCTCACCTCAGAATTCATGTGTTGAGGCGAATCGGACAATTTGGGTTCAGAAGAGAGCGAGAAATGAGACGCTTTTGGTGCTCTGCGAAAGCTGGAGCTATCTTCACAAACTCCATGGTTTTTTATTTATTTATATGTAACACAAGAGAATGTTTACTGATGTATTCTTGAATGTAGATCAAGAGCATTTAGGACTGTGGTTACATTTTTTACTATAAGCTTCCAGTTTTGCCACGAGATTTGTCAACACACCTGAACAACGAGAAGGACCCGAAATAAAACAAGTTACTCCCCTTTTCCATGTTCACGTTCACATGATACTTGACTTAAATTCTACGCACCAGATTGTTTGGTTTCAAAGCTTTTACGCATCTGACTAGTGACGTCTCATTCCCGCAGTTCATGTTATTCAAAAGTTAATGAAAATGTTTCTAAACACACTTTTGCATCCTTGTTGTTCCTGCATGATACATTTTACAAAGACCTCTTTAACAGTATCCTTTCAAAACAAGTGTCCATGTTGGTTTTTCTTCCTATTCTCATGTAAAAACTAGGGCCAGGACTTTAACGCGCTATTTATGATTAATTAATTAGCAAAAAATAACGCGTAAAAAAATTCACGCATTTAATCGCAGCTTGCATTTTGAGCAAGGCGGAACCTTTGTCATTGCACGATTTCCTCGTAGACCGAATATCACTGACGCACACAACAATGCACAGTGCTAATGGCTACTAAAACAGAAGAAAAACAGAAAGAAGTTGCCTTGCTTGGACTGATGCAGGATTTAGGAAACACGCCCGCCTCTTTTCTCAACTTGGAAAAAAAAACTTCCAGACGACAACGGAGTCCGTCTCACGGACACTTTTCAGAGATCGTCTCTGCTGCGGCTGCCCGGTGGCACCGGAATCTTTACAAAAGTTGCGGTCAGCTAAATTTTTAACATTTACGTAACATCTGTGCAGCGCTGAAAGCACCACACAGAATAATTCTGTGCCCTAACAGTAGTTTATGAAAGTAGTCAGACAAACGAGAGACACCTGGCTGCCGCTGGGAGAATGCTCCATGTTCTCACTACTCTGTAAACAATCACAGACAACGTGTCTTAAAGTTGAAGACAAGTTTAAGTTAAAACAGAAACATTCTGAAACTTTTCTGATGATTTTCTAAACAATTCTGTCGGGGAATTCTATGTTTCTGAGACGAGTCTCTGTCTAAACATCACATGCATTACTATCATTAAGCAGCGAGGTGTGTTGAAGCTGTCATCAGCTAAGGGGCGGATGCTTAAGGGGCAGCGAGGAACGAGGAAGTTGTGATCAGGCTGGAGATCACACCAGATTCGCTGCTGCAGGCGTGAATCTGCTGGTCTGCAGCATCCCCTTCTTAACGTGACATCAGGATTTCCCATGTAAGGAAGGTCCGCTCACCTATTCGTCAGATCATTATTTCCTCGCCATGATCTTTTAACATCCCATCATCCTCCAGTCATCCAACTGGAACCAGTTAGTGTTCCTGATCATTCTCAGAATGTCATGCCTGCTCTGGTGTTAAAAGTTAGTACAATTAAGTCCTAGATCCAGTGGCGGTTCTACATCGAATTACTCCCTGGGCGAGGCCCCCTTTGAGCGCCCCCCCCCAACCGCCTCCCCCCCACCACCACCACCACACCACCCCACCTGCATGAACACACGCATGTTTTCTTCAAACAGGCATGTTTTATTAGAACGACTATTGAACATTCATTTTTCTAAGTTGCACATATTTACATTAATTACTATGAAGTTGTCAGAATGTAAAGCACTATACATTATATACTGTATCAAAATATATAGAATCAAATATACAAAAACAAACAATAACTAAATATTAAGAATATATGAACATAATAGATAATAAATATTCTAAATAGCAAAAATATTTCACACATAACAAACTAAAGATAATCACTACAGTATTGCACTTAGAACAGAAAACACAAACTAAAATTAAAACCTAACCTTGATGCAACATCATCAATAATGTCATCACATGAAATCTGCTCCTCCTACTGAGTGATTGATACTAATCAGAGCCAGGTTAGTGAGCCGCCCCTGAAACATAGTTGACCTCAGGTATGACTTGATCAAGTTTTGAAAAGCTCCTCTCAGCTTGAGCCACAGTGACTGGCAGAGCAGTCCAAAAGTTGGGGTAGATCTCCAATAGATCTCATGATCCATAATATTTTAGAATTGCCTCTGAAATTGTAATTTAAACTGACATAAAAAACTGTAGACTATCAAAGATGCCAACTTTTACAGATCAAATCATGTAAAAAATAATCAGTGCAGCCATCTGCAATAAATAAACAGGATAGTTAGTGGTGACTGGGGAGTTTTCTTCTGCTTGTAGAGTTGTTTTATTTATTATTATGTGAACATGATCAACATTTGTTTGTTGTTGTTCAGGCAGGCCCAGGCTGCAGTGAGCATTTAACAAATCCTAGTTTGAATCAGTAAAAAACGATTCAAGGACTTTTTTCAAACCATTTGAATATTCGTTTAAATATTTCAGCCCTATTAGCTCTGTTAGCAATTAGTTGACCGCATTTAACCGTTAAAATCCCAGTTAACTGGTTCAAAAAATTGAAAACATGCATCATGAGAGCTACATACCTTTATCTTTCTGCTCTTTTTTCTTTTTTTCCCCCTGAATGGGGCACCTGGTGGTTTTAGCCTTTTTATGTTCATCTCTTCTGTTTGGCTCCTGACTCAATAAGTTTCCTTTAGTCAGGACTAAACTATTTGACCTTGATGGGGGGGTGACCACAAAATCGTTTTGTTTTTCCTTTTTTTATTCGGCCATTTCACACAATTCAGAGAAACCTGAAAGAATGATAGGCCTGTGTTTATGATATTATGAATGAAATATGGAAGAACGTTAAGATGTGATTGACTTTAGCCATGTTAATACAGTTGATTCAGCCCCTGCACGCTCATTTCATTTGGGAAAGACGCGAGGTGAATTTCCCCGCCGCACCCCTCCCCTTCCTGTTCTTTAGACACACGGAGCACGTGAACCTTCTCAGTCAGCAGGAGCGCCTGCAACTGCAGGGGGCGCCAACTTGCTGTTTCCAATCCAGACACTGTCATATGACAGATAATAGAAAACCTCGGTGCGGCGCAGATTTCCTTTTTTTTTTACTCCGCGCTTGTGCGCCCCTTTAGTGTCATGAAAAAATGCCGCCCCGGGCAACTGCCCTGTCTGCCCGTGCCTAAAACCGCTACTGCCTAGATCATATTTGTGCCTGTTCTACTGTCGTTTTGAAGGATTATTATTTATGTGTTTTTACTACATTATGAGTAGAAATGCTAATAAAAACTCCCAATTATACAAACAAGTGAAACTGGAAAAATTAGAATCTGGTGCAAAGTCAAATTTATTTCAATAATTCAACTAGACAGACTATTTAAAGGCTCAGGAACCCTTTGCTGGTGTTTTCTATTAGTAATGATACATTTTAGTTGATTTGGGTCTTTTTTCATATCACACAGTGACATTTGAATAATTAAAATGCATTTTTTATTAAAAGCTTTAGTGTACAGTAATAACCATGTCTAATGTTTGATTCTCTGTCTCATAATTTTAATTAAAAGTTTTGCTTTGAGAGCACATTATCCTGAACAATTAAAATGCGATTAATTTAGATTAATTAATTACAAAGCCTATAATTAATTAGAATAAATTTTTTAGTCAAGTCCCAGCCCTAGTAAAAATAAGAAGAGAAATCAATCAAATGTATGCATTTCAATTTCATGACATCATCAAATGCTAATTAGATGAGGGAACCATCTTTCGAAATAGTCTTCAAATTTGAGTATGTATTTGAGGAAACTCTGGTTCCTAAAGGGTTAAGGCATACAGGTGTTTTAAAAAGCTTTTGACCAAGTATTTTTTCATCATGTCATCTTTAAAAATCACATTTTGTTTACTAATCATCTTCTTTTCTCTGACGGCCAGTTAACGAGTGAGTACAGATCACAATGATGAGTAGTGAAAGGGGCACCAGTGATGAAACCGATTGCTGACATTGAGTTTATAAAGAAGTTTTCTTGGAAGCAATAAATCATGCCATCTAAGATGGGAAGGATTGTCATTTTGACCAAGGTTTGCTTTGCAGAATGAATGAAGGACGACCTGTTGCTATAGAAAACCAATTATTAGCTTGACTTTAGAAAGTAATGAATTAATGTGAATGTCAAATGAAAGTGTGTCAAGGTACCCAGGTACTTATAAGAACTGATGTAGTAGTTCTGTACCATCCAGGCAAACAATACCAGGGTGGAAGGTTGATTGGTTTAAATAACGGTTTAAGATCATGAACTTTGTGTTACTTGTGTTTAAGTGAAGATTGGAAAAGGCATGTTGAAGACTTTAAAGTTACTTTAAAATCCCTGGAGTATTTTCCTTGTAGAGCTTACAGCAGATTTACTTAAGTAAGTTTGAGTTTTTCCACCATGCAGGTGATGACTAATCCAGTCTTTTATTCTATAGGAGATGGCAGCCTGTTGGAGGGCGAGAAGAGACGTGTACAGTTGCCACTGAGTGTCACGTTTTTGAGTGTCCAAGTCAAACTGTTTTCTTAGAGTGGATCTAGGAATGAGTCATATTTTTAGAATTGGTATGAGGATGAAAGTGTAATTTATGCACAGCAGAGGCTAGTCGTCAGGCACTGGAGAGCTCTTTGGCCATTAGTTGAATGGGGAACTGAAAAGGCTGATGCAGTAGTGCCATAGATTTATAGGAAAAAAGACAGTTCTTTTGGTCATCGTAGCAATTATGATTATTCAACCCGATTACGCATTGAATTGATGAACACATGGCATTTATTTGGTGATGCTGCAATCTACAGATGCTGGACATGAAATTAGAATATCATGACAAAGTTGATGTATTTCATTAAAAATCACAAGGATGAAAAATTTTTAATTTTTAAAGATCAAAATAAGAAAGCTAGAGGCAATTGTAATTAAAAAGGACAAAAACAAAACAAAACATGGGAGCCTTAAGAAGAAGAGAAGCTAGTGAGGAAGAATCAACAGAAGGTAAAAAAAAAGAAAACAATCGTTTATATAGCGCCTCTCAAGATTAGAATCATGAGGCGCTTCACAAAAACAAAATATTTAAATGTTAAAAAGATGTCAAAAAACTATTAAAGATATGTTTAAAATAAGAAATAATAAAAATCCGATAGAGTGATCCAGTCCAGTTTCTTTCACCTGAGACGCCTTGCAAATATCAAGCCTATGCTGTCGAGAGCCCACCTGGAGCGGGTACTGCATGCCTTTGTTATTTCTAGGCTTGACTACTGCAACTCTCTTTATTCAGGGTTGTGTCAGTCATCACTGCGTCGCCTACAGGTTGGCCAGAACAGTGCAGCAAGGTTCCTGACTGGGACCAGGAAACGGGACCACATCAGTCCGGTCCCTGCACTGGCTTCCGGTTTGCTATTGTGCACAATTCAGAATCCTCATCTTTGTTTACAATTTCTTCCAGGGTGGTGCTCTCCCCTATCTGGCCACTCTCCTGAACAAACATTCCCCATCACGCGATCTGTGCTCCTCTGACCAAGGCCTGCTCGCTGTCCCTCGTTCTAGGTGTCGTACTCGCGGGGACCGGGCTTTCTCAGTCCTAGCACCGTCACTCTGGAACCAGTTGCCTCCCTCAGTTAGGCTGTCCCCATCTCTGCCAGCCTTTAAGAGTCGCCTAAAAACCCACCTCCTCCGCTTGGCGTTTCCTGAACATGTTCGATTCGGCCCTCTTTTACGTTGAATTTCTTTCAGTTTTCATTGGTACACTCAATCCCTTGTTTTACCCATGTGTCCTGTACTAGAATGCTTCACCTTTTTTTGTAATTTGTATTTTGTAATTTAAATTGCTTTTATTTTTGAATTGATTTTATTTTTGATTTATTCACTATATTTGTACTTCTACTGTACCATGTTCAGCACCTTGGGCTTCCTGACAGGGTTGCGGAAGGCGCTTTATAAATAAAGCTTTGATTGATTGAAAATTGTGATTAAAAAAATGAAAGGAAAGGGAGAAATCTATGGATCCTGGGAAAGGCAGAATAAGAGCAGAATAAGGAGAGGATGGTGATGAAGGTCACACCAAAACCAGCATTAACAGGTAAGTTTTCAGCTGCATTTTAAAGGAGACCACCGAGTCCACTGATCTCAGGCTCAGGGGGAGAGAGTTCCAGAGTCTGGGGGCCACAGCAGCAGATGATTTGTCACCTTTGGTCTTTAGCCTGGTGCTGCACAACCAGTAGGCTTTGATCACTGGACCTCAGGAACCTGCTGGGAGTGTAGGCACTAAGAAGATCACCAATGTAAGATGGTGCTTGTCCATGTAAGACCCTATAGACCAGAACCAGTATCTTGGAAAACCCTGAAGTTGACTGGCAGCCAGTGAAGCTGGAGGAGAAGCGGGGTGATGTGGGTGTGTTTGGAGGACTTGGTCAGAAGCCGAGCACAGGCGTTCTGAACCACCTGTAGACGGTTCAGGGAGGTTCTGCTCAGACACGTGAAAAGAGAGTTACAGAAGTCTAGGCGTGAGGAGATGAAGGTGTGGATAACAGAATGGTACAGAGCTTAGCAATGTTCCTGAGATGGAAGAAGGAAGAGCGAACAAGAGAACTGGTATGAGAATCCAGGGTGAGAGCTGGGTCAAAGGTCACGCCAAGATTCCTGACAGAGGTTTTGGTGTGAGAAGCAAGCTGATCAAGGCTACATTCACACTGCAGACCTTGATGCTCAATTTCGATTTTTTGAGTAAATCTGAATTTTTTTGTGTGGCCGTTCACACTGTGACCTAAATGCAACATCAAACTCTCTCCAGTGTGAATGCTCCACGGCACCAAAGCGACCCGCTTGCACAGCAGACAAGAAGTCACACTCAGTGTAGCCGAAACCAGGAGCGGCAGAGTTGTGATGTAATTCTGATCCTGTGGATGAACTCTCAGTGAAACTTTCACACCTGTTAATTCTTCCGTTTTGGGCTGGAAACTGTTTTAAAAACTGAAAATTATTTTACTATACTTGTTCCCACCGTCACCCTTAATTATTACTCACCGAAAATGTTCCGGTATTAAATCATTCACGGAAAATCCCCTCTCACGGAGTAAAATAGAAAAATCAAATGGGAAAAAAGCAGATTTAATGTGCTTATGCCTGCAGTGTGGACGTAGCCCAAGAGAGTCTCTGACTTTGGGAACCAGCTTGTCTGGGGCACATATGAGGATCTCAGTCTTATCTTCATTCAGCTGTAGAAAGTTCCCAGCTATCCAGGTTTTAATAGAGTCTAAGCAGGTGTGTAACAGCTACATCTTAGACGTCTCATTGGGCTTAAAGGAGATGTACAGTTGGATGTTATCTGCGTAAAGATGGTAGAAGACTTCATTAAAGGAGCTCAGAATGTGCTGAAGACGAAGCAGATAGAGGAAGAAAAGTAGAAGCCCCAGCACAGAACCTTGTGGGACACCGTGGATGAAGGAGGAGGTGGAGGACCAAAACTTGGTGGCAGCCAAAGAGAAAAAAATGCTTTTTGTTTATCGATTTATTGTGATATAACGGAAGTTGTGCTTGCTCCCTTTCCTGTTGGGTGGTTGTGATTTCTGTCCATTGACTGCGGAGGTGCTTCGGCATCCGGCAAAATTAGAATCAATCCTAATTTTGCCTGATGGCGGAACGGCGGGTGGCGCACTGCGCCGCATGGCCGCAATAGTGGAACAGCTCTGATTGACTACAACGGGAACATTTTTGCTGCGGAGTTGGTGCCAGAGTGGAGCGGAGATAGTGGAATTACGGGGTAAGAAGAGCTGTTTCGGTAGAATGAGCTCTACGAAAACCTGACTGGAAGCTATCATAGATGTTACGTTCATCCAGAGCAGCTGTAAGTTGTTTAGCCACAATACATTCTCACACCCGAAGCATCGAAACATGATGATGGGCGACCAGGCGTTTGTTTCCAATGTGTTAAACATGTTGGGAGGTGACGCACTGTGCCACAGCGTTGGTTTCCAACGTTCGCAATAAAACGCACATTTCACTGACATTTAACCACTAACCTCTTGCTATTTAACCTTCCCCTCAACCACATCCTAATTGTAACCCAGTTTCTCATTCTAAACTTCCCATTAACCGTGTTGGAGAAGGACGTTACAACTAGAAAAAGTTTTGCGTGCGCAAGGGGGTTAAGGTTAGGAATGGGGGTGAGGGGAAGGTTAAATAGCAAGAGGGTACAGGTCACTATTCAGTGAAATCGGCCATTGGAAAATGACGCTCTGGCACCGCAGGTTGCTTCCGACACGCGCTGGGTCTCCCAGCATTTCAGAAACAAATGCTTGGTCAACCATCACCATTATTCGACGCTTCGGTTGTGAGAATGTGTTGTTAGCCACAACCTTTTCCAGAATCTTGAAGGTGAATGGAATTTATGTTGCTATGGAGAGAGGGGGTCACACCAAAACCAGCCTGAACAGATGAGTTTTCAGCTGCTATTTAAAGGTGTGGATCACTTGATTTAATCAATACATTTGTAGTGGTCTCAAGTACAGTGGTCCTCAATAGGCAGCCCGCGGGAACCCCTCTTTGTGGCTCCCGAAACCCGCGCGCATAGGAGACTATTTTCATGTTCAGCCTGCATAAAAAAACTCAGTCTGATTATAATCATTATAAACATTACATATATTACATTACATAACTAGACTGAGAGACCATTTAAAGGCTTTTGCAGGTGTTTTGCTTTAATTAGCTGATTAGATTGTGGCACCAGGGGTTTCAATAAAGAACCTCTTCACAATATTCTAATATTCTGAGAAACTGAATCTGGGATTTTCATTAGTTATAATCATAAAAATTAAATAAATAAACATTTGAAATAGATCGGTCTGTGTGTAATCAATGAATACAAATATTCACTTTTTAATGGAATTACTGAAATAAATCTACTTTGTCATGATATTCTAATTTTATGACCAACACTTGTAATTTGTAACATGCATCAAATGACGCCTCCATTTTGTCAAGGAAAATTTACATTTTTCACCGGGAGAGTAAGCACCACCACCACCAAGGAGGGCGGCACAATGACTTCACCGCAAGTCTAAAAAGTCCAAAGGTGATGCCAAAGCCACCTTTGTTGTTTTGCTCTGTCACAGTAACATCCTGCCCACCAAACATAGCACTGTGATTGGCTCAATAAAGCGATAGAGCGTTGTGATTGGCAACACACAAGACTGCTCGGGCCTGCTGAGGCTCCAATGGAGCGTGGCTAAACCAACCTGCAAAGCTTCTGCTTAAGTCTGTCTCGATTTCTAGGCTAACAATGGAGTGCATGGACTCCTTTTCATGAAAACCTCCTCTATGATTAACCTCTATGACCTTGCCATGGAAGTTTATTATACCTGAAGACCTTATAAAGAGTCATTTTTACTGCTTGCATGGTCATTATCCTGTGTGACTGAAACAGATTGGCTAAAATTACAAATGCTAATCCATACACCTAGAAAATGGTCATTTACCAAAGATCAGAGCTAAACCATATATCGAAAAAGGCACTTTTTATCATTTTAGCCTCAGAATCTTTGCTCCTGTTGTGACCGCTGTCAAAACAAATCAAATCAAAGATACTTTATTAATCCCAGAGGGAAATTAGAGTTTCAGTACACACAATTCAGAGATCAGACACACATGGGCAAGACACATGACAAGAATTGGTGATTGTGGTCATTCGCAAACCTGAGTCGCCCTACCTTAATAGAGATGAGAGGGTTTACATGAGGATTGGTTCAGGTGGAGGGAAAAAAAGGCACTTCACAGTTACCCTCCAGCAGGAGGGCAGCTTTGCTCTGCAAAAAAACACCTCAGATATGCAACAGACTTCCGACAACATAAGTGTCTACTAGGTAGGGTGGTGGGTTGGGACCATCCCCTCTTCAGTTCCTGCAGCCACGATAAGCAGCACATGTCACCTCAGTGTGGGTAGGGGGAGGAGCATTGAGGGTTGGAGCCATCCATTTGTTCTCTTTTAAAAGGCCAAACTACATCATGAGTGAGTCACCTGTGTGGTCACAAAATGCAAGCAAAGAAATTTATTCATGCCTGCACAACTCCTAGTCTTGCTGTTTTCCATTTGTGGCTCCTTTTTTAGATAAAACAACCGTTTGTGGAGCTGCTGTTGGTTGGACTAGTTGTTGGTTGTGTGCTGTTGAGATACTTTAAAATTAATGTAAAGCTAAAGGAAGTCAGCCGACTTAAGAGACGATATAGCTGATGTATCAGATGACGCTTATTGTTAGTCTTAGTTTCACCCACCATCAATGACAAAGCAGTCACCCGCCATCCTGAGATTTTTATTACCCGTCACCAAACGGCTTTCACCCAAACATCCAAGACTAAACTGCAATCAGTAGAAAGTCAAACCTGTTTCAAGTCAACAACAAAGATTCATTTCTTTTAAAAAAAGAGAAAAAATCTCAGTGAAATAAATACAAATGAAGTAAACAAGCTGGGAGCAATGACACCCACAGAGACGAAGATCAGAGGTGTCGAGATGTTCGGAATGAAAGACTGAGAGTGTCCTACACTGACTCTGTGGTGTATTTATATCTTGGCTTGGATAACAAGCTGCAAGAATATTTCAATGCAATAATAACCAAAAACAGAGAAGAGTTTTACATGAAACAAATTCAAGCCTCGTGGGCACGGCTGGAATCAAGGTGCAGTTTCCTGTACCTTCTTTAACTCATTTGTGGTAATCTAACAAGACCAAAGTTGCAAATAGTTTTACAGGAGCTGGCTAGGGGCAAAAAGCACTAAATATTACGGGAACCTATACAACTCTTTTAACTCATTCACTGCCAATGACGACTAAAGTCGTCATGTGCATTTTTTTTTTACTGTTTGGGCATCGGAACGAGCCCCCGCACCGTGAGAATAAACATCTCAGCTCTGGAGCCGATCTTCATCCGCATTCATCACGCGTCACGTGATCAGGAAGCAGAAACTCCATGTGTTAGGAGATCATTTTGGGCCGCTGCTGTAAAAAAAGTGAGGCGCAAAAGCTGGAAAAGCTTCTGCCGATCACAATTCAACAACGGATTATGAAAGAACGGATAAAGCTCGAAACGTGCAGATTCTTCCTGATGTAAGAGGTGACTCTCCTTATTGTTTTGGTTGTTTTGGCGTCTACGTCATCCTAGCGTGCAATGTTCTGTGACTCTTTAAAAAACAGTAAAAACTGTGAAAAACGCTGGCAGCGAAGGGCTTTACCGATCAGGAAACGGCTGGCAGCGAATGAGTCAATCACAGATCATCAGCAACGAAATGCTTGATGCATGAAATGTTTCACAAACAGGGAATGAGGTGTTTGGCTGCACAGTGGCGCGGTGGTCAGAGCTGTTGCCTTGTAGCAAGAAGGTCCTGGGTTCGCTTCCCGGCCTGGGATCTTTCTGCATGGAGGTTGCATGTTCTCCCTGTGCATGCGTGGGTTCTCTCCGGGTGCTCCGGCTTCCTCCCACCGTCCAAAAACATGACTGTTAGGTTGATTGGTCTGTCCAAATTGGTCTGTCAAAATTGTCCTTAGGTGTGAGTGTGTGTGTGTGTGCATGATTGTTTGTCCTGTGTGTCTCTGTGTTGCCCTGCGATGGACTGGCTCTCTGTCCAGGGTGTACTCCGCCTGATCGTCCGTTGACCGCTGGAGATAGACACCAGCACCAGCCCCCCCGCGACCATACATGGACAAAGCGGGGTCAGAAAATGGATGGATGGAACAAGGTGTCAGTCTGATGTGTCTGTAGCCTTTTTGCTCTCACTAAAATCCATTTGTTGGTGAAATGAAAGGTCTGGATGTTCCAGATGCCTCACTTTCCTTTAATTCATTTTGTTGAGCGGTGGTGCTGTGTCAGAGCCAAGGTGGAGCTCCCACCCCATTTCCTCCATCGGTAGCTTGTTTTGCTTTAAACTTGTGATATTAGAAGTCATCACTGTGATTGAGCCTCGGCATATGATGAAACACAAAGCAAAGGTGTCCAAAAGGTGGAAGAATCCAGGTAGCACTTGCAAATTCAAGTCTTTTGGAAGACTAATGATTATAAATGTCATCAATCAGTGGTAGAGTCACGTCAGGTTTCTGTTAGCCAATCAGAGGCCAGATGTTCAAATATCAGGAAATAAGTCTCCAGATCCTGTCATCTGAATCAACTTTCTCCTCTAGCTGGCTTCTACGTCGTCAAACAACGATGGCTTTTATTTATGAAGCGCTTTCACACACCCAAAAGGACAAACTAAGTATTTAAACATGACTAAAACAATGCTAAAAACACACAATAGCTGAAAACAATGTCTCTCATTTCTCCTACTCTTCTTTGAATTTTATACAACCATCTTCCCCTCCTTTCCGTCTCCCATTGTTTTTGCCATTTTTTCTTCATTTCTTGCCTTATTATGCTCTTCATCTCTTTTTGACTAAAGTGAATGTCTAACTGAACCGATGTATTTGTTGTTGCTTCCTTAACCATCTTATCGACTTCTTCATTTCCTCTGATTCCATAATGAGCCGGAATCCATAAAAAATGTATTTTAAGTCCCATCATGTTTATTCTATAAAGTGTTTGCTGAATCTCCATGAGTATGTCTGGTCTGCTTTTCTGAATGGCTGACCACTGTAAACTGGTCAATGAAGAAAAAAGAAAAAAACACACAACATAAACACACCAACAAAGCCATACACAACAGTTAGAAACAGACGAGTGCACCCAAAAGACAAAATATCAGCTGGACAAAAATGTGGAGTCATTTACGAAATCCCATGCAAACTCTGCAATAAAACATACATAGGAGAAACCGGACGCCAACTCAATACACGGACAATAGAACACAGAAAGGAGTGCGAGAAAGAGGCAAATCGAAAACACACAAGAGCAGCAAAAGAAGAAGCAGAAAGTACAATAAAAAAGTCAGCCGTAACAGATCATTGCTTAAGAGAAAACCATATAATGGACTGGGACAGCACACGGATCATAAGCACTGAACAACAAAAATACAAAAGATGGATCAAGGAAGCAATCGAGATAAGGAGACGTGGATGTGGGACCATGAACAGGGACGACGGAGTTTACACGCTGGACCACGCATGGGACTGCATCGTCGGAGAGGGGAGAGCGGGCAGCAGAGGGCGACAACGTCCTCTGCTGCCCGCAGATAAACGGAGAAGGAAGTGACGCGCCACCATCAGCGTCAGCCTGAAGAAGCCGGTAGCCGTCGGCGAAACTGTAGCTACAAAACATGTAAACAAAACTGTTTCTGTGTTTAAAAAGAACGAAAGCATGGATTTAGAACTACAACACAGCAAGAACACACCTAAGATGGTCAATGATGAGCTGGAGTCTGAACAAATAACTGGGAATAATGGTCTGTTTTCTTCCACCCAATGAACAGCTAACAGTATAGCGAGCATTTCTCTTGTGTATACTGATAATCCATCACTTACCTTTTTTTTTACTTCAACATGAAACTCAGGAACTATAAAAGCTATTCCAATATGATCTGCAGTATCCTTAGATGCATCTGTATATATTTTTACATAGTTATAATAGTGATCAATATGATCCTGTGCTGTATGTGAGTTTAGTATGAATGACTTATCCTTATTCTTTCTCTCTAGTAATGTTAAATCAACAGACGCCTCGGGAAGAATCCATGGTGGACTAGCAGGCAACGGAATTCTTTGACCGATTTTAAACTGATCTAATTTAAGTTCTACCAGTTTTTTGATCATCACCCATCCAAAACTTTTTGTTTCCTTCTTTTCTTTCTCCCAGCAAGGTTTTAGTATGTCTTGTGTTGGATGATCTTCTTTCTGACCCTGAAGATTTGCCCAATAATTTAAAGCCATTTGTTCTCTTCTGATTTCTGTTGGCATCTCACCCATCTCTACCTGTAAAGCTGCTATTGGGGCTGTTTTAAATCCTCCTGTACGGAGTCTCAGTGCCTGATTCTGGATAGAATTTAATTTTAAGAGTAGTTTTTGCTGCTGAATTATATGCTACACACCCATAATCTAATACTGATCTGATCAATCCATTATATATGACCTTCATAGATTTCCTGTCTGCACCCCATTCACTCCCAACTAAACACCTCATTATATTTAGAACCTTTTTACTCTTATCCATTATACTCCAAATATGTACACCCCAAGTTATGCTTTCATCAAACCATACGCCTAAGAATTTAAATTTATTTACCCTTTCTAACTCGACTATATCATTTAAGTTTAAGATCCTCTCTTGCTTTTTTCCTTGTAAAGAACATCGTCTTAGTTTTATCTACCGAGAATTTAAAACCCCATTTGCATGAACTTTCCTCCACTTCGCCAATTGCTTCCTGAAGTTTCTTTACTATAAACTCTACATTTTTCCCTCTTTTCCACATTGCCCCATCGTCTGTGCCTCCCAGACTGCTGAAGGCACAGCCTTTTTATCCAGGTGTTGTTAATCAGCAGGATTCAGCTCAGAGGTGCTCCTCAGCAGCCTGGAAGAGAGGAGGAGGAGGGGCGGTGTCAGGCTGATCGCCGGGGCTGGGTGATACTGGCTCCTGGATCTCACTGACCAGACTGGTAGCCGTAACAATTAGTAAAATTGATCTTTAAGTTTAATTACTGAAATAAATTAGCTGTTGCACATATTCCTCTCCAGTTGCATTATTTCCTGTTGATTCCGCGGTTGTGTTTTTCTCTCCGGAAAGGCAACACTAGCATTCTGCTGAGCTGTGATACCTCCATGGAGGGGGCCATCGGCTGGCACACAGACAGAAAGAACTACCCCAGCCAGCATGCATAGACTGGCCCCATATGAATGTATACAAGCAAACTGCATAGTTTTGTCTGTGGTTTCCATGATGGTCCCACAGGGTTTTGCCCACATACATTTTAACGGGCCCTACAAGAGTTTTCAGAGGGACCCAGAGGGTTGGACTCATAGTTACAATCTATGCGTCTCTAAACTCAAGCATAAAAACAATTTGGTTAAGCTAAGTTAATTCATGATTTTATTATTTTCATGAATCGAACAACTTCATATAATTGATGGAACCATGAATTCCGCTCTCCAAGAAGGTCCTGAAGGACAATCGCTGTGTATCTGCATCCTTCGAAGGACCCAGCCTACTCGGCCGACGTGGGCTGGGTCCTCCGTCGGCCGAGTAGACCGGATGTTAACGGCTGTGAATTTGGACAGGCCTAGCCTTCATGAATTCCCGCCCCTCCCTCGGTGAACGTTCCGTCGCCTAGCAACCGTGGAACCGCTGAGCAGAAGGGAGAAGGAACTTTAAACAATGGAGCTCGAAGTTTTATTTAGCTTTTTAATCATTTCCTTGACTGTTGGAGAGCTAATTCAGAGAAAATACTTTCGGCAAGCTGAGGCTGAGCAAAGATGTGATAATAGTTTTTAATACTTTCTAAGGGTCTTAATTTGACCAAAACCCATTTATCACCTTTTAAGACTTTTCAAGACCCAGCGGATATCCTGTAATATTAAACAATTCACATTTGTAAACAAAACAAAAATTCAAGAGTTTAATACAGAGCTGATTTTATTTAGATATTTCTTTTATATGTACATGTTTAATCTTCCTTCACCATTTTTTTCTAGCAAGCCTGTCACAATTCTCCCTTCTCTCCTGTGCCCTCTGCTGCTCTGCCTCCCTCTGAAGCCTCACGTCCTCCCTGATCAGCTCCAGAAGATGGTCATCGCTGTCACCTTCCCCTGGATGGCCATTTTCTCCAGAATAGTCTTAACAGACATGTAAGAAAAACAACAGGAAGAGAAAAGAGGACAACGGGTTATTCATTTCATGTTTTCGCAGAAAAAACTAAACTCAAACAACAGTTTTTAAAATATGAGACGTTATTGTACCTCCATGCCACAACCGCCAAATACTTTACTCTAGTGAACATGTGGTCCATCTCCGCCCTAAGCTTAATAAATTCCCTGGTTTTCTCTTGTACCTAAAATGCAAACTTCTATTAAAATCAGGGGGAAAACGTAGCGGGAGAAGTACGACACTGAGCGGCCGAACATACGAGCCGAGACCGCAATACAAGCACTTTTACTGTAACATTTCAAACTAAAATAACGTTCATGTATCACAAAAAGTCCTTAACCTAACAGTTTTCAAGTTTATACTGACATTTATATGCACAATCCTCTCCGACAGCTCCCGCTTCACTGTCCGCCATTGTTTTTAAAAGTTCTGCTGTCTGACCCGCAAGGCATCTTGGGAAATGTAAACCACTGAAGGATACACCGGACCCATCCTACAGGCGAAAAGAAGACCGGATTCGTCGACCGCATTTGAAGGAGTCTTCGAATTGGGACAGGCCTAGTCGCAGTGCTGTGACGTAACCGGCCGACGAAGGATGCAGACCCTGAATTGAGACACACTTAATGTCAGACCTTTGACCGACAATACGTTTAGACTTTGAGCTAGGTTAGTCTAGATAGCTTTCATCTAATAAAAAACTTCATTTTGCATTTACTCAGTTTATTTTTAAAATGTTTTACTGATTGGAAATGTTAACATTTGAACTTAGCCCAATTTTATATATAAGCATAGGGTTAGGGTTGGTCATATTGGAATCAAACGGAGATATTAGCTACTATTCCCAAAAAAGTAGACAGTTTGATATACCAAAAATAGCCTTACCCACAATCCACACCTGAGGCGTCAGCAGCGCAGAACGGCAGCAGATCAAATAGAATCAATTACAGTTTATTGGGCTGATCCAAACTGGCTGTGACGCGGAACATTTCAGACGCTTCTCAGAAGGGGCTTGCCGTACCTCTAAAGAAAGGATTGGGTTCTAGTTTCTTTCTGCGAGCCACTCCTGGGATTCCATCGTTAACTTTAGGCTAATCAGGAAATCACACGTTATCAGTGCAAAACCATCGTAATTTTCTAAATTAAAGGCTATGCATTGATATGATTTCTTGTATTCTATGTAGATGCGGACTTAGTTACTCCCAGAATATTTTGAGAAGCGCACCAGTGTGTTTTTCATGGCTTTAATCTTGGCAAATATATGACATCAAACTTCTTTGATCTGTTTTAATGTAGAATGGCATAAACAAACCTTGACCTTTGGAGTCTGGAGGAATTTCGCGAGTCCAGTGAGGACGGCGAAGAAAACGCACCATGCCTGTGACGTACACGAGTAAACTGTTCTGCACCGCTAATGCCTCCAGTGTGGGCTGGGGGTATAACACAAGGAAAATGATTGGAAAATAGGACGTCTTAGTTCCTTCCTGCTGTAACACTTGCTGGTGTAGTTCATTTATAAAGTTTCACTTAGTCGCTCATAAATCTCTCCATGTGAAGAATACTTCTCCCATCTCGAGTCTGAATGCCCTTTAAATGGACCTCGCTCACAATGGCCCACCGGGGGCATTTTCTTGCTGCTGAAAAAGTCTAATGAAATCAAGCTCCTTGTTTTGGCCAAACACCGGTCCACATGAGCTAATATTGCTTCATTCATCATGCAGAACCTTTTGTGAGCCATTCGAAGGGCTTCCAGCTCTCAAAGCTTATTCAAATACAGGAGATGACCAGCTGGGTTACGGCCAATTCTGCATTGTATGAATTTGTGGCTTTGGTAATAGATTATTGGCTAAAATGGTTCAAGACAAAAGGACTGAGTTCTTTTTCTGGTCATCTTCATTCACAACCAACCTCTACTTTTCTAAAGGTGTGTCTTTTCTTAGACATGCTATGTTACATCAGCATCTCTAGGGAAATCCATGCCACATAAGAGAACTTTGAACTATTTTTACATTTTATTTCTACTCCTTTGGCATGTCATCTGTTCCCTCTCTGTCTTTTTCTGTCACTTTCTGTTTCCCTTATTTTCCTCCCAACTATCCTGGTGTCAGTGAGAGATGACTCAGACACTCCAAGAACTTATCCTTTGTCACTCTTTTCCAAAAGCACCGTTTGACTACAGATGTGGTGTTTGAAAACACTCTTGCTCTGTCAGTGAAGGCTGACAAGGAGTCAGCTGTAGCTATGTTACATCAGCAAGACATTGGCTGGCTGGATAGAAGGTATTTCAGTGGATGATTTACACTCTAAAGCCTTTGACAGACATGTTCACGTCTTATCCATAGCCTTATAGGTCGATAGCCTATCCATCAAATATTCTCTTTAATATGAATGTCATGGGGCTTTGAGAAATGTTGAAAAGGAAGATAATGACACATAGGGATGGGTACCGAATTCTGTACTTTTTAAAGGTACCGACCGAATTCCATAGTACCGACTGAGCACGATTCACGTCATTTGAAACGATGCCTCATTTCGGTACCCGTCCTTCATAACGAGAACTTGCCTAGACAGCTGTGCATGCGCAAGAACATTATGTTGTCCGTCCCTGCGAGCCAGTTGTTAACATAGCAGCATGGTTGAAAGAACGCACGCTAAAGCTTGGTTCCACTTCACTAAATGTGATAGGTAACTGGGTGATGATGAAACCAGCGACAATGATCTAAGTGAGACATCCTCATCTTAATCTGCTCCGGTAGGTAAATAAAATGTTTAAGATAACGTTAGCTTGATATGTTAGCTTCCATTCCCCTAATGGTGCGTTCGCTTCCTCCTCGGAACTCCAAATTTCTGACTAGAAGAACATGAACGCGCTCTAAAGTTTGGCTTCACTTTACTAAATGCGACGGGTGATTGGGTGAAGATGAAACCAGTGACAACGATCTAAGTATGAGGCATCATCGTTTTGGTCTTCTCCAGCAGTTAAATAAACAGTTTAAGATAACGTTAGCTTGATATGTTAGCTTCCATTGCCACCAATGTTATCAGCTAATGGTGCGTTCGCTTTCTCCTCGGAAATTCTAACTTCCCAGTAGGAAAAATCAAATGAAAAAGGACGGCAAAAGGAATGAAGATACACAGTAAATTTAGTTCACAGTAAAGATGTTTGCTTCAGTTTAATTATCAGCGTATACAACTACAAGGACGATGTTAAAATACAAACAGTTGTATGTTATTTATCGTGATATTCATCAAATATGTTTATATATATAGAAAAATATATATTTAATTATAAAAGATAATTAAAATATTAAACACTCAAAAGTATTGAAAATTGGTACCGTTAAGTACCGGTATCGATTCCTAAGTACCGGGAATTAGTACCAAATCGATTCAAATGTCAAAGGTACCCATCCCTAATGACACGTTTGAGGCGTTCATCTCACAGTCAGATATCATGATATAAAAACATGACCACAGAAATAAAAATTTCATTAGATTACCTTACATTTTTCTGGTCACAAATTTTGCACACTATATTGGTATCGTATGGTTGACTGGACGATACAGGACTCCTTTTGGCGTCCCTTGAAAGGTTGGTGAGATGGAAATTAGCCTTTACCTGCAATCCTGCATGTTTATAATCATGTATATCATGTTCTATTCATTAAATGCACCGGCCCAATCAAATACACAGATATCTAGCAAATTAGGAAAAGCAATAAACAAGGGCAAAAAAACAAACGAGATGCTCAAAGAGATTTGAAATGTTACCTAATAGGAGTAGTGCAGTCCTTGGGCAAATTTACCAAACTTTTAGGCTGGATTGCACCAACAAGGTTTTACTTTAAACTCCGATAAGATCATGGTTTAATTTTAAATTCTGTTGCACCAAACTTCAAAACCAAGTTTAGAATGAAATCTGATTAAATTCAAACCTTTATTTTAAGATCAGTTTCATTTTATCACTAAACCAAGTTCACATTTAAGCCTGTTGCACTTAAACTATTGTGTGGCATTAATTTAAAACCAACTGCTGGGGAGGTTTCATTTTAGCAATAGTAGCATTTTTTGAGGGAGGTCTAGCAAATTGATGACATTCCTCAAATAAAATTGAGGCGCAAGCTCAGTCCACTTGAATTTGATGATTAATTATTGGTTAGATACTAACTATTTTAGAGCTGTTGTTATTTTTTGGTTTTTGCAGCAAGCCGGTTTTTGCAGCAAGCCTATCACTGAGCAATGCCTCTTCTTTGAGTCTGGTTGAACTGCCGCCGGACTGGCCATTGTTCATTCCTGGTGGGCTGACATGCTATTTTGTGGATCCAGTCACAAGACTCATAAGCATAAGATGTCTCTTTCAAAAGGACCATTTAGCTGCACCAGTGTGTGGATTTGTCCTAGCTTTGCAACTGAGCTGAGCTAACAATATGGATCTGTTTCGAAGCGTAGCACAGAGTTAGCTGTTAGCTCAGCTAACATTGTCTTTTTGGATCTTTTGAGAAGAGAGAAAATGCAAAGGAGGAGCAGAGAAAGTACTAGAAATAGCTGAATGAATGTGCTTTTCAAGTAAGCGCTGATATAGTGGCGCAAAAATGTATTTAGTCAGCCACCAACTGTGCAAGTTCTCCCACTTACATATGAGACAGGCCTGTAATTTTCATCAGAGATAAACTTCAAATATGGGAGACAAAATGACTAATTCCTTTGTGTGTGTGTGTGTGTGTGTGTGTGTGTGTGTGTGTGTGTGTGTGCGCGCGCTCTGTCTTCTCAAACCCAGTGAGTCGTGGTGGATGGCTGCTTATACTGGTCCACAATCCTCTGGAGTTTTCTTCCTGTTAAAAGGGAGTTTTCCTCTCCACTGTCGCTGCATGCTTGCTTAGTATGAGGACTGTTGTAAAGACTCTGTCACTAGTCAGTAGAGCCCTGCACGGGCCTAAAATCTGAGCCCGTGTCCGGCCCGGCCCGAGGGGGTGGAGCCCCAGCCCGACCCGGCCCGAAAAGGTTTTCAGGATTCTCTGGCCCGACCCGAGCCCGACTTTTTTTTAACCAACTAAATGAAAACAAAGTGCGTTAATCCTGACTAATGTGTTAAAAGACGTGCAGGATCCGATCAATTTGCTTTTCCCTCATCTACCATCACGGAGATGACGGTGCACTGGCTCTGGTGGTAATCAAGTAAAATTTTATCTCATTCCAACAATTTTCACAAGAAAACAGAACAGTTAAAAGCAGGGCTTGTGTTGTGTTGACCGGACAGTTCCCGTATTTCACCGTTTATTTTGACGGAGAAAGAATAGAAAGAATTACCCCGACGCATATAGACAAACTGACATTTTATTCGTTACACACAGTGCAGGGATCTGGATGAGTATTATGGAGTCGGCATCTGATGTTGGAAAGAAGCTGAAACAAGGCCTTTATGACACAAAAACCAAAGCAAGGCAAGTCAGACATTTGGAGGAGTTTCTCCGATCAGGTCTCTCTTAGAAAAGCGACCTCGATCACTGCCTGATTACAGAGGAGAATAGATTATGAAACGGCCTTGATTTCATTACCCCTTTAAGCACCACACATTAGCTCCTTTATGTATTTTTTAAGAATTTTATAGTTTAAATAGCGAGGAGTTATTTTGCGCCGATGCGTCACCGGTGTCCTGGTGACGCATCGGCGTTAAAGGGTTAAAAACTTAATGAAAACAAAGTGCGTCAATCCTGACCAATGTGTTAAAAGACGTGCAGAATCCGATCATTTTGTTTTTCCCTCATTTACAGTCACGGAAAAACAGTCAAAAGCAGGGCTTGTGTTGACCGGATACTTCCCGTATTTGACCGTTTATTTTGATGGAGAAAGAATAGAAAGAATTACCCCGACGCATGCAGACGAACTGACATTTTAATCGTTATGCACATCGCAGATGTAGCTAAATCACCCAAGAAAAGATTCCCATCTGAACATCTGAGCTTCTCAGCGCAGCTCGCTGTCAGTGCATATGTGCACAGTGAGCTGAAGTTGTGGAGATTGGCTTGGAGCGCGTCGCAGAACCAGAGCGCATGCGGGAAGGTTCCACCAACTGAAGCGAGTGTTTTCCAAACCCTGTCGCTCAGAGAGACTTGTCACTAAGAAAATGTTCCCTGATTATGAAACTTTGGCTGAATAGTGCTTGTTCCTGTCTCCAATGTGGTGACGCATCCAGGACCCGTCTGAGGAGAAGCCCAGAATCTCACAACTTCAGCTCAGAAAGCGCATATGATTACGCACAAGCGTGACCCAACCCGGTCTCACAGTAAGACTGGGTTGAACCTGTTCAGGTTTACGCAGACAATCTTTACATAGAATTGACTTACAGATATAAAATTAATTCAGTAAAATATAAAGCATTTTATTTAAATATCCATTCATTATTTTACAAGCACAGAGAGCCGCATCAGATGGATGGAAGAGCCGCGGGTTGCCGATCCCTGGTATAGCCTATAAAATTACATGCTGAAGACACAAGCTCAATACATTTCTCCGAGTTTTGCGGTTGCAGGCGGGAGTAGACATGCATGCTGCGGTTGCGGGCGGTAATAGTCAGAAATTCAGCGGGAGCGGGCAGGAGCGCGATGAAGAAAACAGTCCCGCGCAGGGCTCTACGTCTGCGTTTAAGTGTTTCAATTTTTTTTATGAAATCGATTAAAAATAAAGACGCCTGGCCCGGCCCGTGTCCGAGGTAATTACAGTCGTTGGCCCGAAGCCCGGCCCGACGGCCCTCGGGCCGGGCCGGGCCGACCCAAGGGCCTAGGGCTTCAGTGCAGGGCTCTACTAGTCAGTGACTTGGTGCAATTTGCTGGGTTCCTTATATAGGAAACATTTTACTGATTGGCAAACTATTAAACTAATTGTTAAATACCCTTTGTTGGCAATGACAGGAGTTGAGATCTGCAGACTGGCTAGGCCACTCCGTCACGCTGAAAGACCCACACATGTTTCATCATCAATGCCTGTGCTTATGGAAGGAGGTTTTCACTTAAAATCTGACAATCCATGGCCCCATTCATTCTTTCCTTTATACGAAACAGTTGTCCGGGTCCCTTTGCAGAAAATCAGCCCCAAAACACGATGCTTCCACCCCCATTCTTTACAGTAGGTATGGTGTTCTTTGGATGCAACTCAGCATTTTTTCTCGTCCAAAAAAAAAAAAACAAGTACAGTTTTCTACCAATAATTTCTATTTTGGTTTCATCTGACTATATGACATTCTCCCAATTCTCTCCAGGATCATCCACATCCTCTCCAGCAAACTTCAGGCGGTCCTGTTCTGGCTTCAGCAAGGGGACACGGCAGGATTTGAGTCCCTTGCTACATGGCTACAAAAGGACACGCCCCTTTTTTATACATATAAAAGGACGAGTTAGAAAATATTCTTCAGAGTTGTCATGACAGTAAATTTGATGCATCGAACCTAAAATGTCTTTTGAACCAGTCTGTAAACATGTTTGTTTTTGTTGAGAAGTTGGCATTTTTAACATAGGAGTCAATGGGGAATTTGATCCTTTCTGGAGCCGGCCCCTAGTGGACAAGGAGAGAACTGCACTTTTGGCAGATGGAGTTGGTTTTTCTTTCATTCTTGTTTGGAATGTCTTTTTTTTCTTTTACCTTTTTTCCACATTTGCTAGATTTTGAAACTTTTGTCATTCACCTCATAATTTAATCAAATTTCTTCTGTTCAATGTAATTTAATGTTAATTCTGTCAACTTGATTATGATCTTACATCTAATATCTAGAGCCTCAGGAAGATGAAAAGATTGATAATTTCATTACCAAGTTTTTGATTTTAAGATAAAATGTTACCGGAATTGAAAAATGAATATGAAATAATAGACACCATTTTAACAAGTGTCTGAATATCCGACATAATTCATATTCTGGGCTAAAACTGGGTTCTCTTTGTAAATTCTGACCAAAAGCTAAAATTACCAATCATGGTAAAAATGTCTCAAAACCTTTAGGATGAATGCAATTTGGTGCTGTCAGCCCTCGACCTATTATCTGGAACCATGGCAGCTTTAAATGTCAACATTTTAGTTGAACTAGTCGTGTCTTCCCTCTCAGTGAGCCACTTTTCCAGCTGAAGGCTCTTCTCTCACCGAGGGCTTTTCTTGAGCATTAGTTAGACCCGTCTTTTTAAAACTTTAAAAAGAATAAAATTAACCGACTTTGTAAGCATCCCACACGCCTCTAAATTTACCTCTAAGGCTGCTGTTGGTTGCTTTTAATCAGTCCATATAGTTCTCGGACAATTAGACTCGCCCATATAATTGTCTTTATAACCCCTCAGTGTGAGAAAATACACCATCACCCCCTTGGCTTGTAAACCTCCATTAAATTAAACTATGCGATGTCCGGAAATGAATCAATCTGCATATAATATGAATCGCTACTGTGTCACCGGTGATCCCTGACTATTGATCCAACTGTAATTACATCCCCCTCCAACTCCCCTCAGAAGAGAAAATGCACAATTAGAGAGGACAGGTGACGGTGTGAAACCTTGTAGCTCAATAAAAGACTTCTTCTTCTGGGTAATTAAAAATCATAGCATGTCCTAAAAGAACAGAACCAAGGTGTCTTCATCTGTTTCCACTCCTCGATTCGTAAGACCCTGGAGGAAGCGGCGAAATGTTAAGCTTTACTCTCAGCTAATTGCCCAATATTAGATAAAACTGTTGTTTTCCACCTGCTGCAAGATTAGAATTGTCCTCGCGAGCTGTGTTTTTTTTTCCCTCAAGGTTGCTCATTTGCTGCCAACTTACGAGGACTCTGGGAGTTTGAGATAGGATTGGTGAGGTGGGAGGGGACAAAGGGGGACAATTTGCTTGATGTAAATGTGCTCATTCTAACTACTGCTGTGACTGAAACCGTAGATTCATTTGTGTATTATCATTAGTCACAGGAGCCATCATAAAAATTACATTTCACGGCTAGGGTGACCAGATCCCAACTTGGCAAATGTGGGACAGAGACTACTCTATGTGGGGCAACGTGAAGTTCCAATGTAATGAGAAACAAACAAAACAAAACGTGTATTCTGCCTTTTAGCCCCAACATCACCGTTACATATACATAAAATGATTATTCTTATTATCATCCTATATCTTGTATATATTTTATTTGAATTCAACATGAAGAAGCATACAGCAAAAGCGTTACTATTTCACAGTTCCTCTCAAGTTACCACAATGGCTGTCATCTCGGAGAGAGTCACCGGACGGTATGGACAAGTTTAAAAACCCAAAATTGGCTTCACTGAAGGACTGGAATGATCAGTTTAAAGACTGAAGGCAGAGAGGAAAATTGTCTCAGCCTGAATCTGACGCCATAGTAGCCTTGAGCGGCTACAAACACCCGCAAAGGAAGGAATGCGGACAGATGCTGTGAACCCCCCTCCCCCACCTTCAATTGGTGGACTTCAGCCTGGCGAGGTCATCAACCTGCAGGAGTCAATGTGCTCTGTGCCCCTCCCAAGATCTCCCTCCCACCTGTGACTGTACAGTGGCTGAGCGCTGTAGATGGCTGCTCTCGCTGGGGGAAACAGGATCCCAGCCGCCTTCTTATTGGAGTCTCATGTTGGGTTGTCTGAAGTCTGTTGCATATCTGTTTAAGGTGTTTTTTTGCAGAGCAAAGCTGACCTCCTGGTGGGAGGGTAGCTGTGAAGTGCCTTTTTTTCCCTCCTCCCGAATCAATTCGCTAGTACAGTTTTCATCCGTAAAAATTTCAACAGAAGAATTTCAATATACATTTTTTTTGTCGGAATTTCAGTTGCAAAAATTCAACAACAAATGAGGTGACCAAAGCCAAAGCAGTCATCACTCCACCATTCAACGCCTCACTGGTGTCATATGATCAGTGAAAAGTAGGGATGGGTTGACCTTTGACATTTGAATCGATTCAGCACTAATTCCCGGTACCTAGGAATCGATACCGGCACTTAACGGTACCAATTTTCGATACTTTTGAGTGTTTAATATTTTAATTGTCTTTTATAATAAAATATATATATAACCATATTTGATAAATATCACAATAAATAACATACAACTGTTTGTATTGTAACACCGTCCTTGTAGTTTTATAAGCTGATAATTAAACTGAAGCAAACACCTTTACTGTGAACTAAATTTACTGTGTATCTTCATTCCTTTTGCCGTCCTTTTTCATTTGATTTTTCCTACTGGGAAGTTAGAATTTCCAAGGAGAAAGCGAACGCACCATTAGCTGATAACAATGGTGGCAATGGAAGCTAATTTATGAAGCTAACGTTATCTTAAACAGTTTATTTAGCTGCTGGAGCAGATTAAAACGATGATGCCTCACACTTAGATCGTTGTCGCTGGTTTCATCTTCACCCAATCACCCGTCGCATTTAGTAAAGTGAAGCCAAACTTTAGAGCGTGTTCATGTTCTGCTAGTCAGAAATTTGGAGTTCCGAGGAGAAACCGAACGCACCATTAGCGAAACGGAAGCTAACATATCAAGCTAACGTTATCTTAAACATTTTATTTACCTACCAGAGCAGATTAAGATGAGGATGTCTCACTTAGATTGTTGTCGCTGGTTTCATCATCACTCAGTTACCCATCACATTTAGTGAAGTGGACCCAAGCTTTAGCGTGCGTTCTTTCTACCCATGCTGCTCTGTTTACAACTTGCTCGCAGCGACCGACGACATAACGCTCTTGCGCATGCGCAGCTGTCTAGGCAAGTTCTCGTTATGAAGGATGGGTACCGAAATGAGGCACCGTTTCAAATGACGTGAGTAGGTGCTCAGTCGGTACTATGGAATTCGGTCTGTACCTTAAAGAGTACCGAATTCGGTACCCATCGCTAGTGAAGAGTCATTTGATTGGCTTTACTTTGTTTTGGGTCACCAGGAGTGTCCAAAACTCCCTATTTTATACATTTACTTGGTTTTAACTACTTCTAGTAATACCCCATTGTCTCTCCCACTGACAAACACCATAAACTAACAGAAAATACGTAGTTTACTGTATGATAATTGAGATTGTTTGGCACCATCGTACAAATTTGCATGATGATCTTTACAATATTGACTTTTAATAATTACTGTGTTACATCCAAGGCTGTGAGTTGGGTGACAGCATGACAAAAGACTGCGAGGAGGAAAATGTCAGCACATTCTCTGTAAACAGAGCCAAAGCTTTTGAATTAGTGCAACACAGAACAGAGGGAGAAATCCGCGTCCAAATCTCCCGTCTTTTATTCAGTCCCTGTACAGAGTGCATCTTCGCCCCAACAGTTGGTCCCTTATCTCCCCGCTCGCGCTCATCCGTTTCTCCTCTCCGACTCTGACAGTGGAAGTGAAACAAATAACCCCTCCTCCAGTGTCATGAAAGCAGGAGCAGCAATTTGTGAGGAAGTCTCTCTCTTCTTCTTGTTTTTTTGTTTTCCAGTGCCCCTGTTGCCCTTGTTCAATCTCTCACTTTCTCTTTATTTGTCCGGGGGAGTGTGCTGCATTCCGTAATAACAGCAAGGGCATTCAGATAGGATGGGCAGCGGCATCTTTCATATAACCACATATCAGTTTTGACTTTTCTTTCTGTTTCAGCTGACACAAAGACCTGGAATGCAAATCAGAAGAGGAGGAATCACAGAAATGTCTTGTTTTCATAACACTATTTCTATCTTCAGCCTACCAGTCAAGTTCATCGCAGGCAATATAATAAAATGTAAAAGACACTTTCAGTGATTTTATTCAGTGCTTTTTGAAATGGAATTTTTTTTGTCCTAACTTGCTAAAACGGTTTTTATTTTTGTAATGTTAATTGTGGTTTATTACCAGTAAAGTGTAAACATTTAAGTTACATTTTTGTTTTCAGGCAATAATAATAAAATTATACTGGTTTTGACACAATTCAATGTTTCATTGAAGGAGTTTGGTTTTTATTTGCTATGTCAATGGTTGTTGAAGATAAAAGGAAAATATTACAGAACAAAATACAATAAAATATATCAAAATAACATTGGAGTTGTTGTGGTGGGAGTACAGTAGTGCTAATGGCGAAATTAACCTATTTTTCAATCCCACATACAGGCCATTTATTTCTCTTACCATCATGCTATATTTTTATATTTATTGTCATTGATGTCTTGTTTTTTTATTTCTTTTATCCATTCTAATAATGTTCAGAATTTTGGTTTAAATCATTTGGTTTGGAGATCGACAGGCGGATTGGGGCAGTGTCTGCAGTGATGTGGACACTGAACCGGTATGTTGTGGCGAAGAAGGAGCTGAGCCAGAAAACAAGGCTCTAGTTTTACCAGTCAGTCTATTTCCCAGTCCTCGCCTACAGGTGCTGGCCAGTAGATTAGAATATCATCAAAAGGTTGAAAATATTTCAGTAATTCCATTCAAAACGTGAAACTTGTACATTATATTCATGCAATGCACACAGACCAATGTATTTCCGATGTTTATTACGTTTAATTTTGATATTTATAGGTGACAACCAATGAAAACATCAAATCTGGTATCTCAGAAAATTAGAATATTCTAAAGGCCAATGAAAAAATGTTTGTTTCTCTAATGTTGGCCAACTGAAAAGAATGAACATGAAAAGAATGTGCATGTATAGCACTCAATACTTAGTCGGGGCTCCTTTTGCCTCAATGACTGCAGTAATGCGGCGTGGCATGGACTCGATCAGTCTGTGGCACTGCTCAGGTGTTATGAGAGCCCAGGTTGCTCTGATAGTCGTCTTCAGCTCCTCTGCATTGTTGGGTCTAGCGTATTGCATCCTCCGCTTCACAATACCCCATAGATTTTCTATGGGGTTAAGGTCAGGCGAGTTTGCTGGCCAATCAAGGACAGGGATACCATGGTCCTTGAACCAGGTGCTGGTGGTTTTGGCACTGTGTGCAGGTGCCAAGTCCTGTTGAAAGGTGAAGTCTGCATCCCCATAAAGTTGGTCAGCAGCAGGAAGCATGAAGTGCTCTAAAACTTCCTGGTAGACAGCTGCATTGACCCTGGACCTCAGGAAACCGAGTGGGCCAACACCGGCAGATGACATGGCACCCCACACCATCACTGACGGTGGAAACTTTACACTGGACCTCATGCAACGTGGATTCTGTGCTTCTCCGCTCTTCCTCCAGACTCTGGGTCCTTGATTTCCAAAGGAAATGCAGAACTTGCTTTCATCAGAAAACATAACTTTGGACCACTCAGCATCAGTCCAGTCCTTTTTGTCCTTGGCCCAGGCGAGACGCTTCTTGCGCTGTTTCATGTTCAAGAGTGGCTTGACACACGGAATGTGACACCTGAATCCCATGTCTTTCATGAGTCTCCTCGTGGTGGTTCTTGAAGCGCTGACTCCAGCTGCAGTCCACTCTTTGTGGATCTCCCCCACATTTTTGAATGGGTTTGTCGTCACAATTCTCTGCAGGGTGCGGTTATCCCTAGAGCTTGTACACTTTTTTCTACCACATTTTTTCCGTCCCTTCGCCTGTCTGTTAATGTGCTTGGGCACAGAGCTCTGCGAACAGCCAGCTTCTTTAGCAATCACCTTTTGTGTCTTGCCCTCCTTGTGCAAGGTGTCAATGATTGTCTTTTGGACAGCTGTTAAGTCAGAAGTCTTCCCCATGATTGTGGTGCCTTCAAAACAAGACTGAGGGACCTTTTAAAGGCCTTTGCAGGTGTTTTGAGTAAATCAGCTGATTAGAGTGGCAGCAGGTGTCTTCTATATTCAGCCTTTTCAGATTATTCTAATTTTTTGAGATACCAAATTTGGAGTTTTCATTAGTTGTCACTTATGAATATCAAATTTAAATGTAATGAACATTGGAAATACATTGGTCTGTGTGCATTGCATGAATATAATGTACAAGTTTCACGTTTTGAATGGAATTACTGAAATATTTTCAACCTTTTGATGATATTCTAATTTACTGGCCAGCACCTGTATGTGCATGAGCTTTGGGTAATGACCGAAAGAACAACATTGCGGATACAAGCGGCCAAAATGATGGCTGGGCTCAGCCTTAGGAATAGGAGCTCGGACGTTCGGGAGAGACTCGGAGTAGAGCTGCTGCTCCTCCATATCAAGAGGAGTCAGTTGAGGTGGTTTGGACATCTTGTTAGGATGCATCCTGGAAGCCTACCCAGGAAGGCGTTTCAGACATGTCCTGCCGGCAGTAGGCCCCCTGGTCAATCCAGGACACGTTGGAGAAAATACATCTCCGAACTGGCCCAGAAACGCCTTGGGGTCCTGCTGGTGGAGGTGGCCGGGGAGAGAACGGTCTGGAACTCCTTACTTGGGATGCTGCCCGCGCGACCCGGACCCAGATAGGTGGAAGAAGACGAGACGAGACGAGAGACGAGATTTTGGTTTAGCTTGTTTCACAAATGATTTAGATTTGATTGGGAAATGGGTTGGGTGGGTCTGGCTGTGTCCTCAGATCTGGAAATATTTGTAATAAAATTGAAAAATTAGACCTGCATTTTATCCAAAACTAAGTAGCAGTCCAAAGTAGTCATCAAATTTGGAGTACTTTTATTTGAGTTTAAACTACTTTGTTTTTGTCTTGCTTTTTTAGTTCTAGCATTGGTTCCCAAACAATAAATTAAGGGTTGCAAGTTTTTTAGATGTTTTTTTAACAATGGTCCATGCACTTGTTGTACTACTTCTCCTCCTCAATCACCGTGTGGTACACTGGAGCCATCATCAAGGACAAGAAAAGAGTGCAGAGTGTCGTGCGCTCTGCTGAGAAGGTCATCGGCTGCAAACTCCCCTCCATGCAGGGCCTGTACAACTCCAGGACCATGAGACGCGCAGGTCGGATCACAGCAGACCTGTCTCACCCTGGACTCTTCGACTCATTCCCATCTGGCAGGAGGTTCACTCGGACCAGAACCTCTTGCCTTAAAAACAGTTTTTCCCCCTCTGCAGTCGTACACATAAATGCCAATCATAGACCTTCCCCACTCCAGCTGCTTTGTTCCAGTCACATGATCCTGTGTTGTGTTTGTACCTGAACCGACCCGCTGACTAGTACTCACATTAATTTGTATAAAGTAGCTGCTTCTCTAATTATTGATTCCCTATATTAATATCATTTGATTGAGTTTATTCCTTAATTCTAATTTTGCTCATCGTTTATTTTCCCTTGCACCAAGCTCTGCAGCAATTTCCTAACGTTGTGATTCTCACACATGTGGCAATACGACCCTTCTGATTCTGAGCATGTACAGAACTACCAGAGTAGTTTAACCACCGTTGGTAACAATTTAGCAACGATTAAAAGTTGTAGCTAATTTCACTAACTTTCCCTTTATGGCTTACTGGATACCCAAAACAAGCTCAGTCGTCATGCTGTGTGGATGAGCTGTGAAATGCGTAGAAATGCTGTGCCACCACCAGCTCATACGGTGCTCTAAATGTCATGGTCTCATGGTTTTGTTAAATTTGGAACAAAACTGCTTGGTACATCATTTGCGTCAGCGTCGTAATTTAACTGACAACCTTTCCCAAGACCTGCTACATTCTCTAGCTGAAAAGTAAGCTAATGGAGATTTTGTGAAATGAGCCAAACCTGCATTTTTCAACAATACTGGTAAAAAAAAAAAAAGGGGGGGGGGGGGGGGATTTCCTATCTAAACAATGGTGGTGTCAAAGCACCTAAATCTTCAGCACTGTGAGACTCACACACACTATTTCTTTCCTGGCGAGAGCTTCAGACTTTGAACTGGAGCATATCTAAGGGTGCTCATGTGGAAACTGGAGGCAATAAGGCTTTGTCAGACTGGCAGATATGATCCTCCGTCCTGCCTGATGTAACATCGGAATAGCAAGTTCCCGTCCCTCCACTGCTTTTAGCTGCCAATTCATGGACAGGTTTAACCTACCATCGACACTACGCCAATGACCAGGACTGGACACTTTAAGAAGTACGTCTCAAGGCCAGCTCATGTCTTCTGTAAACATCCAAATAAAAGAAATGTTCAAACCCCTTTTGTAATGAAGGTCAAGTGAGGAGAGATAGTGTTGTCCCAGCAACTGGGAACTTTTAAGGGGGGCTTACAAAATAAGTGGCATGAAGAGTAGAAAAAAAAATCTTGTTTTTGGGGGAAAATCCTTAAATTTGACAAGACTTTCATATTTTAGCATTAAGCAATTCTGTTGGTCACACTTTAACATTTGCCTAGTAAAAAGCCTGTATTTGATGTAGCACCTTCTAGAGTCCTGGAACCCCCCAAGGTGCTTTACAACACAATCAGTCATTCACCCATTCACACCCTGATTCAATTCACTTCAATTCAGTTTTATTTATATAGCGCCAAATCACGACAAGAGTCGTCTCAAGGCACTTCACATAATAAACATTCCAATTCTGGTCAGTTCAATAAGCCAATCAGAAATAATGTTTCCTATATAAGGAACCCAGCAAATTGCATCAAGTCACTGACTAGTGTCAGTGACTTTACAGCAATACTCATACTAAGCAAGCATAAAGCGAGAGTGGAGAGGAAAACTCCCTTTTAACAGGAAGAAACCTCCAGAGGATCCTGGCTCAGTTTAAGCAGCCATCCTCCACGACTCACTGGGGATCGAGAAGACAGAGCACACACACACACACACACACACACACACACACACCAATCAATGTGTCCGTGGTTACACCGTGATTGCTTAGTAAATATTCTATTTGGCGAGAGATAAACTTTATTGTATCTATCCTAGTGAATCTATTGTTAAACGGGTAAACTAGTAGTAGCACTTTTAACGTCAAGGAAACAAAAAGTTATTATCAGGAGAGGGAGAAAGTTTAAGTGGTTAGCAGCAGTACGCTAGACGATGTAGCCGCAGCTGCCCTGGGGCGCACAGACAGAGGTGAGGCTGCCTAGCACTGGCACCACCGGTCCCTCCGACCACCAACAGCAGGCAAGGGGGTTAAGTGTCTTTTCCAACAACACAACAACAGCGACAGACTGAGCAGGGCTCGAACCTGCAACCTTCCGATTACGGGCCGAGCACTTAACCACCGTCGCCCCACCGTAGTTAGTCCGGATGAACAGTGCAGTGGTTCTCAAAGTTATTAAGGGAGCCCGGAAAACAATAACCCCTCCCCCCCCCCCCACACACACACACACACACACACACACTGCATTATATTATTGAGGATCCCCCCAGAAGCCTGTGTGTAATTCAAGCCCTGACTAAAAACATGTTTCTCCTATCTACCTGCATGAGCTGCTTTTTCCACAACGGCTCCCCTGATTTACCCATCGGAAAATTCCAATTTCAGTGGACTGTTCAGACACAGTTTTTGTAATAGACATTTTTATAACGAAGCTCGACAACCAACACAAGTAGCAACCACTATCTAAGATCAGAGATTATGATGATGGATGGTCAACGGTGCTCACACACTCACCGTCTAAGCACACAGCAGCACTTTATTATTTTAGCAAATCTTGTCTCAAAGAATTTTTCTCTGGTGCACACAAATGGATCATTTGCTGTTGTGCCGTAACTAAACTCCCATGACAACTTAAAAGCCAGCACATTCTCAAAAATGTATTTCAAACAAGAGGAAGATTAGATTATTTTTTTGTTTTAAGGAACTAAGTAAAAGAGGGCATGCCCAAAATAGGCGGCTTCGTCCTTTTTCCTGGAATGTTTTATATTGCATAAACATAAGGAGGCATCAAGAAATCAAACTCTCCACATAGGAACGTTTCTTTTAAATATTTTAAAATATTTTCTCTCCAAACTCTGGCTTCTGTCTGCACACAAGGTCCCATTACAGCAGAAAATCTGTTTTTGAAATAATCTTATGGGCCATTCCCATCTGTACCGGGTCGGCCCGGCCCGGATAGCCCCAGTCGGCCCCAGCCTGGCCCGGTTGATTCCACACATCCTTGTCTTGAGCCCATGTGGGCTGATTCTATCCACCAATCAGAGGCTTGCTCTAATGGAAGGTGTGAATTTGCTGTCAGCAGTGGGTGTGTTGGCCCTGGTCGGCCTGAAGCAGACTCCCTCGAGAAGAGGGCTGAGAATGAGCCTTGGTTGGCCCGGAAAAATACCAGGCCACCCAGATATGTAATGGGCCATTCCCATCTGTACCGGGTCGGCCCGGGCCGGGTAGCCCCAGTCGGCCCCAGCCTGGCCCGGTTGATTCCACACATCCTTGTCTTAAGCCCATGTGGGCTGATTCTACCCACCAATCAGAGGCTTGCTCTAATGGAAGGTGTGAATGGGCTGATTCTACCCACCAATCAGAGGCTTGCTCTAATGGAAGGTGTGAATTTGATGTCAGCAGTGGGCGTGTTGGCCCTGGTCGGCCTGAAGCAGTACCCCTCGGGAAGAGGGCCGAGAATGAGCCTTGGTTGGCCCGGGAAAATTCCAGGCCACCCAGATATGTAAACAACCTACGCTACCCGGCCCGGGCCGACCCGGTACAGGTGGGAATGGGGCTTTAACAACCTACGCTACCCAGCCCGGGCCGACCCGGTACAGATGGGAATGGGGCTTTAACAACCTACGCTACCCAGCCCGGGCCGACCCGGTACAGATGGGAATGGCCCTATAGTTTGCCTACATATCTTGGTGGCCTGCCTTTTTTTCAGGGTGCAACAAGACTGTTTTTCAGTCCTCTTTCTGAGGTGGTCTGCTTCAGGCTGACCCGGGCCAACACACCCACTGCTGACTGATAAGCCGGCATTATACACCTCATGACAGCAGTCAACCAGTCAGTGGAAGAGGATCACAAGAAGTAGAGTCCTGAGCATGTAGTATGAACCGCACACCACATTATTATTGTGATAGTGGAACACACAGCGGTCCCATTCTTTTCACATGACATAACAAGCAAAACCACATTTGCAACAGTGAACAAAGTACTAACTAAGAACAACACAACTCCCCAAAATAAACATGCATAAACACCCCCAAATAGAACAAACTATCTAAAAACATGACTACCCACAATGCACCTCGCCCACTGCAACTCCTGCAACTCTCTGCAGCCAATCGGTCTCTACCAGTCCAACTTTTAGAATAAAAGGGTGGAGTCTACAGCTCTGCAGGTGTTACAGCTGCTGTGAGAGTTCAGAGTTCGATTTTCAGGAGTTATTTTGTCCAAAACGACACCTACAGAGTTGATTAGGAAACACTCCTTTTTAACACTGGGTTTTAACTCTTATGTCAGTGTTACACACTAACTATATAACTCGTTTTACTGATAAATGAACCATTCTTTGTGTTAAATTGGACCAACACCAGAAAATTAACACCTTTGGATTTGCTGTGCTGGGGTGTGTGTGTGTGTGTGTGGGGGGGGGGGGGGGGTGTCACTGGAGTTTTTGACAATTAAAATTGTGCCCACATTTTCTTTGTTAAACACATCTCTTTTAACAGCCCCCCACCCCCACCCACCCCCACCCCCCACCCCCCACCCCCGCAGCGGCAGCAAACTCAATGATGCGCCTGCAGCCTCTCGGTGTTCCTGTTGCTCCTGGCTGGCTCGCCATGTGTAACGGAATTAAAGTGATGTAACTATCTAATGTTGTATTTTAATACACTGTTAGTAGTTCACTTTTATAAACAGAAGAATAGGCTGTTTTTATCATCAGGGAGTTTAATTAAACACTCTGTATTGACTTTGAGACAAGAAAAGAGAGAGAGATATGGTATCGTTTGAGAATCTTTAATTTCTGAATTATAAATTCTAAACAATCTACCAGGACTACTCTGTGATGGATGAGAATGGATTCGGATGTTGTGTTGGTGCGTGTGTGTGAGTGTGTGTGTCTGGTTCAGATTCTCTAGGATGACGTAATCGAATCTGGTCGTCTTTGTTATGACTAGATATCACGAGGCTTATAAAGTGATGACATGAGCTGCTATTTTGCCGTGTACGTACCCAGTGGGGTCTCCCAAGTAGATCAGGAATTGCCAGGTCTGGAAACCTCGGATGTACGGTGGAGCTGTCGGTGCAGCGATTACAACGTTTCAAAACCCGTCTGGAGGGTCGGCCCGGTACCGTTCAGCGGCGTCAGCAGGTGCTCTTATTTTGAAAGGACGTCGTTTGGTTGTTAAACGACGAAAATCTCCCGTTTCACAGTTCTTAGTTTAAAGAAAACGCATCCGGCCAGGCTGCGCTTGTCTTTAGGATGATGGTGAATAGAACTGAAGTCAAAATGGAACTCACTTAAAATGGCGTTGCCTTGTTTTATATCTCTGAATTGTTGATAAGTTTCAGTAAAGTAGATTGGACACTTGAAGTCAACACCAGATTCTCCTGCGGCAGCCGAAAGCTCTGATTGGTTGGAACAATGTGTCATGCATTTCTATGGAGATGAGGATCAGTATGTCTGCACCGTAGTCCTGGTTTCATTAAACATAATTCATGACATATTTATTTCACAGATCATTCACTTGATTATTGTTGATCAACATCTGTTTTGCTTAATAATTTTAATCACAAATAAAGTACTTTGATTAGGTAAAGCTTCTTCTTCTCCTTCGGACTCTTCTCCTGGAATGTAAACAGTCTGAGGAACAACCCGACCTTGGTTTTTCTACACGGTGTTATTGTGCCCAGGGGCCAGCTGTATGGAGTTGAAAACCATGAACTTCATAACCTTACATATTCTAAACATTAAAATAATTATTTCATTTTCTGGTCCTCACTTCTGATTACCTTCAATGGTGTCTGTTTGTTGCAACACCAGGTACAAACACTGACTTGTTTTTATTTGACTATTTTTCTGTCCTGTCTGTTTATTATCTTCCTGCATCTCCTCTCAATCCTAAAGAAAAACTGCTACCTGCCTTCATATATATTCACCTCATGAGTTACCTTTGAACTGCAGTTCTAAAAGATCTACCGACCGCAAAAACAGCGGAGTGCGCGCTGCGCGCCGGCCACACCAACAAGGTGCGTCACCGGAGGACAAAACAGGTGATGCGCTCCGCTCCACAGCAGCGAAACGCATCAGGCACAAATAAAAGAATAAAAGACAGAAAACATAAAAGGAAATGAGCCGACATGAACGATCGCGTGTTAAATTAGTTTTTGAGGTGGCGACACCTGATTTGATAATGTTACTGTGGCCGTGCTCAGGACGCAGATGTCTGGAGCACGTCAACAATCAGAGCTTTGCATGCACAAGCTGGTTAAGGTTAGGATGGGGGTTAGGGGAAGGTTAAATGGCAAGAGGGTAAAGGTCACAATTCGGTCAAATGTCCGTTTTAGGGCGGGCGTCAGATACCGACGTGCTGTGCCTGAATGTTGGCTCCTGACCCGCAGGGGCTCGTCACCTGCTGACAGCAGGCTGCTGTCTTTTCCGAGGACTGCATCTTGTCGGTCATTATCACGTGACAGTGACTAGTTGATGACAGGCATAAAAAGTCACTATAGAGCGGTGAAGTCGACTAGTTGATAAAACCCCTAATTTGTAGTGGTGACTATGTCACGTTGTTCATTGTCCAATCGCGTGCTTAGACAATTTGAAAGACAACCATAGATCCTGTCCCACAATTGAGCTCTGTCTATTGGCCGTGGTCAGATACTATTAGCTTATATAGGGTGGCTTGTCAGGCTAGCAAAGACAGTAGAGGGAGATTTGCCTCAATGTGCAGTGGACAAATCTTTGCATCTGTTTTTGATCGAATGTTCCGAAACACAACTGTAGAAACAACTGAAAATTGATCGCCATGTGCTACAAACTTACAAAAATGAAAGAACCAGACATTCGAACCTTTGTTTTCATTCAAATATCCAAGCCAAAGACCTGATTGACTTCTGCAACAATTAATAATAGCTAGCAGGCTATGGAAAAATATATCCAAGAAACTGGCAAATATTTCATTTAGAAAATCAAACTGTGAAGGAAAGAAAAAAAGGCAAAGAAAACACCAAAGTTAATCTCTTTCAAACGCCAAAAGCCAAATCTGTATTTAACTGGAAAGTTTATTATTCCAGAGGCTGCTGTGGTGTCACTTCATTGATTATTTCTTCTCTGTGTGTGTGTTTTTAGAGCAAAGATCCCAGAGCTGTTATTTTTTATTCTTTATATACTGCTGGCCATTACTTATTATTTATTTATTTGTCTTGCCCTCGTCATGGTTGAAAAGGACAAAGTTACAGAAGGATGGGTGGGGGAGGCGATAAGACTTGGGAAAGAAAACTGTTACAAGGCATGACATGGAATCACACACACACACACACACACACACACACACACACACACACACACACACACACACACACACACACACACACACACACACACTCACTCACAGACCTTCAGGCTAATTACTAAACAGGGATGAAGTCAAGGGAAACAGCCACAGCCGTGGCCACTTTGACTGTGGTGCACCAGTGGTAATACGTCTTACTAATGTGCACATGTGTATACACACACATACAAATGACCACAGCTGTGTGCATGAATTGCAGCAACACTCATGGGGAGTGGGGGGGAATTACATGGCTGGTGGTGTTATCACAAGCACTGATTCAGCTCTGCGTATAGAAGCACATGTGCAGTAAGAGATAAAACACAGACTCTAGCTTTGCTCTCTTTTTCCCACCACACAAACACACAGGGAAACACGCATGCTGGAGATACGCCAAGTCCCGGGGCACCGTCATCCGGCTCTTTTAATTGGATGGTTTTTTTTTGTGTGGCTTTTTTAGACTGGCTAATCTCAAGAACAGGACACCGTCTGCCCACCAGAGTCCCTCTTTATTCACATGCAGACTGCAGAAATGCATCTTTATTGACCTCGGTGACAAATCCATTCAGTTTTCACAATCGCCTGCGATCTGTTGTGATTGTGGATGAGTGAGTCATGTATGTGCAGTCATACCTGGAGAAACCTGAGGCCATCTGATGATTTTTGTCTGTGTGGCCAAGAAGACACCAGGTGCTGCTACAGTCCCTATGGAAACCGTGACTGAAACATTTACTTTTGTAATAGCTGATGGTGCAAACAGTTTTTTTTTTTTTACTGAAGGGATATTTATGATTTGATTTTAGGTTTACTGCTGAATCTTTTGTGAGATTTGTAACAAAGATAAAAGCATTGATGGATCTTACCTAGTCATTGATGCTAAAGATTTGGCGTATAGACTCCAGACTGCCTAGAATAACTCGGTGTTCTTTGGTCGGTCGCATCAACTCGTCACTCATCAACATTACAAACCTTTTGGTGATAAAAAAAAAAGATAAGGTCCCTTATTGTACAAATGGCTTTCTCAACTTTCTCAAAGTTATTTCACAGTCCCAACGTTTCAGGCCACCATCACTATATTGACGTTTGGGTTTTGGTACAATAATTTAGCTGTTCTAGAGGAGGAAATTCATAAAATCAAATTGTTGAGATGATTTAGCCTCTTCCTCAGAATTTTATAACCAACAGAAGTTGAAATTTACAAATAAAAACAGGTTTGAAATGTTCAATTAAAAATTTTCAGAATGGTTTGGGTTAGGATCTTTAGATTTGTCACAGTGATCACCTCCTGATTCAGAAAATGTTATTACTTGATATTCCTGTGATCATTAGTATTTTACAAGTAATTATAATCCTGGACATTTGCACTAGACACCAATGACATGTCTGATCCAATCAGAACCTTCGTTTCTGGCTAGGCGTGGTTTTCTGTGGTGTTTGTATAAACCCTCTTTTGCATGTCAAATTCTGATTCGCCTGTAAACCAAAATATGACAATTATAAAAACTATTCCACGCCACCTTTTCTTTAGTTCAAAGCGTTCTAGAGAAGTCTCGGACAGGCCATCCGGACTTCCTCTTCAGCCATAAAAAACCTCGACAAGCTGGATAAAATATTTTGCAAGTTGCACCTGACCCCAACAGTTCCTTCAGAATAAAAGCTGAACCTCACGACCCCTTCAGGGTCTCGGAGACGCCAGTGATAACCTGTCGTGACCTGGAAGCATTCCAAGACTAGTTTGGTCAGCTCCGCTGCTTTTCTACTGGCTTCGGTACCAAGGAGGGTCCTTTACACTGCCGCTAACTTCTTCCTTTAACGCGTTTGGTGCTGTGCAGGCACATCGGAACACGGTATGACAGTGGGACTTCAAAATAAAGCCAATTTCAAAATAAAACTGCATTTTATTGAAGCTGCAATGACAAATCTGCTAAACAATCTAGCCTACAGCATGCTTTCATGCCTCATAACTAGGGGTGGGAATTGGAATTTTTTTATCAATATCAATGCCATTGTAGATTCTATCAATCACATGCCTTATCAATTCCAATGTAGTTCAATAGGTGGCAAAAACCTAATTGCACATATGTCTAAAAAAACTTCAGCTAATAACACGGCTCAGACTGAAACCAACGATTGGACCATCTGGTTGTTTATCCCACCGAACCACCACACTCACCTGGTTCCTCCGCTTTTTATGCACTCGTGTTTAGCAACAAACCATGACTGGTGTGGGAGGTTCTCCACTCAAAATAATCAGGGAAGGAGAAACAGCCGGCTGCTACCACTTCAACTTTAGCACAAACTAATGGAGTCCTAAGAAGAAAAACACCATCATGAACAACAACAGACGTTTGGCCCGAGAAAACAGTGACTGGTGTTTAGTGCTCATAGTTTACTCTGGCGATGCGGGTTCTGGAATCAGGAAGATGTGGCTTAGGGATGATAGCTGACAGAAGGGGTGAGAGTTTCGTGATTCGTGTTCGAGTTTTTAAACTATCTTGTTTTGCTGGTTTGCTACTGCAGCTTCAATAGCTATTCTATAGAATCTTGCATTTTAAATCGATAACAGTATCAGATGGATTTATTGGTACAATGATACCAACTGTGCCCCCATGCGGCCCTTAAAGAGATCTTACACACAAATAAATCCACTGAGAATAAAGTTGAAAATTCATGTATTTAAACCCTACAGCCCATAAGAGGGCTCTGAAACATAAAATCTACTCATGACATAAGAAAAAAAAACATTCTCATCATCACGTTTCGAACTTGTCACTGTTGAGAAAAACTGTCACGAAACTCCATAAAAAGCAACTGAGTGACAGTTCAAGCACCAAACTTCTGCCTGTCACTGAGCCCTCCCTCCAGTCAGACAACCGCCTGCTGGATATAAGGGATGACAGACTACCTACTATCAGAAAAACACACACACAAAAAAAATAAACCTTTCATGATATCTAGATTTCGAGATCACCGCTGGTGTTGAATGCTGCATGCTTCGCCTAAAAAAAATTCCACACTGACAATTGATGAAAGAAATAAAATAAGTGTGTTAAATTTAAACTGGCATTGCGAGCTAAAAGGGCCATCAGTGTATTTATGCTGAAAGCCAGGAATCAGAGTGGGGCCATTAGTAGATTGCAGGCGAGGCTGAGAAATGTGTGTGTTCGCTCTGCTCTGCAGCGTTCCTTTCAAAATGACACGGCCATGAGTTTAAAGAGCACACTTTTGGATTCGATGCAAGGTCGTTTACAGTCAGATCGCACAATGTAGGAAATGCAGCTTTAAAGGCCCAAAAAGACTTAACTTTACTCTGTGAAACAGTAAAATTCCACCAAACTAGAGCTGGGTGATATATAGACAAGCTGACTTTATATCTTTATATCGATATAACGGGTCAAACTGTCATTGGTTTTGGAGACCAGGGTGGCCGAAATCCTGGATCTACTTCGAACCAGCGAACAAGCTTGTCAGGTGACCGGCGCCCGGATCCAAGGTTTAGCAGCCACGCCGCTCAGGCCTCAAGCCCCTCTTGCCATGCCACGTCCAGCGGTGGTCCAAGGGGTCGCACCGCATCCACGTCCAGCGGGGATTCCGCCTTCGCCTTTCCAAGAGGCTCCGCCTGTCCAGGTCCAGAGGTGGTGCTCACTCCTCACTCCTGCCACGTGGACCTCAAGGGATAAACCATCAACCCTGCTCAATGGTCAACTTTCCTCGCGGGGTCACCCATTAGGACAATGGGAGGGTTAAGCAGTAAGAGTTAACCCCCTTACCAAGTTTATTCATGGTTAAATGAGTTTTTTATACATTTTTTCATTGTAAAAATAGGACTTATGTGATGGTTTTGACACATTTGTTCTTGTTTTTTACCCATACACCAACTAAGCACTTTTAGATTAGTGCTGTGTGCTAATCACCTGTTTCTAATAAACTGTCACATACAATAATTAGCAGCATTTATATTGTTTAAGGTCAATGCAAAATTTAACTAGTTACACCCTCTGTTATTATGCTATTTAACTAAAGAAATCACATAGATGTCAAACACAGAGATAATTACCTCACTGGCATCAAAGAGAAAGAAAAACCCATGACAAAATGATGACATACAGGGCGAGACAAAAATACGTCTCCTTTCACCAAACTGTTATTCCACTGGGACCTCCTCATCCTCTCACACACACAAAAAAAGACATCTCCTTCTAATGCCTGAGGCATGTTACCATAATAAGTGTAATAAGTGCTCCTACCATAAAACACCCAAGAGAGCTAACACCAGATATAACACTATATTTATCTACTTTTCTACTTACTGTGTATGATTCGTCTTCACTTGTCATCTAGAATATTCTGAGGCTGATCTGTAACTGGTAACACTCGCGACACTCAACTGTAGCGAGAAAGTGACCTTTTGTTTATAAAAATGGGCTGCAGTACCCAAATTTGACCACTGGGTGTCAATCTCACTCAATTATTACACATTCCCCTTCAAGTGTCTCGTTCATTTTAAACCACTTTATAACTGATACTAATACATTTTAATGCAAGGTTCAGCAGCTGTGCCTAATTAACAGCTCACACTATTTCTGCCCTCATAAGGGGCACGTAAAATCACAGCAAGTCATGTGACTTTTTGTTTCTTCACATCATCCCAAAGTCTAATACATATATATTTAATAAGCTGTAGGATGTTTAAACACGTTACAAACACAAATAGGACTATAAAGCTCATCATGGTAGCTCAGCGCTTCCTTTGACTCCAGAAGCTTATTAAAAGACAAGCTTTGGACCAATTAAGATGTTGAAAACTGATGCCAGAAATGTTTTATTAGTGTTATTTCATTCTGCTGTGAAATCTGTGATGTTGAGCTACCCTTGAAACTAGAACGTTTTTATGAAGAAACTGCCATTCCTGGTGAGTTGGTGGAAACCACGAATTCTTACATCTCTTCAGGATAATCCTTTTGAACTGTAACTATTGAAGATGCGTCAGTTGAGGGCTTCCAGGGGAGCCCTGTAAGCCTTTACATTCTTCACAGAAAGACTTCAAGTGTCCTGGATGGAATTCCTACAAAAGGCACACGGGTTTTATACAACATGGTATTTTGCTGAGAGGCAAGGCAAGATGAGGTTTCAAAACCCTTACAGCACCAGGGTGCACTCATCATGATTTGTGGTCTCAAACAGCAATGCAGCTTTGCAACGGTGATGTTTAATCTCCACTAATAACACAAGACTGAAGAAGTTCTGCCTTGTGGTGAAGTTGCTAATGCTAATGGCTAGCTTCTATTAGTTGAGTTGTTCTCCGCTGTTTCCTGGACGCTAAACCAACAACAGCCTTCCCCGTTGCGAGTCAAGACGGGTCAGTCCATGAACGATACGTGACAGCGTGACGTAGATCTGTCTGGCTTTTCTAAACCGAGCATTTTTCCATCTATTTTTTCTAAAAAGCTAGTGCAGGAAATAGAAGAGGAAGACTAATTTCATGTGCAGTCTGCATGTTGAACTCAGCGTGACTGATCATTTTTAAAATAATAAGTTAAACATTGTTGCTCAGTGAACCTCATCTTTAAGCCTTAAATGAGGCTTTAACATCTTTGAAGCATGATACCATGTGCACGCTTCAGGCTGCAATAGTTTGTAGTGACAGGATTGAAAGAAAAAAAACATAAGAAGAAAAGATAGAGAAGGGCTGCAAGCAAATGTAGCAGTACCCCAGTGTGTTGTGTAATATGCCCGGAGAGTTTTATTCTTGTTTTACACCAATGCACAAAAAAATAAAAACTGCTGTGTTAGGGCCTCTCTCTGAATTTAAACCTTTTCATTTGGTGCAGTAAACTAATACAAAGCACTCGGAGCCTGTTTACCATCTTCAGCACTGAAAACGCAAGCAGTTTCTGTGGAAACAATGTCCTCAGTGTAAGCTCTGGGGAAGTTTGCTAAAGTTCTCTCGAAACTCCTCAGGAATCGAGTAGCTTGAAAATCGACTTCACAACTACTTTTGTTAAATCTTTGCATTTGGGTCTCAATCCGCCCTTGAAGTCCTTGAACTTTTTGGTCGCCCTGAGTTGGAAAAGACATCAAGCTGGAGGACCTAATTGGTCCATGGAGAAGTAGGGGGATGGGGGCTTTGCAATAAACATTGGAAGGTTGGGGAAGGGGACCGTGCACTAATGGAGCAAGTGGGTCAAGGACAAAAGAGAGAAAGATAAAATAACACCAAATATGCCAATATGAAGGAGACATACTCTCTGAAGGGATTGCAGTCAGAGCGGAAGGTTGAAAGAAAAAGGCAGAGCGAATGACAGACAGGTGGAGGAAGTGAGACAGAGCATGTCGAAAAGGCAGTGAAAAGGCAGCAAGAAGAGAGGCTCGGGGAAGATTGAGAGATTGGGTTGAAATGAAAGCAGCTGTAAAGGAAACTAAGGGATGGGGGGTGGGGGGGAATGGATTGAATGACGACAAGAGGCGAGAAACAAAAGAGAAAAGATGAGCGATGGTAATCGAGAGGATGCGTACGGGGCTCCGGCTGATGAGAAAAGAAGGAGGAAGGAAAAGGCTTTCATGTCTCTTTTCGTGCCACCATTCGAGAATGAATTATAGTCGCGGCGGAGAGTGGGAGAATATTAACCTGACACTCATCCTGAATTCAGATTTCACTCCTTCGCATCGTTCACTCTCAAACTCTCACCCTTGTGCTAGCTTTTCAAAGACAGCAGAGAAGAGGGCAGTTGTTAAAAACTTGTCTTTTCTGGTTCGTCTTGATCTTGTTAGAGGAAGGGTTCTTTGAAATATTGGTCCTTCAAACACCTCGTTTTGCAGGTAAAGGACCACATTGGAAACTGTCTGGAGTGGTGAACCAACATCAGCTGGAATCAGCGTATTTATTTTGACCCATGTTCATTTCTGTTATTGGCGGTTGCCATTGGCTTTCACTGTCTTGTTGTTGCATTCTCTAATCTCTGCCAGGGCATGCATAAAAAGCGCTCACTCGTGAATCAGACTCATATGGTATACACAGACCACCACTGCTTTTATATAATTCATCTGGCAGTGGGAAGTGTGACTGACTGCATAAAGTCAAAGTCATTCCTCCATAGTGGGTGTGAGTCACATCGTAAGTCCCCTTGATTATCTCAGGTCTGCTGCTTGAGGCTTTGTCAAGACCGGCACGGGTTTCAATTAATTTTCATCCGGGTGTCCTTGTCTGTATTGTTTGCATCAGATAAATGCATAAGAGAAGGGCAGGACAGACGCCCACTTCCTCTTCATCATTGTTGGTGCTGCCTTCAACCATGTCCCCTTCACGAGAACTTGACTGGCTCGTTCAGTTGCCCGAAAAAGTATACGCTTGTCAAGGGATGTTACATATGTATCAAAGAACTCTGCAGAAGAACTACTGTACAATTAGGTGCTGCTTTTAAGCAATATTTCAGAGTTAGGTTAAATGTTTAAAGCTCCAAAAAATAGTGATTTTAAAGTAACTTGGTTTTGAAAGTATACAACTCTGCTAAGGCTAATGTGTGACAATAAAACTATCCTTTGTTTGTGCATATTGATTTGTTATTTAAGTAAAAGACGATGTTTGGTTTAAAGCTGTAAACATTCAATAATATAAATGTTGCTAAATAACATGCTACTGCAGCTAGCCCATTAGCTAATTGCCTGTTTCTTTGATGTAGGGACATTCTTTCAATGCTTAAGTTTAAGCTAAAGTTATAAAAATAAATATCTAATAGTTACAATTTAAATAATCCTAAACAATATTTGATTAGTGATGTGTCTGTCACAAACGAACCAGCTCTAAGAGCTGGCTCTATGAAGTGAACGACTGGAGCCGGCTCGTCATTGGGAGCCGTCACACACACACACACACACACACACACACACACACACACACACACACACACACACACACACACACACACACACACACACACACACACCCTCTTGTTTTGGTGAAAGCCACAGGTCAACATGTGTAACTGCGTGTCCAGACTGTCCACACACAGAGCAGTAGGGGAGGGGAAGAGGGAGGATCAGACTCAGACAGACACATGCGGGTGGAGGGAGACGAGAGGGAATGAGGAGGAGGAAAAAGGCGAGCGAGCGAGCGAGAGAGAGGAGAGTGCAACAAAGACAGGAGAGAAAATGAGCGACAGCAGAAGGAAAGTTGAGGTTTCCTTAATTGTTCAGTTAATAAATCCATAAAAATAATAAACATTTGATATATTGCATTTTTTTTTACATTAGTAAATCATTTTACATATAGTTTTGCATTATTTTTGGAGATAAATTAACTCTACGCAACAGAAAATCTGAAGAGCCACCTGGGAGCCGAAAGAGCCGGCTCTTTTTGGTGAGCTGAGCCAAAAGAACTGGCTCTCTAAAAAGAGCCGGAACTCCCATCACTATATTTGATCAAATGTAGCAGAATCTAAAATTTTTATGATTTCGACAATGGAAAGTACTATTTTTTTTTTGTTTTTTCCTCAATGAAAAGTATTCAATGGTTCACGTTAAAAGCAATATGTACATAGCAGAAGACAGAAAACTGTTGCTGAACCTTCTTGTAGTTTTGAAGAACCCCAGACAATTTTATTTTGAATTTATAAACATGTAGATTTCAAATGAAAAAATTTTTCTATTACTTAGCTCAAGCTAAAACAACAAATAAAAGTATTGACATTTGCTTGGTAACTATTTACAGTACTTGTTTAAATTCATATTAGGTTTTATTTACACAATCAATTGTTTTTTTTTTTTGCTTGTTTTTTTTTTTTTTTTTTGCAGATTGAGCTCAGACTGTATATAGAAATGTTTACTCATTGAAAAACAAAATATGCTAGTGAAGCTAGCTAAGGTTCAGCTAGCTATTTAAATAACCTCAATTGGACCGCATTTCTATGTAAATATGTCATTTTGATTGGATTCCATTTATGCAACAAAATGTATAACGTTTTCAAAAAGTGTTAATTTTTCCACTTTGGTCTTGTCCTCACTCAGAGCGTTGGTTACGTATTGTAACCCCAGATTCTATGAGTCTAGTCGCAGCCCTTAAGCTAGCTGCTATTGGAAGGATGATCTCCGCATCAGCCAATCATGAAGAGCTTAAATGTACGCCCACCAATAGTGGGCCCCCTCGTGGTATATAACCGCAGTGACCCCACTGCTCACCTCCAATGGCTCTTATTCCCATCATAACCAGTGGGGCCAGTGGCTTAAGGGCTGCGACTAGACTCATAGAATCTGGGGTTACAATACGTAACCAACGTTCTATTTCGTCTCGTCTTAGCCCTTAAGCTAGCTGCTATTGGAATAAAGCGCAGCTGGATGGGTTTACGCCCCACTGGTTAACACAACCAATGGACACACCCAATCAAATCTCCTCTAGTGGGGGACGTTCAGCCTCAGACCAGGCCTAAAGACTGAGGCAGGCACGATAAGAGAGGGGCCCCCACTAAAAAACATCATCCACAAGAGGATAAAATCCATCTCAGCAAGGCCAATGAGGTGCCATAAGCATTCATTTAGCCTGCTGGGGTCCAAGCACTGAACGAGTGATGGAACCTGAAGACACATCTCGTAAATAATAACGAGTAAAGGAACAGGGTGAACCCCTGAAGCAGCCTGACAAATGTCTTCCATTGACACACCACTGAGGAGCGCCATCGAAGAGGAAATCCCTCTGGCCGAGTGAGCCCTGAGTGCCTCAGGGGGATCCCGCCCTGATGACGTGTAAGCGAGGAAAATGGCGTCACACAGCCAGCGTGAAAGGCGCTGGGCCGACAGCGCCTGACCAAGGGAAGACTCCCTGTAGTGCACAAACAGGTTTTGTGAGCGACGAATCCCTGAAGTGCGTGACACATATCGTGCAAGCGCGCGCACCGGGCAGAGAAGGTGAGAAGCCGCCTCCTCCTCAGAATTATGGGGAGGAGGAAAAAGTCCAGCCAATGAGATTGACCTGGATTTGAAGGAAGCATTAATGCTTTTGGGCACAAAGGCTGGGTTGGGGCATAAAACAGCAGACCCGCCATCCTCCCGGATCCTGAGGCATGCGGGAGCCACTGAGAGGGCGGTTAGGTCACTCACTCTCTTAACTGATGCTAGCGCCAGCAGCAATGCAGTTTTAAGCGACAGGAACTTGAGTGAGACCTGGTCCAAGGGTTCAAATGGAGCTTCAGATAAGCCGTGCAGAACCACCGTTAGATCCCATTGGGGAAAAAGCGGGTGGGACACAGGTCTGTTCCTTCTGACACCTTTTAGAAAACGTTTTGTGAGGGGATGATTGAAAACAGATCTATCTCCAAAACCCTGATGACATGATGAGATAGCTGCAGCATATGTCTTAACAGTGCTGAATGCGAGGCCCCTGTCCATCAGTATCTGCAAAAACGATAGAACATCCGCCAGCTGGCAGGAGAGCGCTTGAACATTCCGTTCTGCGCACCAGTTCTGGAAAGCTGCCCATTTAGCAGCGTAAGAGGCAATGGTAGAGGGCGCCCGCGCACTCTGAATCGTGGCCACCACATCATGCGGCAGCCCAGAAGCCTCTAAGCGTGACCGCTCAGCGGCCAGACCCACAGCCGTTGGCCTATTTCCGGAGGATGTTTGATTATCCCATCCGCCTGGAGAAGGGCGTCCGCCCTCCACGGGGAGCCGGACACTAGCGCTTGCAGGTCCGGAAACCATGACGCGGACACGCACCTGGGAGCCACCAGAATCACCGAGAGCTGTTCCGACCGAATTCGGTCCAGGAGACGGGGAATCAGAGGGACTGGTGGAAACGCGTAAAGGAGCGTTCGAGGCCAGGGCTGGTGTGAGAAGGCGTCCGCCCCGAGCGGGGGTCCGTCCCGGGGACTCAGGGAAAACCACAGGCGACACTGAGCGTTTTCGCGAGCCGCGAACAGATCCACAGACGGTTCCCCGAACCTGATCCAGATCTGTGATATCAGTGCAGGATGTAGACGCCAGTCGGAGTCGCGGGGTCCCCCTCTCGACAGGATGTCTGCCGCCACAATCAGTACCCCCGGAATGTAGATGGCTCTGATGGACAGCAGGTGGACATGTGTCCAACACAGTAAATCTGTGGCGACACGCAACAGTGGGAGGGATCGAACTCCCCCTTGGCGATTTATGTAGGCTGCCGCTACCCTGTTGTCTGTGTGAACTTCGACATGACGGCCCTCGAGAAGGGCAGCAAAGTGTCTGATCACATTCCTCACTGTCATAAGCTCCAACACATTTATGTGCTCGTGCGTGTGGGAGGGCCAGCGATCTGCCACCGTGTGGGACAAGCACGTGCCCCCCCACCCCGACAGTGACGCATCCGTAAACACAGATACGTGTGACGCAGGACGTCCGATGGGAACCCCGCGTGAGAGGATGCAGGGGTTCCCCCAGTGAGCGAGGTCCCAGCCCACTGAAGGGGGAATCCTCAACATACGTCTCTTCTGACGTATTGGGTGTACCCGGAGGCGGACGAACCAGCGTTGCAAGCGCCTCGTGCGCAGCAAACCTAGCGGCACTACTGAATGGGCTGCGGACATCATGCCCAGGAGTTTCATGACTAACCGGGCTCTCACGATCTTGCGGGGTTGAACACGGGAGATCACCGTGGAGAGATCTGCCGCTCTTGCAGGCGACAAACGTGCTCTCATTAGGGAGGCGTCCAACTCCACCCCGAGATACACAATCGACTGGGATGGAAGGATGGAGCTCTTTTCCCAGTTTATAGAAAACCCTAGGGTTGACAGATGCTCTGTCAACCTCCTGGTTTGCTGTGACGCCTCGTCCTCGGACCGAGCGCACAGGAGAAGATCGTCCAGGTAAAATAAGACCCTCATTCCCTCCGTGCGCAGTGGCTGCAGCGCGGTCTCCAGACATTTGGAGAAAGTGCGCGGGGCTAGCGAGTAGCCGAAAGGGAGGCGATTGAACTGATATTGAACTCCCTTGAACGAAAAACGCAGAAACTTCCGGTGGTTTGGAACTACTGGTATGTGGAAGTATGCGTCTTTCAGGTCGATTGACGTGAACCAATCCCCGGGGCGCACAGATTCCAGGACTTGTCTCATCGTTAACATGCGGAAATGCATTACTGCTATGGAGCAGTTGAACAGGGACAGGTCGAGAATCGGCCTCATTCCTCCCGACTTTTTCGGTACTACGAAGTAGCGGGAGTAGAAACCCGAGAGTTCTTGTCCGCGAGGGACTCGGGAAATAGCGTCTTTGGACAGAAGTTCCCGCAGCTCCAGCTCTAGCGCCTGAGACTGTACTTGCGATGTGAACGTCGTCTCCACGATCCCGTTGAAGGGAGGTGGAGTGGCCTGAAAATGAAGTGTGTGACCGCAATGAATGGTGTCCGAAATCCATTTGCTCATGATGCAAAGGAGGCGCCACTCGTGCGCGCGTTCCGACAGTGGACGCGTGTGCGCGGTCATGTGAACAACGTCTGAGGGTTGTGCATGTGCCCTTACCGCCGTCGCCCGTACCAGAGAACTGGGGGCGACCCATGGAGGGCTGCGCTCGAAAGGGCAAGTGCGAAACAGCTGGAACAGGCTGGTCCACACCGCGGAGCGTGGAGTCCGAGAGTGAAGGACGAGTGGGAGCCGGGCCTGTGCACGGGGGCGACAGAGTGCTAGCGGATGGAGCCGCGCACTGTGCCGCCGCGCGTGGTCGAGACAGCGACATGACATCCCGCCCCACCCAACGGCGTGGGGAGAGCGGGACGAGTTGGGCCTGGCCGGATGCTGGGGCCAGAGCGCAAATGGAGCGCACCCTTACGGCTGGCCGTGTATTATGACTACCTGCAGGAACATGTGTGCGTGCAGCAGTGCTTGGTGTGGGGAACATGTGTGAAAACTCGGCAGAGGATTCTGCGGAGGACTGTAGGATTGAGCTCTTTGAGTGACGTTTTTTGGGTTTTATTTCAAAACCAACAACATCAGAACAATCAGTAACACACACATTCCCCCCAAAGAGTCACTTCCGTGGCTGCTTTCGGCGAGGCTCCTGCACCTGGGACTGCCAAGACGGCGTCTGCTGGCCCCGCCGGAACCGTTGTCCGCCATCTCGCTCGCTGGTCCCGCTGATGTGGAGCCGAAGCGGGAGGCCGGCTCTGTGGAGCGGGCGGTGCAGCTGGACGTCTGAAGCTTCCGCGCCGTTCGTCCCATCCTCTGGCTGAACGGCCGGAGTGCGAGGCTGACCGAGGGTGGACCAGGTCTCGCACCGTAGCCGATAGTTCGGCCGTCTTCTGAGCCCTCTCAATGACGCCCCTAAGATGGGGACCAAACAGAACATCGGTGGTGATGGGGCCATCCAGCATCTCCCTTTGCAGATGTTCCGGAATGGAGGGCAGGGCCTTCAGCCAGATCGCTCGCTGGATGAGGGTCTGCCAGGCAGCGATGCGAGCAGAACCGGTGAGCACAGCAGCACACAGATTGAGGATGGCATCAGCAGTCTTAGTTATGACGGCTTTCGACTCCTCGGGAGCTTCCAGCTCCTCCATCATCTTGGAGACGCCGAAGGCAAGAAGGGCGATGTTATTCCCTGCAGCGCCGGTCTGAAATGCACACTGATGTGCGCGGTCGGTGAGCCGCGTCAGCAGCTGGTCATGTTTTGAAGCGGGAACAGCTCGCGGGCCAGCGAGGTGGTTCTTGGCGCCGAACAGCGAGGCCAAATCCGGCTCTAGTGGAGGAACGGACGGCCAGCCTTGGTCGGAAAACCCCTCGACCTTGGTGATGGGCGCATATGTGGAGACTGGCGCCTTGAGCTTGGCAGGCTCGGAGAAGGCGGCAGACCAGCAGCTCATAGCAGCGGGGAAGCGCGGCCAGACAGGGTCTGGACAGCGTGTCTGAGTTGCCCCGAAAATTCCCGCCAAATCATCCGCTTCAGGCAGGGCCGGTTCTGGCACAGCTAGCCCCTTGCGGGCTGCTGACGCAGAAATGATGGCGGGCAGCTCCTGGAGCAGTGCTCTTACTGCTGGCAGGGAGGAGCGAGAAGCCACTGGGGCAGAAGGACCCGCTGAGTGAAGCTCGTCGACCTCCGTTATGTCTAGGAGGGACGCCGCCTCATCGTAGTTTTCGCTGTCAGTGACGTCATCCAGCCGGTTGAAGCCAGCCGGCTCCTGACCGGCGTCGAAGAAAACCAAAGCCTTGTCCAGCGGGTAGGAGTCAGCCACCGGAAATTCTTCGTTGGCGGCGGGAGTGAAGTACTCGACCCGGCGAATCTTCTCCGCCACGGGCAGAGCGGCACAGAACGGGCACGAGGCCTGCGGGGTCAAGGCCAGGCCAGCGTGGTGAGCCCCGAGACAGACCTCACACTTAGCGTGCAGGTCGCCGCTGGAAATGGAGCCCGTCTGGCAGGTCGGGCAGGGTCTGGTGTCGCTGGACATGGCTGGTAAGTCGTCTTCGGATAATTTGCTCTTTTGAGATAATATTTGCTCTTTAATAAAGCTCTCAAGCTTGGCATGAAGAGAAAAAGGAGGTGAGCAGTGGGGTCACTGCGGTTATATACCACGAGGGGGCCCACTATTGGTGGGCGTACATTTAAGCTCTTCATGATTGGCTGATGCGGAGATCATCCTTCCAATAGCAGCTAGCTTAAGGGCTAAGACTAGACGAAATAGAACAGCCATCTGTCTGTTTAGAATTAAACTTTATTTCCCCAAATTGAGCGTTTTCAATGAATTGCCCACAATGAAGAAGATATTAATCGGGGGTAAACTTTCCACAGAAATCCACTTTAGTAGATTTGACCATTTAGGTTCACTTGATTTACATTAACTGTGATAACATGGCTTGTTTGTCCATTCTGACAAAATGGTTTTGATGGTTTGTGCAGCCTTCAATCCTTCTTTTCACTTTAAAGGCCTCCGGGAATGCGTCATTCTGTCACCAGCTTTAAATGAGACAAAGTTTGTTTTGTTTTCCTAGTGATTCACTTACTCAAACCAGTGTTTTAAACAACAGCCATTGATGGATGTCGATGCTGCAAATGAGTCACCCATTTGCAAATACACCCGACTCTTATTTCACCTCCAAATTGCAGCTAATCATAGAGGGGTGCATGCTTGTGTCACAAAGCACCACTTCTGCTCTCCACGCTTTGCTGTGCAAAGAATTTGATCTTTCAGTGGATATGGACAGGCTATTTTGTAAACGGACTGACATTGATTGTAACAATGTAAAATCAGCCGCACAAGGAGGGAAGAAATAATGAGTCTGGAAACCAGAGAGGGAAGAAAACCATTTCGCTTTGAGAGCGGTACATACCATACACAAACACACACTGACTCCCAACCAGCCAACAAGCTAGGAGCTAGCTAACAAACCAGGAAAGTGCGTGGGTTGCCATCCCTATGTTTCTGCAGCTCCACAAGCATAAATTAAGCCCCTGGGAGAGACCAAGAACCAGCTATAGAAGGGGGAAAGAGCAGGAGAAAAAGGAGAGCAAGTGCAAGTAAGAGAGTCAGAGATGAAGGCAAGAAAAGAAGCGAAGGAGACGAAGTCTGGAGACCGGTGAAAAGCCCCAAAGGCTGAACAAGAGGAGTAGGCAGCAACCCGCTCTCAATTCCCCTCCATCCCTGCTGCCAACTGTGCAGCTGAGGGCTTTCATCTCTGATTTTTATGGGGCAATTTTCTGATTCGAAACACATCACATCACTGACTATAGATGCAGTGGAGACTATATTATCCGAGACAGATTGTTTATAGTGGTGTAAATTAACCCTCACAGTAAGAGAAATTATTGGAAGGGCACAATGTGAGCCGTAACAGAACCACCTTTCTTACCTTCACCTCAGGATAAAAGGCTGCCAACTCCGGCAGTGTTTGGGCAATTATTGGGCAAGCAGCGGTTATCCAACATCCAGCCATCAAGGTGGTGATTTAGAAATAGGCTTACTTTCTGTTCTTTTTTAGAAGCCTATGGAAAATTGAATTTATAATTTTCATTCCAAGTTCAGATCAAAACTATTTGAAATGGCCCTCTGAGTCAAATTTTATTCAAATGTTCTATTTAATGACAGTTGACTCGGCCCTCATTTGGTTTAGATGACACTTTCAATATAAAAGCAGATTTCTTGTGTGTTTTTCAAAAAAGGCTGCACAAGATAAAATGAAAAAAATAAATAGAAATTGTGACGCACTCAGTAGTTTATTTCATTTTAAATAACAAGTCTACCATCTATTATTTTTAACTTGCTACTGTTTTAATCTGCAAGGCAGCACTGCTATAAAAGTTGGCGCTTCTGGCTTTTTTGCTAACTGTACTCAAAAATGTAGCAACAACCTTGTTATTATTATGAAACCTCATGCGAGATACAAACATTTGGATTATTTTAACCAGTTCTGGGATCTTGTTTATTTATTTGAAAATGTTTTGCCATTTTCTTGTTCACTGAGCTTGCTAGCTGCCTCTCAACAGAAAATTTGTTGACCAGATTTGTTACAGAATTTTTGCATCTGAAATACTGCTGTTGAATTTTTACTAGTGAAATTTTCATGTAGAATTTTTGCTGATAAAATTTTACATAGAAATTCTGTTGTTGAAATGTTGCTGATGTAACTTTTACGTAGAAATTTTGTTGTTGAAAATTTGCTGTTGAAATTTTACTGATGAAACTTTTACGATGAAATTCTGTTAACATTTTGCTGATGAATTTTTCATGTTGAAATTCTGTTCATGAAATTTTGCTGATGAAACTTTTATGTTAAAATTTTAAAGATAAAAATCTGCAGTTGAAATTTTACTGATGAAATTTTCATGTAGAATTTTTGCTGATAAAAAATTTATGTTGAAATTCAGTTGTTGAAATTTTGTTGATGACATTTTGATGTAGAATTTTTGCTGATGAAATGTTCATGTTGAAATTCTTGTGTTGAATTTTTGAAGATGAAAATCTGCTGCTGAAACTTTACTGATGAAATTTTCACATAGAATTTTTGCTGATGAAAATTTTATGATGAAATTCTTTTGTTGAAATTTTGAAGATGAAAATATGCAGCTGAATTCTTACAGATTTCACAAAATAAAAATTCTGTGTCTAAATAAAGACATATTCTGATGAGGCTGTACTTCTTCCATACATCAAACATAAAACATCAGGTTGTTTGAGAAACATGGCAATTCCAGCTTGAAGGTTTGAGTTACCCTAAACCTAAATAGTGGCCAGAACAAACTTCCTACATCATACTTGATCTTATTGTGTGTTGCTCAAGTCCCGTATGAGTGCATCATGACCTAATCATAATTACTTGAGGTAAATATCTGATTTTTACCAGTTAATTTGATCAGCTTGACCGGATTATCCTCAGTCAAATACTGTGGCTTCTGACTGAACTTGATCTGAAAATAAGACTGGAGCTACAATTGAGCTGTTACTTTGCACCATCACATCTCAGCTAATGCTATGGGATATTAAAATAAACATTTAATTAAAAATTTTTCCAGTCTAAGGCATTACGCAACATGAAAAGTAATGAATGTGAATTGAATCTAATTTAATTAAGGTTTCTTAATCCTGAAAGGGGAATTGTATTAAATTCTGTTTTAATATTTGAACCCTTTTATTAGCTCCATGTAGACAAAGGCTGCTTTTTATTTCAGTGTTCTTGTAGTGAAACTTAAGTTTTTTTCCCTGTCCAGTTAATTTATTGATTATGATAATGGTTCAACTGTGTGTATATAAAATTTAGGAAACAAATGCAGCTGGCGAATATTATTGCCAAAACCAAATGTAACATTCTATAAACGTAACAGGAAAGCAAAAATCCTTAAAGCAACACAATCCATACAACACACATGGGTTTAATAACAGGGCAAGTTTGCTAAACTGAAGACAATATTTAGGAGTTAATGACACTTGGGTTTGAAATAGCAGATCACAACTAACTAAGGCGTAAGCAACATATAAATTAGTGGATGGGTGCATTTTGGGTATGCCCCAGAAGCTTGTGTTGCTTCGCTCAACCGAATTTACAATTCAAGTCTATTTTTTGTGTGCTACACTTCCACAAAACATCAATCTCAACAGTTCAAAATGATCTAAACAGAAATTCAAACATGAGAAGTGTAAAATATCAAGAACATTTCTAAATAAATGGTTACGTGCAGATTTCCTGTTGCTCAACTAGTAAAAAAATTAATCGTTACCGTCGTAGGCGAAGTAAACGGAACAGAAAATACACTAAAGGCTTTTGGCTACATTCTGCCGTCTTTATTCTGGCTAAACTAAAATCAGGCAGGGTCTAGCAACTCTCTGGTGGTGATGTGACCTCATGGGACAAGCTGGATGGAACACTTTTTTTTAGCTGTTTCAGGCTCCCGGTGGGAAGGGACGCAATACTGGAGGTCACGGGTAAGACGTTTCTATTATGTTTCTATTATGCCGCCTATGTATCCAGTGGTAAGGCCAGATAGGAGAAATTCAAATGATCTAATATTTTCTAAATTTGTTTGTAGGTTTGTCTAGTTTTGTGTATTCGTTTTGTGTTATTGTAGATATATAATTACTTACAAAAGGTTCTTAAATTGATTAAATTATAACTATAAGCAAAGTATTACATTTGAACAGAGAGTTGGGCCTTAGTACGTCATTCATTATTAGGCGTGTTTCCGTTGTCGAAACTTCAGAGTCATCTCTGGAAGGGGAAACTCACCGGGAGATACAATGGCCTGGTCCTCTCAGTTGTTGTGTCTTCATTCAGCCCTTTCAGGACTTTGCATGGACGTCAGCATGTCGCGACTGCTGAGGCAGTGAGTGATGTCACTGATCAGCGCCAAAAAGCATCAACAGTAACATTAAAAGTTTTATTCTGTCAAGGTACAAAAATTGTATCTACACAAAAGACCGGGTCAGTGTGTGTGATGTAAAATGTGGCGTTCAATGACCAGAAGAAGAGCTGTTTTTTATGATGCTTTGTGAATCGCATTGTTATGGGGGCATTTCAGCTCAATTTTGGCAAGAGTTCATTAAAGGCAATTTGCGAACAATGCTAAATTGTGTATGCTTCCATTCTGCTGTATCAGCAACTTTTGTAATTTTACAAACGCCGATTATTTTAGAGGACATCTGCTGATGTCATTTTCTACTCAGTTACAACCAGTATCAGCAAGAGTTAACCAAAAGTTTCACTCAGCGACTCTACTGGGCCCTTTCGAGTACCTACCCCAGTTTGTACCTTAAAATAGCCTGTTCGACTGGCTCGGTGAAGTGGAAATGTGCCTACTGATGCAAATTTGGGAATAACACATCGTCATCCACCAATGGCTTTGCAGACCTGGCCTGGTTCATCTTTGTACTTTGTTATAGGTATTGCAACTTCCACCTTATTGTTTCTTTCTGTTGTCCATATTTAGTCTTGGTCTGTTGCCAAAAGTTGTTGAAAAGATTGAATGTCAAGATTTCTGATGGTGGCATAAAAAAACCAGATGAATCAAATTCTCCCTTTGGGAATAAAAGGAAACATATTACAGCTTTGCTTCTTTCAACAATTCTTCGGTTCTTTACGACTATCACACAGAGATTCTCTGAACTTAATCTATCCTCAGATGGATCCTTATAGCAGCAAGCAGATGGTGTGTGTGATTCCTGCATGATGGGGTTCTCACAAAGTGCCACAGCAAGATGTGGAAATCCCATCTCTGATGAAAAGCGTAGAGGAAGGACATCCTAATAGTAACATTTTTTGTTTTTTGATTTCTTGAATCGGCACCTTACCGTAGCTGAGGCGTTTGAGGAGTCCAATAATCGTAGGAGCTATTTTGTCTAGGGAATTTGGACAAAATGTCTCCTGGACACGTCCCGGAGGAGGTTTATTGGACATGTCCTGCTGGCAGAAGGCCCCCAGGTCAAGCCAGGACACACTGGAGAGATTTTATCCAGATACTAGCAAACGCCCAAGAGTATCAATGATGGAGAATGTTGGGTGATTGTTGAAGCCGCTTTGTTGGGGCTGCCAATCCCATGACCTGGATATGGGTATGCAGAAAAGTCTTCCGGACTTCCAGATCAGTGTGTCCTTTAAACACAGACGAACGTAACCGTAGACATGCATTTAAGGAAGGTAACGATTTATTTTTAAAATGTAACCTCAATTAGCGAGACATACATCTGCCTCATAAAAATCTCAAACAAGGCTTAAGAGAAGCTGGTGGTGTGACATCACATATGAAACATTGCAGTTCTTCTTCCCACTGCTGGCGTCTGATGCTCTGAGTCACAGACAGTGTCTCATTCCAGAGCAAAGTTGTCTTACCACATTTCTCTCTCGCTCTTTGGAGGTCTTCCCAAACAGCATGACTCAAAACACAAGACTGTTTGATAGGGAGATCTGGGGAAAACAGCCAGTTTTTTTGTAACTGTCATTCAGACGGAGAAAAGCGTTAAAAACCAAGCGGAGAGTTGTACGGCGGAGGCTCAGCCGGTACAGAGAGTGTACAGATGCTCCTGTGGGCTGGAAACTAAACCTGGTAGGTCTCTAGGTCTGGCCTGGCCACTTCCTCTGACCTGTGTGTGATTGAGGATAAGAAATTGAGGGGATGGTTCTTTACTGGTCCATGTAAACCTGTGTCTATATTTGTGTGTCAAATGTTCTTTTCTGAAAGCTAACACTGAGACACTCCTGTCTCGAAGTGATTTCCAGCCGCCCCTTCTCTCGTTGGTTTGGTTTCATCCTCTTCCTTTAACCAAAATGGATTAACGTTCAGCAGAACAACATCCTGAAACCCCGTCCAACTCTGACCCGCCCCCTCCCTCCGCTCGCTGTTTTTTCAGCAAGCTCAAAGCAAGATAAAACCTCTTAATCTGCTCGCCGACTGCTGTCACTGCCGCTCAGAATGTGCAGGCATGTGCTTCTGCGTGTGCGTTTCTGAGTGTGTGTAGCTGAAGCGACAGCTCCGGCGTTCTTTGTACGAGAGCGAGCTAGAATGCCCTGGGCATCTGTTGACCCAGCTGGCATTTGCTGAGCGGTCCTAGTCAGCCAGGTTAAGGACAACATTTATCCAGCCCGCATTTGGATTTTCTACGTGTGTTTATGAGAAAGATGAAGAGGGAGTAGCTGTTTGTGTGTGGGTGTGTGTTTGTGCACAGCAGGGCAAGGTCAAGAGTAATGTTTTGAGTATTTCTGTTGGTTCCGGTCAGAAACATTTAAAGACATTTGAATAATGCTAAATGTTTAGCAGCTAAAAGCACTTGGCAACCAGCAAAAGCTTAGAAACTTAATCCCAGAACACCAAAACTAATAGATAAATTGTCAGAAACACTTTTAGCTTCTCATCACATCAGTTTTTGTGAACCAAACCCCCGTTGCCTCATCGCCCGAGCACCAATGCCATACAAACACTTCGTAGCCCGAGGTGAAAAGCGGCAACTCTCTCACCGTCTCTGTCGTATGCAGTGTTAGACAAAAAGTATATGCTCCTGTTTGGATTCATGAAAAGTCTTCCAGGCAATAAACAGAACTTTTCTTGGAAAGCAGCAGCAGCAATGACAAGAGTCTTTTCTTTTACACCCTCAAAGATGCAGAAACACAGCTTCCTATAGCAAACAGGAATAAAACCACAATTCTTCTGACACATAAAAACCAGTAAATCAGTAGAAAACTAACAAACACCAATGCGCTCACTTTTGTTTGTTGATTTAATTGAAACTTTTATTTTTTATTTTATTTTTCTCCTCCGGCTCTTGGAGGGTGCAGATGCTTTTTTCCTCCTCTCCTCCATATCTTATCCTCAAGGCCTTTGTCTGTCTGTGTGTGCTGGGTGCACGGCTGCTTCTGCATTTTTCTGAAAACTGGAAACTGAAATGCATTTAAATGGATCTCGTTAGCTCGTCTCTCAACGCGATTGATAACATTTTTTCAACGATGAGAACGGGATAAGGACCTCCCGGATGCCCCGCCGGGACAGACCCTGTTGGACACATCATGGACTCCTGGAAACAGTGGAACTTGATTTGCTTATCTCAGCTGTCAGTGGAGGACTCTGAAGACGTGTGGATATTCGTGGTGTTGGCGTCAGGTTTCCTGCTCATTGGCCTTGGAGGCTACCTGGCTTACCGGAAAATTAACGAGCTGTCGAGGAATATTGGCCTGATCCCGGAGCTCAGAGATGGTTCGCACTGCGCTGTGAATTCACAGACTCACATAATTGTCAAGATGAATCGTAACCTTGGGACTTTGGCGGAGATTCATTCTTTGACACAAAAGATGGATGCCATCAAGGAGAGAGTGGACGAATCAGCACGGATTGGGATAGATTAATGCCCATTATTGGGATTTTGAGAGGTTGAGGACCAACAAACTGTAAGACAGAGAGGAAATTATCCCTGTCTGGCCCCAAAACAATTTCTAATTGGAATCTGGTGTCCTTGAGCCTGCAAGGCTCCAACGAAAACTCCCCCCTCAGAAGATATGTGGAATGTGCCATCGCTATGGCAACTCAACTCTGCCCCCTTTCCCAGCCTGGGCGGGACTGCGGGAAGGCCGCCGAAGCGTCCAGGGTCACTGCAGCCCTCAATACTCCTCCCCTATCCACACTGAGGTGACATGTGCTACTTCATCGTGGCTGCAGGAGCTGAAGCTGGGATATAGTCCCAACCCACCACCCCTCCTAGTGGACACTTATGTTGTGTTGTCTGAAGTCTGTTGCAAATCTCTGTCTGGTGTTTTTTTTTTTTTTTTTTTTTTTGCAGAGCAAAGATGCCCTCCTGCTGGAGGGTAACTCTGAAGTGCCTCTTTTTTCCCTCCACCTGAACCAATCCTCATGTAAACCCCTCTTATCTCTATTAAGGTAGCCTGACTCAGGGTTGCGAATGACCGCAGTCACCAATTCTTGTCATGTGTCTTGCCCATGTATGTCTGATCTCTGAATTGTGTGTACTGAAACTTTAATTTTCCCTCTGGGATTAATAAAGTATCTGATTTCATTGATTGATATCTCCGTTTAAACAAGTAATAATAATAATAATAATAATATAATAATAATAATAATACTATAATAATATAATAATAATAATAATAATAATAATAATAATAATAATAATATAATAATAATAATAATAATAATAGTAATAGGTTTCTGGTTTATAAAAACATGTTCATGAAGTTATTTTGCATGAAATCAGCCTCGCATTAAGTGATCTCACCAGCTTTGGTTTTGAAAATCAATTAATCAAAAATTCATTCCAGACAAAACATTTTCAGTACCTTCCACAATGAGTCATTTCAGGGCTCTGCAATTTTAATGCAAATAAGCTGTTGCTGTCTACTCCCACCTAGCCACCGATTGGCTGCAAGGAGGTGAGGAGCTTGGAAATCCTGGATGGGATCGTAGTGGAGCTGCTGTTCTTCCAAGTTCAAAGTGGAAGCCTCTCTAAGCATTGACTGGTGAGGAGGCAGTTTTATGCTACTTTCCCTAATTTCCTTACCTCACAATAAGAGACATTTTCAAACGCCTCTCAGCTCAGCGTTGATTGGCTCGGTTGGATTTCTCAGGGGTGGGGTTATTTGAATAGAAGAGTTCCCATGAGGCTAGCTGGTCAGGCTATAGGAGTGGGTCATACAGTCTAAAATCTGTATCACAATGTATTCTTTTCTTCTATTTATTTATCATTTATTTATTTATGTCAGAATGACTGGTTTTTACATTTGCACGGGAACTCCAGAACAAAAACTTCTAAATTGTGTTGAACATTTAACGTTGAAAACAAGTAAAAAAAAACTTTCTAGATTTATTCTGCAAACCATGCAACACAAAATCCTCATATGAATAAAGATGATGATATCAAACTAGAATACAAGCTAACTGTGATGAAAACACAAAATTATAAATAGTTTGAATTAAAGGGAAAAATGTAAAAACAGAAATACAATTTCTTCCTGATTCATTTAATAATTTTTTCACTTTTATCAGTGAAGTGTTGCTTCACTGGCGAGTAACTGCAGGTTAAAGTTATTTGCTGTGTTTTTGGCGACAATATTAAATAAAGTTTTAAAGGCTTATTTTTCTGCCCCTGTTCGAGCGACGCTCTGACCAGCGGGTCTGGGGTTATTAGAGGTCAGAGCCGACCACAGTGAGGGACACGGGGAGAGAAAGGCAGGTTTTAATGAGAGAAACAGCTGCGGATGGAAATTTGCTCAAACTAAATCACAGGACAAATCCAAAAGTTTGGAAGTCTGTGTGTTAAAAAAAAACGAAGACTAGCATTTAAGGGATTAGTGTTAACGAGTCATTAACACAGAAACAAGTTTACTGTTTCCAGAATTATTTACTGAGGATGTTTCTGTTAAACATCAGCTCCTGAAACCTAAATCAGCTCCATATAATCGACGTTACCCTGGCTTCAGTACTCCTGAATCCACACGCTGTGCACTGCAGCAGTACCTCTAAAGCTGAAGCAGCTTGACAACATTCATGCACAGTCATGGTTGGCATAAATAGATAATAATTAATAATATGATTTCAACCATACATTACTGTGCATTACTTTAGAGTATTTGTTAAGCATCCCAGCCCAATGTTTTTTTTTTTTTTTTTTTTTTACTAGGGAAAGTCCTGTCATCATCTGGGTGATGACATATAAATTTTTCCACGTACCCCCTGTAATGCGCTCACGAACCACTAGGGGATGCGTACCCCTGGTTGGGAATCACTGGTCTATAAGATATTAGACTGTGATGAGAAATGAATGTCCTGCAGTTTCTTACCAGTAATGGAAATGACATTATAACAAGAAATTAATTTATTAGATTACAAATTACTGAAAAAACTAACTTTCATTAGTGACATCATTATTTTAAATGCTGTTATTCCCATCACTGATGGCTGCCCAAATCATCATTCCTCCCCACCATGCTCATGGTTTTTACCTAATGTGTTGCAGTGCATTATGCGTTAACCTCTTTATTTTGGTCTTTTGGGTTGTTCAAATGCAAGTCTACAAACCTAACCTATATTAAGCTAAGTAACTTTTATGGCCCCCATTACAAGCAAAATAAACTCTTGGAATTGTACGGTTTGTGATGGATTGAACTTTATCCGGGACATGTGGAGAGTGTGTCACCTGGAGTGGATTTTCTGGGGCATCCCTTTCTATGAAATTTGCCAAATCTCCCATGTATTCCACTTGAGCTGTTGAATGTAGCTCTTCCCTAACTGATGAGCACCAACACTTGACTTACTAAAGGTATACTTGGTATTACACCTACTATATAAAGGAAGGCAACGCTTTGATGCTCATTTTAAGATTAGGACCAAAAAACCTAAAAAGAAAGTGATTCTCTATGGCAATTAATACATTGCTTACTTTTTGAGACCGATAGAAAAATCTTTTCCCCTAAGATGAAAATTATCAGTTAATTTTTATCATCCTTTTGAATGTCAGGCAAAACAATGCATGTGTCTCGTTTCGATCATAGAGTGACGACGAAGTAAAAAAGGACAAAACATTCAATGAAATGATGGAACCAAACCGCATTACCGAAAGTTGCTGAGCGAGTATGGTATATTTTGCTGTTAAAAGCTTGGACCCCTTACAACTACTGCAACTGTTGCTGGAGTCTTCTGTTCTTCAGCTAAACTCAGTTTTCAATCAAACACTTGTCTGGCTTCCAACCTGAATCTAAATTCAACGTGATCAAGTCTCCACAAGACCAGTTGTCTATCCCTTGTGGGCCAGTTTTGCACACATAAGGGCAGTGGTCAACACGTTGGACATTAAGGTATCAAAGCTTGACTTGTGTGAGCTTAATTGCAACAAAGCTATCTTGGGAAAATGGTTAACACAGCAGGGCAAAAAGATTTAGCGTTTCATCTTTGCTTTGATATCTGAGTAAAGTGGAGCTACAAGTAGCCACTTAGCATGCCAATAAATTTTGATTCCTTGTACTTCTTGTGCTCTCTTTTCCTGTTAATGTTCAATAGTAAATGTTCATCCACTCTTTTACCTCACTTATTTATCTCTGCAACATTACTTTTATGTTGGGGAAAGGTATTACAGTATGTTTCTTGTGTAAGGTAAAGGGGCAGAGACTTATTTATGAAGGGGTATGAGGGTTAAGCCTCCTTTCTATCGGATGTGAAAGTGTCACGAAATGGCCGCGAAATGTACTTCGCAGCAATTAGTGGCCAACATAGTGGACGGCTACTTTTCCCCATGTAATGTTTTGGATGCATCCGAGAAGGTAAATAAATGGTAAATGGCATTTATTTGTATAGCACCTTCTTAGGGTTCTACAACCCCCCCAAGGCACTTCGCAACATAATCAGTCATTCACCCATTTACACACACATTCACAAACTGGTAGGGTTGAGCTACACTTTAGCTATAGCTACCCTGGGGCACGCTGACAGAGGCGAGGCAGCCGAGCACTGGCACCACCGGTTCCTCCGACCACCACCTGCAGGCAAGGCCGGTTAAGTGTATTGCCCAAGGACACAACAGCAGCATTCTCTGGTCGGAGACGGGATCGAACCTGCAACCTTCTTATTACTGGACAACCCACTCTACCTCCTGAGCTACTGCAACAGGGTGGCCTTTTATTGTGGGCACACCTGTACATAATTCATACTGTCTAATCAGCCCCTTGATATGCCACACCTGTGAGGTGGGATGGACTATCTCGTGAAAAAAAAGTGCTCACTAACACACATGTAGACAGATTTCAGAACAATATTTTGTGTATCTAGACAAATTTTCAGATGTTTGAGTTTAGCTCACGAAAAATGGGAGCAAAAACAAAAGTGTTGCGTTTATATTTTTTTCATTGTATGATGAGGTGAACTCATAAGCTACACCCTGTGCTAGATTTTTGCTCCTTAAAGTCCCACAGTTTTAAATAAGGAAGAAGTTATGACTGCAAACAGCATAATGGACAAAACCTGTAACAAGTAGAATAACGAGTAAGTAAAAGCACTTCTGGCTATCTATTTGACCGAAGATGTTCAGATAGAGTTTGAAGGCTCATGACAGATTTTTTTATTTTTTTATTATAAGTACATAACCAGAAAAGTACATAACCAGAAAAAGCCAAGTATTGCAACACTGAAGCAGTGCGGGGAAAAATATGTTGTTCAATGTGGTGCTTAATTAACAGGCCACTGTCACAGGCAATTTTGTCACATCAGTCTCTACCAAGGTCCCCTGACTCCTGTTAGAATGGAATCTGTAAATGTTCCCCTGGGAAGGTAGTTATCAGAACTAAATTCTAAGAAGATGGTTCTAAGAACACAGGCCTTAGACCTTCTCTGGTCACAAAAATTCTAAAATAACAAACATTGTGTAAACCTTATGTAAAGCATTCCCAGAAGGTATAGCTGCAAATGCTGGGCTAAAATCCATGTAAAACCTATGGGTTAAAGTTCATTAGAATGTAACAGCAGTTATCCCAATACTTTTGGTAAATATCATGCATTTTGTGGCTGTTCATGTTAAGTTAATTTATTCTGATGTATTATGATTGTCTGCTTTGCTCAGGTGCTTACTCCAAGAGGAGATCAACTTGTGTGCTCAAGCCCTAATGGAGTCAATCCAATTTCAATCTGATTTCTTCTGTCTTCTCTGTAAGGAACACCTGGCCAACAGACACTCTCTTTTCTTTGCTGTTTGCTTCTCTCAGTTGGAGCACTCTTGTTTGTATTTGATGCTCTGGTGAACTTGGTTGTTGAGGAAGGTTGTGGACTAGGTATATTTGAAGTAACCTACACATTTGCACACATAGTTTATCATTTCAGTTAAACACACTGGGTTAACTGGTTGATGCCATCCTGAGTAATTATTTTGTAAAGTCACATTTTGGATTGCTCTAGTTTAGGGTTTTTATTTAAATACTTGTCCCTTTCTCCCTCGTATATTATTTGTGAAAACAATAAAGGTAAATATGTATTATAATAAAAAAACGCCTGTCTCAAATTTTGTAGCTTGGTGTCCGTAAATCACGTACGTTTTGTAACAAATGTGGGGGCCCATCTAGCATTTTCTCAGTAAATTGCATACAATTACAGGTATTGAAGTTTGGTACTATTGTCATTTATCCTTAAATAACAGCAAATAAAGCAACATACTGTTGCATTAAAATATTTAGATGTCAATTTCTTTTAATAATTTGAAAATTTCCACTAATTTCAAAAGTGGGGGCTCATCCGGGATCCTGGGTAAGATAAAATCCTCTACAGGCATGTTAACTAATTTAAAAATGCTAAATATGGGCTTTTTTATTTTTAGTATTTTTTTTACCTAGCTTTTATATTTCCAGGGGCTCCTCCCTCCGTCCCTCTCCTGTTGCTCTGACACAACCGGCTTTCAACCAATCGATTTGCTTCCCACCATAAATCCCGCCTGTTTGGTCATTGTCCAACATCAGAATCAGAAAAAGGGTTATTGCCATTGTCAGTGAACAAACAATTTACAAACTAGGAACTTTCTTTGGTTCTAATGTGCTATATATAACATGAACCTACAATAAGAATAAAAATAGAACAAGAGGCCTTCGCAGCGCTTTCGCTGCTCGGGCCTAATAAAACTTTCAGCAACTTTCAACATTCGGCTTGTTGTGGTGAAAATACGCCGGGTATGTACCTACACAGAAAAGACTTACACATATTTCATCTTAATATTTTAGCAGATATTACCCCAAAAAATTTCCTCAGTCATATTAGGAAGATCCATGTCAAAATCAAGCTTTTATTGACCTATTTCTCACTCAGTATAACAAAGATGCAGAAAAGGAAAAGGCAGGAGAGGATTGAGCGTCGCACCCGTGGGGGATCTGTGGGATTCAACACCCACACTTTTCTTGAGATCGTTCAACACCCACTCTTTTCTAGCTGTTTTGCTCACCTCCACACCAGTCTGGTCTCTACGTCGCACTCACTCTGTTTGCCTCATCTCCTTCCCCTCCTTCTTCTGACAGCCGATGTCGGGTTTCAAGGAGAGCAGGAGAGGGAGGGGCGGAAGAGCTCGACTGAATTCATAATTTTACATCTTGACATTAGCTGTACAAAGTCTGAGTTTGATAAAGTGAAGAACAACAATTTGTAGAGGTTTATAACAGGCGCGGCACCAGGTTCTCATTTTTGGGTGGGCCACGGTAATTTTGGATGGATCTTCATAAGCAGTGACTTAAGTGAAGCAGGCAGGTCGCGCTAGAAAATTTCGTTTAAAAAGACGTCATAAATGTGTTCCCCCGTCATTTTAATTTCTAAAATATGAAGTAAAATCTCCCAATTTAATTTTCATTCATTTGTCATTAATATTTAGTCTACACCCGTACGTTAAGTGGACCATCTTCCAGTAAAAGCAAAGCATCCAGCCCACCTCTCCAAATTTGTAAAATGTGCATCAGCCGCTAGTTAGGCGTGCCGCGCGCACCGTCAGCTACATCAGCCCAGACAAGAGCAGAGCAACTAGAGAAAGAATAGAAGATAATTCTGTCTGAATGTGGATGGAGATTACATTTTACAGCAGCCTGATCATCATTTAAATACGTAACCCATCACCTGTCTTCTAGTCCATGCTATCAGCACAGGGGCGTGTCCAGGGAGTGGCCTGGGGTGGCAAATGCCACCCTTGAAATCTGATTGGCCACCCCAGGTGCCACCACACTGAATTCCCTTTAAATAGGCTTTTCATTATCCACAAAAGGCTTGGGGTAAAAAAAAAAAAAAACATAACCATTGGTGCCACCCATGCACAAAGTGGTGCCTCACCTGGGCCACCCCATTTTAAAAATCTGGACACGCCACTGTATCAGCATTATTTTAATTTGTGTGTGTGTGTGTGTTTTCCACTTCAAGCACTGGTCTAACCAACCAGACCAGCGTGTCCAGTAACATATTAATGTTACAATTAAACATTTCACTTCATGTAGGCTAGGAACATTTCACCTGCCGTGGCCCGACCGCTTCTGCTCCACATGAACTTTGTGCGTGATCAAATGTCTCTACAGGTGCTTTCTGAGCTGAAGAGGCTATTCTGCCTCAGACTGGATGCGTCATGCGTCTCCATATTAGAGACGGGAACAAGCGCTGTTCAGCCAAAGTTTCATAATCGGCTAACATTTTTCCAAGTGACACATCCCTCAGAGAGACCGGCTTGTTCTTTCAAAACAACCAACATCCTTGAGTTAATCCGTCAAAATAAACAGTCAAATGGAAATATCTGTAACCTGCCATTTAACTGTTTTGCCTTCTTGTGAAGATTGTTGCAAAAAGAAACAACTAAACTTGATTAACCCCAGAGGCACGCGCACTGCGCTGTACTTCCTGACTGTAAATGAGGGGGAAACGATTTAATCGGATCCTTTTCTTTTCAACATGGTTTAATGTAAAGTTTCATTCAGTACAAACTTTAGTTACACCAATCTAACGAGACAGAGCCTGGATTTGTATTCTCAACAGACATGCGTGACGTGTCTAAAATTTGCACCTGCTCCGCTATTATGGAAATTAAACTAACAAGATGAATAACATGAAATTATTTTAGGCACAGACAACATCCCCCACACTTTTGAAAATCTTGCAACGCGCCTGCATAGATTTCCTTTACCTTTAACCTGAACACAATAATGACTTATATTGTGCAAAATGTCAAAATTTTGCATATGCACTGTTAAGATCTTTTTTTAGAAGCTTGAGAAAACAAGCCAACCCCCCAATTTCTGAGTTAGGACAATTATTAGAGCTTTTAAACCAATATCATTAATAGAAAGTTAAGTGTCTTCTCTTGCGTTTCCTACTCTACTGTTTCAGATTTTCACCCTGTGGGCAACAGTTCTGTCCTTTGCTGCTCTCTCTATGGTTTTATCTCTGACTCACAGCAGGCACAGAGTGAAGTCCATCAATTGTTGAGACAGCACAGTTCTCCATCAAGTCCAACCATGAAGAAATGTACCACAAGAGCAATTTACAACAGAAAATTATTGACAGTTTCTCTGAACATCTAAGTTACATTTGTTCTGTGTAATTTAAATTTTTTTAATCAGATTTAATTTTCTTGTGGTTCTTCATACATGGACAGTTTCATCATCCCTTAGTTTACAGAGTTGTGTAAAATGTGGCTTTAATGATTGTACTATATGCTGAGATAATCTGCAGTTCTGAAATTAAAATACATGACTAAAAGCTAAAGATTTGGTGTTGGAGTTTTATTTAATGGATGTAGACGTTTAATGTTTTTAGAAATTCAAGGTTAACATCATCAAGAGTAAAACATATTTTATGTATTAATTAAAATAAATTAAATGTTGAGGTAAATGTCTGTAATAATTTTATTTCTGAAATCTCACGAAGTTAACTTACTAAAATCAGGTGACATATTAGATCAAACAGCTTTATAAATATCCATAATGAAGAAAATATGTAAGGTTTAATGTCAATGCTTTACATATATAAAATAATTAAATTTTTGTAGAAAAATATTGTTTTATGAATGGTTTACCAATCTTTATGGTTTAAAATGTTTAACTATTTGATGGTGTTCCCGAGACACCAATTGGTAAAACACATTTCAGCCTCTTATCTGGTTGATTCTTGCACAAAATGTACAAAATCTTTTTTTAGACAAAACAATTTCTAAAAAATATGGGAAAATTGGAATATAAATATTGACTTCATTATCAGCTAATATTTAAATTATTAGCCAACTTTAACATTATTTTTTTCAGTATATTATGGCTATTTTTCTCCAAATTAAATTAAAAAAATAATTGTTTCTTTTTTTTCAGTGTTTACCAAACAGAGAGTAATATTGTGTGATCACATTTTCTCTATTGAATGTCTGGATTTTTGTGAGTGTTGCACCTTAAACAGGTTGGTACGTTTTGCTCTAAAGTCTTTATGCAAAATGTACGTCTAACACAAATTATTGTTGAACTGGTAAACAAAAATGCAAACACGTTTGTCATTGCCTGTAAAGACAACATGTCACAGCTATTTACTGATGTCGCCATTCATGAGAGCTAAGAATTTCAACAACCACTAAACCTATTTTACCCAAGCAGAAGAATTTAAACATCCCACATTTGAGGTGCAGTGAATGCACCGTGAACAGCTTGGAGATAATGCTGGTTGGGTGGATAATTCTGTGACGTAACAGCATCCTTAAAAGCTGAAGGGCTTTACTGAATGAGATATTTTTAGATTTACAACAAAGTGATGAGATTTTGTTGTTTTCAGTCTGGCAGCACCTCACATACCTAAATACATGTGCAAATGTTAGGATCGAAACAGCGTTCCTGCTCAGTGACGCGTTACTCGTGGCCAACAAGCACAGATCACTGATGATTGATCTATCTGATCCTGAAATAATCCATTTGGATTTGTCACTGGATTCCTAATTATCTCCACAGTCTGATGCTCCAAAGTTTCCGATCTTTGAAGCCTTTAAGATTAGATCTAGTTAGGTATTTCATGCAGCGTGCAGCTAAACGTCTCGTTTCTTCTCTGAAGAATTCATCTGAAGGCTCAGTTCTAAGTGCAGGCTCACATCCACGAGTAAATCATTCATACAAGCTGTTTGAAGTTCTTTTGGCCTTGCTCGGCACATCTGTTATGACTCAGCAGATTTAAACAAGCTAACACCTTAAGACCCCAAAACCTACAAATCAGCACTGTCATCCGTGATGTATGTTCGTTTTTCTGCACTGCAGACCATCTCTAAGTGGCATGTTTTTTGACAAAGGAGACTAATTTCTTCATAAACAGCTGTCTTAATGTAAAAGTGGCCGTTTCTTAGTGCAGGAATGAAATTTAGTCCGTTTCCGCAAATTGTGTCATAATCAGACAAGAAAAACGGGAAATGTTCCTTTTTGATGGGAACAATACATCAGAGACTTAAAGGTGAGGTTGTTTTCTACCTATTTCACATGAAGTTAGAGGTTCGACTGAAAAATTTCACTTTTGTGTACATTTTGTTTTTGTTCTTGGAAAAAGCTTACATAACCTCACGGGAACAAAGATCCACAAATCTCCAAAAGAACATTCTCAGAGTTGCTTTAGAGAAAATTCAGTTCCTTCTGGAAATGAGCTTTTATGTCCTCTGCAGCTGGTACCTTTAGAAGAAGACAGTCTGGTTCAACAGAAGGTCTTTGTTGCCAAAGGCAGAGTTTTCGACCCGCATAAACAAAATTGAGATGCAATTTCTTGAAGAAGGAACGCTATTGAGTGTAGACCATGGACATATATTAATCCTGGACAAAGCACCACCCATTTCTGTCATTTCTCTAAATGAAACTAAATCTGGGCGGTTTCTATCACTGCCATCTTGGCCATGTGTCATGTCTTGTCACACTGAGACCATCCAAATAGAGAGGGTGCTCGCTGCAGAACTACAAAGGCGGAGCTGCACCATAAGGTGGAGCTGCACCAGAGTCAGCCCCACCCATTCACGCAAACTCAGCCTAGCCCACTGACTTCCGTTTTTGTTTTTCAACTTTATCGCAAACTGACCTGACTCTCATGAATTACGGCTGTTACTAGTTTACAGTCGTTAATGCTATGTTCTGTGCTCCAATTAAACAAGATAAATATAACTTGCTACATGACAAAGTCTGAATATATCCCGTAATGAAAAGGTTTCTTTTAGCGAATATCTGCCCACAGCCGCTCCAACAAAAGTCCTGTACAACAACATTTAACATTATTATGTGAGTTCTGGTAGTCCAGTGGCAAGATTGTTTGACTTAAGTTTTGCTTTCCCCTCAGCTGATGCTGGTTTGGTTCTCGGTGGGGTCGGCAACAATCTATTTTGCCAGCTGAAACATTTAATTTGTTCATATTTTAGTTGTAATGTTCATTTTCAGCAAAATATTTATGTCTCTACAAGTTCTTTGAATTTGGTCGTTCCTAAACAGCATTTTAGTTGAAACTCTGCTCACAAATGGGCTCACACTGGCTAAATAAACGAATGAATAAATAAAAAAACACATTAGTCATTATATGTTAAACGGCATACCAATAAATTGTTGTAAACATAGTACTGGCAAGTGTAGCTAGAAATGAGGAAAAGGGGTTATAGAATATTTCCACTACTGGGAGGCGAACCTGCGCAAAACTGCATGTCAACCTGACACCATAACCACTACACCACCACATCTTGTAATACTTGTGTGGCGTTGCATGTTATTGTGCCATCCAGTGTGTCTTTGTAGACGGGATGTATGATTTTTCTGGCGGTGTCTCAGTAGAAGTCATTTCAGAAATAATTTGTCAGAAAATTCACAGAATATCCAGATTTGAGAACCAAGACCAGACCCGCTTCGGGGGAGGAGACCAAATTGAAGCTGAGATGGGAAGAAACTGCATGAATGAGGCCAAAAATGGCTTTGGCGTGTTTCGTATGAGGAAATGACAATATAACATGATTAAAAGTTCCAAAAGTTAGATTTTTAATTATATGGAACCTTTACAAAAACTGTTCAATTCACTTCTCAACTCCGTCCCCAATCCTGCATTTTTTAGCTATAACACCCTCTTTGGTTCCAGAATGCTATAAAGTCTGACAACTGGAAGGAATTGGACTGACTCTGATAGAATGGGCGGGGCTGATTCTGGAATGGGTGGGGCTGACTCTGGTGCAGCTCCACCTTCTGGTGCAGCTCCGCCTTTGTGGTTCTGCAGCGAGCACCACTTGTCCAAATATGGGAAAATAGTTGGAGCTTAGAGTGGGACTGTGGGGGTGCAAATTAACCAATGTTGCTTCTAGCTAAACCTCGAAGGTAAGACAGAGCTCTGAGGCCGCCTGAAATAGCCACCAGCCTTCCATACAGGGCTGTAGTTGTGCTCGTCACGTGTGGAGCTCCAATATGAGCTGTTAAAATACAAGCAGAGCCTCAGACTGCTGCGATCGGGGCCGGGCGCCCTGGCCACTTACATGAGTTAATGCTCCTCTCCTCTGCCGTGGTCAGAGATCAACAAGACATTAGCTACATACCTGAAGCTAACAAAGGTTTTTGGGCACTTTTAGCAAGATAAATGCAGTTTAGCGACTCCAAAGTGAAGCAGATCTTGCAGATCTTTGACTGCAGTGGACCAGTGAAGCCTAGAAGCCTCCGCTAGGTAGCCTTGGTCAGCTTACCTAGCTCGAGTTTTGTTAGCCAGCCAGCCCCACTAAGACGTTATATTTCAATCCATCTTTGACCAAGCTGTGTTATGGTAAATGCACACTAATGCACAGCATTTTCCTCCATTTAACCAGTGAAATAAAATACAGATACATAATGTTACTTACTGATAAAAATTAAGTAACTTACTGATAAAAATTAAGTAGAGACTTCTTGGATACCACAGCTTGCCCTCATTGTACAAAATTATTCCATGATGATGAAACACGAGCACACATACAACACAACTAACGTCCAGAGAGTTGAAATGGCCGAAACTCTATTAATGTGAGGCCAAGGCTGAGGCCTTTCCCGGAGCTAGCCTCTAGTGCTAGCTCTGATGCTCATACTTCCCGTCAATCAGATCTAATATTCATAATTTCAAGCATTTAATTACACCTAAATGGAAGCGTTACAAAACAAAATCCGCCCCTCTCAGAGTTATCATAAACACTAGACCTATTAAACCCAAAATGTTTTTGGCACCAGGATGTAAACACGTTCATACTGTGAAATTGACATTTTTAACATGGGAGTCAATGAGGATTGGCTCTGTTTTGAATCCAGCCCCTAGGATGACGGTGGAACTGCAATTTTTGTCACTTCCTGTTTGGCTTTACCACTGGATACGTGGGGTTCCCCCTTGGTGTAGACACAGCTGTTACTGTCCTTAGTTGTATCAGGAAAATGTTACAAGTAGGAAATAATTTCTTTCCAAGCTTTATTCAAAACCTATATTACATGTAGGAATATCAGGCATCCATCTTAACTCTCACTCCTTCCACTTCTCTACCTACATTCTCCTCTCCTATACTGCCCCTAGTGGTAGACCCACCATAGCCTTCAGAGACCCAAACTTTTTTTGTTTTTAATGTTACCCTAATATCTAGGATTAAAAACTCATAACAGTTTGTAGTTAAAATATTAATAAATAAGATTTCAAAAATATATTTTTAATTGAAGATTTTGTTCAGTTTGAAGCGACAGTAATCTTACCCATAGTGAGCGGAGTCTCTAGAAACAGGAAGTAGTTCTCCAACCAGAAACACTCATTGGTAGCCAGAGTGGTAACAAACTAGTGTCTTATTTTAAACAAGTTTTTGATTAAAAAAGTGATACAAATCTATGATAGTGCCAGATTGTCCCTTTTTAGACCTCTACTATTTTGCATGAGACTGTTTAGTTCATGCTATTTGCTTCATCCAAACATATGCATTAGCCATCAATAGAAAATAAACAGGAAAACGCTTGGATAAGGAAAGCCACGCCCACATTGCCAATTAGCATTCATGGACTCACCCATTTTGGCTTGCAACAAAGAATGGTGTTATTGATTTAATGTCCAGGAGAGAACAGAGCATGTCTCGGCAAGTTGAAGCTAACTCATTAGCTACTCCACAACATGGCAGAACTCCTTCAGGCTTGTATTATCTGTGGAGATAAAACATCAACGTTGTAAAGCAAACAGTCAGTGGTAAAGTAATTTTGCTGTTAGCCAATCAGAAATATCCAAATATTAGGAAATAAGACTCCAAATCCTGCTGTCTGCCCCTCTGGCTGGATTCTACTCCCCAAAACAGGAGCACTGGAGATGTTTTCCCACAGAGGGATCCCATCAACACCACTTTAATACCCTAACCCAAACAATGACAGCTTTTCACCACGTAGGTGGATATTTTTTACCGCAACCAATCGAAGTTTCCATTGGTTTTATCAAAACTTTAGAAGGTCTCACCGATTTCTGAAGGCGCAACAGTCTATGTGAGACCATGAGCCCAAATTGCTCAGTCAGAAACAAATCCTTAACTTCCTTACTAGCTAAACCCATTCCGTATGGGTTAGTGATGGAAATTCAGGCTCTTTTTAGAGAGCCGGTTCTTTTGGCTCAGCTCACCAAAAAGAGCCGGCTCTTTCGGCCCCCAAGTGGCTCCTCAGATTTTCTGTTGCGTAGAGTACATTTATAACCAAAATAATGCTAAACTTTATGTAAAATAATTTATAAATGTTAAAAAATGCAATATATCAAATATTTATCATTTCTATGGATTTAATAACTGAACACTTTAAGAAATCTCCACTTTCCGACTGCTGGCGCTCATTTTCTCACCGTCTTCATTGCACTCTCCTCCCTCTCGCTCCCTTTTTCCTCCTCCTCATTCCCTCTCGTCCCCCTCCTCCCACATGTGCTCTGATGTGTGTCTGATCCTCCCTCTTCCCCGTGCCTACTGCTCTGTGTGTGGACAGTCTGGACACACAGTTACACATGTTGACCAATCGCCTGTAGCTTTCACCAAGGCGGCGGGAGGGAGGGGGGAGGGGATGGCTCCCAATGACGAGCCGGCTCCCGTCGTTCACTTCAAAGAGCCGGCTCTTACAGCCGGTTCGTTCGCGACCGACACATCACTAGTATGGGTCCCGTTGAGCAAACTTAATCAGATGAGGTGGGGGCCACGAGCGGTGGTGAGGGATGGCCATGCATGAGCCGGTGAAATCAAATCAATGAGGCGATCAATAACTGAGAGGGGTGAGGATTACTTAGAGCTGGTGAGAGAGAAGCACTCGGTAGATTGTTCATGTATCTTGATTAAAGGCCCCCAGCTTGGTGGTTTTGATGAGTTTCACAGGTTGATGGCAGATTTGAGCCAGTTATGAGCAAAGATTCTCTTAATGACTCGGGATATTTAATCCGTCACCGGTCTAAGGGTTGAAATATTTCCTCTTTGATTTGATTTAAAGATCTGAGCATCAAAAGAAAAAGCAAAGATCTTTTGAAAATTTATTCTTTCTTCTTCTCGTCCTATCAGATGAATTACTCACCTATGAGCCATTTTTGTTGCTGTTGGCCTCGTCTCGTCTCGTCTTCCTCCGCTTATCCGGGTCCGGGTCGCGGGGGCAGCATCCCAACTAGGGAGCTCCAGGCCGTCCTCTCCCCGGCCTTGTCCACCAGCTCCTCCGGCAGGACCCCAAGGCGTTCCCGGACCAGATTGGAGATGTAACCTCTCCAACGTGTCCTGGGTCGACCCGGGGGCCTTCTGCCGGCAGGACATGCCCGAAACACCTCCCCGGGGAGGCGTCCAGGAGGCATCCTGACCAGATGCCCAAACCACCTCAACTGGCTCCTTTCGATCCGGAGGAGCAGCGGTTCTACTCCGAGTCCCTCCCGAATGTCCGAGCTCCTCACCCTATCTCTAAGGCTGAGCCCGGCCACCCTACGGAGGAAACTCATTTCGGCCGCTTGTATCCGCGATCTCGTTCTTTCGGTCATTACCCAAAGCTCATGACCATAGGTGAGGATTGGGACGTAGATCGACCGGTAAATCGAGAGCCTGGCTTTCTGGCTCAGCTCCCTCTTCCCCACGACAGATCGGCTCAGCGTCCGCATCACTGCAGACGCCGAACCAATCCGCCTGTCGATCTCCCGATCCCTCCTACCCTCACTCGTGAACAAGACCCCGAGATACTTAAACTCCTCCACTTGAGGTAGGACCTCTCCCCCGACCCGGAGGTGGCAAGCCACCCTTTTCCGGTCGAGAACCATGGTCTCAGATTTGGAGGTGCTGATCCTCATCCCAGCCGCTTCACATTCGGCTGCGAACCTACCCAGCAAGAGCTGAAGGTCAGAGCTGGATGAAGCTAGGAGGACCACATCATCCGCAAAAAGCAGAGACGAGATTCTCCTGCCACCAAACTCGACACACTCCACACCACGGCTGCGTCTAGAAATTCTGTCCATAAAAGTGATGAACAGAACCGGTGACAAAGGGCAGCCCTGGCGGAGTCCAACCCTCACTGGGAACAGGTCCGACTTACTACCGGCTATGCGGACCAAACTCACGCTCCTCTGGTAAAGGGACTGAATGGCCCTTAACAGAAAGCCACCCACCCCATACTCCTGGAGCGTCCCCCACAGGGTGCCCCTGGGGACACGGTCATAAGCCTTCTCCAAATCCACAAAGCACATGTGGATTGGTTGGGCAAACTCCCATGCCCCCTCCATCACCCTTGCAAGGGTATAGAGCTGGTCCACAGTTCCACGGCCAGGACGAAAACCACATTGCTCCTCCTCTATCTGAGATTCAACTATCGATCGGACCCTCCTCTCCAGTACCTTGGAGTAGACCTTTCCAGGGAGGCTGAGGAGTGTGATCCCCCTATAGTTGGAACACACCCTCAGGTCACCCTTCTTAAAGATGGGGACCACCACCCCGGTCTGCCACTCCCTAGGAACTGCCCCCGATGACCACGCAATGTTGTAGAGACGTGTCAACCATGACAGCCCTACAACATCCATAGCCTTGAGATACCCAGGACGAACCTCATCCGCCCCCGGGGCTCCGCCGCTGTGTAGTTGTTTGACTACCTCAGCAACTTCTGCCCCCGAGATCGGACAGTCCATCCCCAGGCCTCCCAGCTCTGGTTCCTCCTCGGAATGCGCATTGGTGGGATTGAGGAGCTCCTCAAAGTATTCCTTCCACCGTCCGACTATAGCCCCAGTTGACGTCAGCAGCTCCCCATCCCCACTGTAAACAGTGTGAGCGAGTTGCTGCCTTCCTCTCCTGAGGCGCCGGACAGTTTGCCAGAACCTCTTTGGAGCCGATCGATAGTCTTTCTCCATGGCCTCACCAAACTCCTCCCACGCCTGAGATTTTGCCTCGGCAACTGCTCCTCCTTGAACCGTCACCTTATCGTGGTGGAGGAGTTTGAGTGCCCTAATGATCCTAGGAGCTATGTTGTCTGGGGCACTTGGTGCCCCTGGTAGGGTCTCCCATGACAAATTGGTCTTAGGTGAAGGGTGAGACAAAGAACGGTTCGAAGGATCTTTCATGGCGGTTAAAACGAAGAGTCGGAGTACCCGGCCCGGAGGGTTACCGGGGTCCCACCCTGGAGCCAGGCCTGGGGTTGGGGCCCGTGAGCGAGCGCCTGGTGGCCGGGCTTTCGCCCATGGGGCCCGGCCGGGCCCAGCCCGAACCGGATACATGGGCTCGTCCAACTGTGGACCCACCACCCGCAGGAGGAGCATGAAGGGTCCGGTGCAATGCGAATCGGGTGGCAGACCAAGGCGGGAGCCTTGGCGGTCCAATCCCCGGACAAGAAAACTAGTTTTTGGGACATGTTGCTGTTGGGTCTACACCAAACCTTCAAGATATGTTGTTGAAAGTGTTAATTAATGATTTAGATTTCACACATTTTGTATTTTAAAAAACTCCTCCAAAGATTTTTTAAATGTTGGCTTCAAATGGGATTATACTCAAATGTTACGTGGAATTAAAAGGCATGAAAAGCTTTAGTTTTAAAGTTCATGAGCCATTTTTATAACTCATGAAAACACCATTCAACCTGCCTCAAAATGCACTTGTTTGATCAACGTCCAGTCCACAACACACATGTGTACATTTCACTGTAGCCCTACGAAGTTCTACATTAAACCCACGGGTGCTTTTTTTCTGACCTTGACCAGATTAAAGCTGCAATGGCAACTCTAGAGAACAAGCTAGCTTTTGAACACAAACAAGGTCACGGAACGCTCACCCCTGCCGTCGGTTATTATCCCTAGGCTACGTCTGCCACATACCAGAACCCGCATTCCCACAGTAAACGAGAGAGCGTGAAACACCAGTCGCTCTCACACAAGTGGTGGTCTGTTGCTAAATACGTGAGTGTGTATGTGTGTGTTTATGAAGGACGCAGGGAGGAAGGGAAGTGCGGTGGTTCGGAGGGACAGACAACCGGATGGCCCGATCGTTGGTTTCAGTCCAAAAGGTGTTATTGGCGGAGGTTTATAGGCAAATGTGAGAGAACCACGTTATTGTTTTTTTCATCTCCATCATATATTTATAACTAAAATATTTTAGTATGTTAAGAGGCATGAAAAAACATGCTTCAAGCGAATAGTTCACTTGTCTTCCAAATTTACTACAGCAGTTTTCAAAACCAATTTGGTCAACTTGGTTTTAATAAGATAATACATGTAAATTCAGCCTCTCACACCAGTGGTGTTCTGTTGAAAAATGAGTGGAGGACCCAGGTTAACGCAGAAGTGTGCTAGTTAGGAGTGACCAACCGCTGGTTTCAGATCGAGCCGTGTTATTGGCTGAGGGTTTTAGGAAATTTGAGAGAACCAATTTATTCCTTTTTTTTTTAAATCTCCAGAATATATTTATAGCTGCGCTATGTTAAAACTTAGTTAACAGACATGAAAACAATGTTTTAAGCTAGCTTGTTTAGCAGATTTCCTATTGTAGCTTTAACGTCAACATGCTACATAAAATATACTAAGATGAAGGTATTAGAGGGCATGGACATGTGGGATTGATCATTTAAATATCACTATAACACTCAAAGTTGCTATAATTTAAACTAATTTAGTCAAATTGGCACCAAGTTTGACAGGAATATATAGAGTATAAATACACAAGTTATGTAGGAGTGCTGAAATGGTTTACAGTGCTCTTTTGAAACGTCATCCCACCCACTACTTTGACTAATACTTGTGAATATTTGTAAACAAATATAGGCTTCACGAGCAAAAACAAAAAGGCTATTGGAACCATGCTCTGATTCCTACAGAGAGTATTTTGGTGAAATTATTCATCACAGGAAGTGGTCATAAATCCCAGAGGAAATGCCTGATTTGTCCCAGATTTCATATTTTTGATAAGTGCCCTGGCCTGAACACACGTATAAGTAAAAGTAAAGATTACTTCATAGCGCCACCAACAGCTGCATTCAGTTTGACTGGAATATTAATGATTAAAGGAAACCGAATGTTGAAAGTTTGCAGACTCAAAAACATTCCGTGAAATATCTCGAAATGTCAGCCTCGCCTACAGATTTGTCTCTAATTTATGAATGTTTGTAAACAATTTTAGCTACCAAAAGTTTGTCATTTTGAATTAAAATTTTCATCAAACAGAAAGTGCCCTTAAAGGTGCAATAAGTAGGAATGAAGTAAGAATTACATCCTGTGGTCAAACTTAGGTACTGCAGTCCGTTTAAAAAAGTACTTTCTCACTGCTGTTACAGGAGTTTCATGGTTGTTGCCTTGATCAGCACCAGAAAATTCTAGATGACAAGCGAAGATGAGTCATACACAGTAAGTTGATAATTCTTGAATGTTTCACGGTAGAGACCACTTACTACATTTATTATGGTAATATTTCTCCAGCGTTAAGAGGAAGTGTGGTTGTTTGCCATCTTGCTGTAAGCTTGCTGAATGACTTTTCAAAGGAATTATAGACTCATTATTCACTTCACACACATTTCACTGTAAAATTAACTTGTTGGTCATTGAAAAAGTAGCTAGAGCTATTTTTAGACTAAGCTATTTGCTTCTAAATCACCATTAGCATTGCTAGCTCATTGTTAGCCTTGAGTCTGCTTCACCCAATATTATAGTAAAACAAAAAGATGCCATGACGTCTTAGAAGAAAGAAACAACTTTGGAGCTTTTTGCCTGCCGGTGTTAAATTACAAATGCTGGCTCTGCAGCTAGCTCGGATTCAGCAACTTCTCTGGCTTGCCGAATTTAAACACATCCCTTTAGTTTTTTTGGAAGGAGAAAAACGGACAACCTCCAAGCCGGCTGAGAAGGAAATTTGTTTCAATGTTGATAGAGAAAAATTGTTCTTCGCTGACATTACTGGTTAAAATCATAGCTGCCTTATAAGTAAAACACCTGTCGCTTCATTAAAATGCAAGTGCTATCCTTTGCCAGCTTTCCCGTCTCAACAGGGAGGACAACAACATTTCTCAGACAACGCTGGTCTGTGTTATCAGTTATATTCCCATGGGAAACAGAATGTTGACTGAATGCACCTGGTTTTGTATGAGGGAGTTGTGGCATTGTTTTTACTCCCTACTTTAAACAGCTTTCCACCTGAATGGCTACGGAGCAGTTTAGGAATGTGACGTGATGTGTGTGCGTTGCTTGTGTGTGTAATAAAAGCCCTGAGAGAACGGACGTTCTCTGAGACTGTGTGAACCAAGCTTATGGGTCTGTATGGTCATTGCTTCACCTTTCTCCCTTTGCAAAGAAAACTGAATAATATTATGCTCTAATCGTCTGTGCATTTGACTTCTCTTTAAGGTGACCTGGTTTTATTAAAAAATAACCCAACAAATGTAACTTTCCTTCCAACATGATTGAGACTGTTTGTTGATGATTTCGCTGTAGAATTCTCACATATTGCTCCTTTAAATTAGTAAGATCTCACATTTACACACAAATCTCACATTTGAAAGATTTGCATTGGCCTGTACACATTCACACTACTTTTTCTTCTTGTGACCATGATAAATGCATTCTGTATGGTCATATATTCTCATTAATAGTCGTCTACGAAACCTACATAGAATTGATCAATGTACAAGAATAAAAATGGCAAAAAATTAAGACGTGAGTTATTTGCCTGCTAATGTGGTCAAGATCGGGTTTGAATAAACCACCGCTGATCACTGCATGGGAAAAAGATGAAGGTATTCCTTAGATTGCCGTTTTGGTGATTAGCTAAAACCAACATCCTAAGAATGGGAAAAGTGATTAACTGTTCAGTGAATGCTAACACAGAAAAAGCCTATCTCAGCCCATCCCAAACATGTATTTAGGAAATGTTTTCATTGTCGTAGCTCTGCGATTACATACGCTAATACCCGCATGTTTCCTTTCATGTAAAAGCACTTGAAGCTAATACCAAAGCTAATCACCGACACCGCTTCCAAGCACCACATTAAAGAATGGCAGTTGTCCCATAACTGCAGCATTGTTGCTCACAAACAACCAATAAAATCCAAATGCTGAGACTCATTAGCTAAGCGTTCCGTGGTGGATGGGGGCTAATAATAATAAAAAATAATATCTGGGAGCAACACGATGAAAATCCCCATGGTGTAATGCCAGATAAGCATTGCTACTCCCCCAACCCCCACTCCTGTGGGCTAATACCAGCAGCAAAGGGCTGCAGAGTTTGGAAATGTGGGACTGCTGGCAGCTCTTTAGTGCAGCACATGGGACTTTGATCAAAGCTAACTTCAAAAGCTAATACCCGAGCTTAAGATCTTTGGGGGATTTTCAACAAAAACCTAAACAAGAGCTGACACACTGAATACGACCGGTGGGAGTCGGATAAAAGCAAGACACAGATACTTAAACTCAAAGAGGAAAGATTGGTGTTTTTAACTCTGCTTGTTTACGCTAACGTGCTACAAGACAAACATGTTTTTTTCGTCATTTGTTTCAATTCAACCATGGAAGAGAACAAGTCTCATCAGAGAAGACCACGAGGTTAAGACACTATTTTATCCTTTGACAAAATGTGGCATTTATGTTTTTGATTTGCACTCTCAAAAATTTCAGTTTTTACGCTAGAAACAGGGAAGAGCAATCAATTGTGGATCAAGTCAAAAAGCACAAACCATAAGAACAATGTGGCTGAGCTAGAGTGAGTTCTTCTAGATTTATATTGGCAAACTTGGTGACATGATCAAAGTAGCCAGATTGGACTGGCTGAAATGAATACTCATCTACTTGGTCTAGTATCGATTGCTCATGCCTGCATCGAGCACTGCAACTGAATTTCAAGCGGAAGCAAATCGAAGGCTCCAAAATCAACCAATAAACAACAAAGACTTTACCTTTTAGCCTTTTTAAAGCTTCACTTGTTGACTCTTTTAACCACAACTAGAAATAACACTGAAAATGGAAAACAGCTTGGTCATGTCGCAAAAAGAAAATAATAAGGACATGTTGAAACCAAAACTCATCCTGTATCATAATGAGACAAGAAACAGCTTGAATGAGTGATCTCTCTTGTTTTTACAAAGGAGACTGAGGAAACAAATAATACTGAGCTCTTGAACCTGTCTGTAGTTCTTCTAATTTTGTCATCATCATAACCGAAGGTTCAGGGTGCATTTTACCTGAGTAAACTGTAAAAAATAGTCTTTTATGGATGCAAGGTGCAGTCTTTTTGTTTGTTTCCCAAACTTTTCACCATCAAACCCACAAATTAACAATTATCTAGACGTGCACCCTCAGATATCGTACAATACAAACATGCTAGAAAAGTTAAATAATTCGAAAAAATTTTTGTAAAAATGTTGCTGGAAATATAGCTTCAGCAATTGTTTTTCAATTATTTTGATTTCGGGTAATCATCTCAACACCCCCCGTGGTGACCCACAGAGGGGTCCTCACTCCGACGTTGGGAACCACTTCTCTAGCCCATTACAATTAAAGTGTTATGGACAAACAACTACCTCATAATCTGAAAAGGCATTCTATAAAATATTGTAATGTTATTTTTTAAAGGTTAGATGTTTTGAGGTATGTGTGTATGCGTGTTTGAGATTCTTATTGTGAAGGATTGGAGGAAGTTCTCTGACCTCCACAGACTGTGAAAGTAGCCAAAAGACAATAAATGTCAGATTAGTAATACAATATTAATAAAATGTACAATTTTAATAGTGTAGTAAAAAAAAGCACTCATGATCCTCTATTACGATAATAAAGATGAGAACAGCTGCGTTCAGGAGCACAAAGGAGTTCTTTTCTGGCTTTTACTATGCTACTTTCACCTAGTAATGCTACTTCGTATCATAAAAAAATCTAAGAAGTAAAATTTGAAGACCAAAATTAAGATTAAATACATTATTTTAGCAAGCAAAATTGCTTGTTTCTAAATGTGGATGTTTGAGCCAGCACAGAAACAGCTGATGAGCCAAACAACCAGCAGATAAAAGCAAAGAAACCAGCCAAAACAAACCTCTAACAATACCTTCACCACACCCGGGGGACGAAAAGGCTCTGACATGAATCAAATCAAGACCTTTGAGACTTAATGTCTAATCTGAGGGTGCATGGATGATGCTATCCATGCTGGAGGTGTTGCGTCAACTGCCAAATCAGACCAACGATGGCAGGAAGGCCGGACTCAACATCGTCTGAGTGCCCACTCGGCTTGTTCCTGACAGCTATTATCCAGACCCATTAATGAATGGGTCCCACTGTTTTTCCCTGAGTCATCCAGAACTGTGGCAACAGCAACACCTGACGACGCTAATGCATTCAAGCAGAGGATGTGCGACGTTTTAGAGAGCGCTCAGCTGCTTAGCTCGTTGACCAAATTGGTACAACGAGCTTGATTCCCAGGCAAAAACTGTGGTTTGGGCTCTTTTTATGACCCAGAAAATAAAATGAAAGCACGTGGATGCATTTTGCTGCACTAAGACATTTGAAATATTAGATTCTCTACACCCACGTCCTTGTTTCTGTGTCTTTGGCTGCTTTCAGACTGAAACCGTAAGGACTCTTATCAAATCTCTGTAATAAACTCAAAAGGTAAACCGTGTCACCAATTTATGAACCTGGATGTGATCCAGAGTGGAAAATCAAAGCTAGAATGAAACAACTTGTCTTTACTCGACCTCAACCACACTTTATTTAACAAAATAGAAGCAGGTCAAATATCGCAAAGCATATAAATGTAACTTTGAAACACAGCGTTTGAAAGTCATGACAAGTTCATCATCAGTGGGCTGTGGCACAGTAATAATCCACAGAATAGAGGCAACCTACCAACCCAACCATTCCCGATCCCAAAATAAAAAAATAATTGAATCACAGGGGAAAAAAGCTGAGGGGGAAGGAGAGAGCGGGGAGAGAAAAGCCAGGTGGCTGAAACTAAAATAAAATTATGTTGAGTGTCACAGATCTGCTGAGATGTATGCTGCTGTGTGGTCACATGTTTTGGAAAGGGGGTGGGGTGTGTGTGTGCGCGCGGGGGGGGGGGGGGGGGGGGGGGCTTGAAAATTGTCACGACAGATGCTCTTCCTCGCTCCCATAGCAAGTGAGCACAGCTACGTGCCTGAGAAAGTGAGAGAGATGGATCCGGGAGTGATTCAGCACCATGGACAGCGCCTAGAGATACACTGTATGACAGTGGGGAGGACTGGGTAAATAAAAAGGAAAGGGGGGGGGGGGTGTTCAGGGGAGTAGACCCTTCTTACATGAACTTAATAATGTTGGTTTAATTTGATAAATTTGACTAAAAAGTTTTTTTTTCTCTTCAGATATGCAGTCGTTCAAAATAAAAGGTCACGTTAAAAACTAACAAACGTGAACAAGCGCAGCATTTCTCACATTGTTCAAAAAATATGAAACATTTCAAGAACAGAAAAGAAAAGTGAGTGCTTGACCCGTAGTGCTATAGAGAAAGTATTTGCCCCCTCAGAGATTTCTTCACTTTTTGCATTTTGGTCGAATTTTTCAGATCAACAAATACATGTCCATTTTACAGCTGAGTAAATAAAACAAACATTTTTCCAATTATGACTTCATTTACTGAGAAAATTTTAAACTGGCCGTTGTGAAAAGTATTTGCACCCCTTGCTAAGTCATTAATTACCTGTGATGAACCATTATTACCATCATTAGTAAATCCAAATTGAGTTCCTCCAGCCTAACTCAGACAATATTTCTACAAGACCTGCAAAAATAACAAACCTTTTCAACCAGAGGTGTCCAAAGTGTGGGTCGAGGGCCCTTTGGGACCATTGGAGAGACTTTTTAGCAGCTCTTGACTGCTGTTTTAAAAAAGGTACCACTTTGGCAAGTCAGTAGTTTTAATTTTGGCCCAATTCTCACAAGTTCTCACAGGTTAACAAGTCTAAAAGGCTAAATATCTCAAAAAACAACATATAAACATATAAGTACCCACAACAAAGCATCGGAGGCCCCAGTTGATTAACATCTGAGGTCTTGACTGAACGATTATAAATAGACGAGGGATACAAATGGCCTCCATCGGAGAACTGCATGGCCTGAACCTCTGCTGATCAAGTAGAATGCAGTATCAACTCTTATTTGACACAAAACATCTCGGCTACCCTCAAGACTAACAACTCTACGTGTAGTCACACATGGTGGTGGTAGTGTGATGGTCTGGGGCTGCTTTGCTGCTCTATAACAGAAAATCCTAAGTAAGAATATCTGACATTTGACCTAAAGCAGGCCATCTATGTTAGAAAGCCCTCCAACTGCCAGTGTTACACTCAGCTAGTAAGTTATGGGGTATTTATTTATTACACAGTGCTAGGTTGGCTTCGCTAGCTTTTCCCCTTCATAAGTGAAACTGCCACTTGCAAACATCATTTTGTATTTACTCAGGCCTCATACTTTAATATTTAAGAGTCAAAAAGCAGAAACAGAAGTAATCTGTAAGGGAGCAACTATTTCTAGGATTTTTTCCACTCCTCTCCCCCAAACAGGACAGCTGCAAACAGCTATGGCATTATTTTGTTTTTGAGTCCACAAAAATAATGATAAATTAATTAATTAAAAAGAGCATGCAACCAAAAAGGAGTATCTCAAGTTTCCAAAATGCTGAGTTGAAAAAGGCATCTTGCATCATGTGTCTTGTCTGTGCATGGCCCCCTCAGTTCCCTGCTTTATCTACGGCCCTGCTTACTGCACATTTTTCCCAGCAAATACAGTGTATTTGAACAGGATTAGATGGCTTTACAAAAGCTCACAATATGATGAAAGTGATTCATAGCTTCTTATTTTTTTCGTGTGGAGGAATACTTTGCTATTCTATATGCTTACATCGACTGAACCAATCAGAAAATACATTTTTGCTCAGTTTCTGCAAATATATGATGGTATAAACCTCCGTTCTGCCTCCTTTTCTTTACCTCGATCAACCAATCGATGCAGGCTATGATCATAAACACACAAAGTTAAAATAAAAAAAACACGCAACTGTTATCGGAGCTACATGAAGTTTTGCAGCAGAGGCATCTGAGAGACGTCTTTCAGTCGTGCTCATCTGCCGTGTCTGAATTATCCCGAAAAAGTCAACCATTGGCACACCATTTAAAAAAGAACAACGTTTTTTTTGTGTTTTTTTCTTACATTCATAAAGGAGATGATGACTGAGCAGACGTGGGTTTGGAATCTGCAGCCACCTTAGTATAAATAACCCCAATAATAATAATAATAATTATTATTATTATTATTATTATAATCGACAATCAAAATGACGGAACAGAAAAAAGGAACATGCACCAACAGCTTCCGCTCAGACTGGATTTTTTTTCCTCCCGATTCTTCCCTCCCAACAGGTTCAAAACAACAAATACAAATCCTAACCGCAGGTTCACAAAAAATAGAGAAATGGCACTTTGTAATAGTCATATATAATTCTTAATATCTATATATATAGTCGCCATATTGATAGAACATGAAAGGTTTGCCTCTTTGTTGGTGGTTATGGTTCCTCGCCTCTGTGTGTCTGTTGAAACCATGCGGATTATCATCATCATCATCATGCAGTTTTATGATACATCAGTCCCGAGTATTTACATGTACATTCATGCGTTCGTGCACCATTCCCCAGCTCACTCACGCTCTCTCAGTCCCACACACACACACACACAGTCTCTGGCTGTTTTTTTTTCCCCTCTTCTCCTCCACTTTTTTCTGTCTCAGAGATCCGTAGTTCGATTGCGGCAGATAGGAGGAGGGGGGAGAAGAAGGGAGGGAAGGGGGGGTAAGCCAGAGGGGTTTGGCATGTACATATTTTACAGATCGGGGCCTGTGCAGCAGCAGACGGACTAGTTTTGGTTCATAGTTGAGTTTCTGTTCACACTATGGTCGTTTGTAATCCAGTGTGGTTCGTCACATTTTACGAGTCAGTTGTGACCGAGAGGTGTGTGGTGCAGTCGAAGCCCCTGTGCGCCCCCCCGTCGGCGTGGTACTGCCCGCTGTGCCAGTAGGATGAGTCGCACACCGTCTGTAGGGAGTTGATCTCCGACGCCGATGAGTTCCCTTCCCTCCGCTTCGACCTTTTGCGGTTGCGCAGGATGAAGACGAGCATCCCCACGACGGTGAACGCAGACGTGACAAAGACCAAAAGCAGCCCGGGCACGAGCACCGAGATGGACACCCGGCTGGGCTCCAAGTAGGAGTGTGTCCCTGTGTCCTGGGCGAAGGTGCTGTTTTTGGCCAGGGAGGTGGGCGGCACACGTTCATACAGCTTGGGGCACATGAGGTCATTCCGGACGTAGCGGAAGTCGCGCTTCCAGAACTCCTCCGGCGACTCGCACTTGAGGTCGCTGACGATCACGTCAGCCCCAAGCTTCTCCGTCCACTGCTTGAAGGGCACGATGTTGCACGAGCAATCCCACGGGTTCCCGTGCAAATCAATCTGAATGATGGAGCTGAGCTGCTCCAACACGCCAGCCACAGGTAGATGGGGGAAATAATTATTATGCAGGCTAATTTTGGACAGAGAAATCCCAAGGAAAGCATCCACAGGCAACGACTTGAGCAAGTTGTTGTTGAGGAACAGAACCCTCAGGTTCGGCATGGGGCTGAAAGCGCCCGCCACTATCAGCTGGATGTCGTTGTATTCCAAACTGAGGTATTCCAGATTCACAAGGCCCTGGAACATCTCCGCCAACAGCGTATCCAAGTAGTTCTTATCCAAATACAGCCACCTGAGCTCACTCTGGTTCTGGAACGTGCTGTTGTCGATCACCTTGATGTTGTTCCCCCCCAGATCCAGCAGGTTGAGGATGGCGTAGCCAAGCAGCTGGTTTTTCTTCACAGCATGGATGTTGTTGTCTCTCATGTTCAGCTCGTGAGCCATTAAAGGTTTGGGCTTGAGGCCAGCCAAGCTCTCCATCTTCTTGTTCTCGCAGTTGACCCCCAATCCTTGTCGGGAGCCAACCAGCTTGCAGCTGCATGGCTGAGGACACGTCACATTGTGCAGCTGCTCCCCGTCGCCATTCATGCCATTCACCACTGGCGTGGGTTTTGTTTTCAGCTGCCAGTTCTCACGAGACTTCGAGTGGCTTTTAGGGCCTCGTACTCCAGGCGCTGGGGTCCCACTCGGCTTGTAAGGCGTGGGCTTCACTCGAGGCTGAGAGATCTCCTCCTGAGTGGGAGGGGCTACCAGGCTGGTGTCTAGGCCCCCGCTCTGTGAGGGACACAGGTCTGCCTCTGATGTCTCGTTCAGGTCGCTGCCTTGCAGCCGGGTGGGGGCCTCGCAGACCACTCTGCCAATCAACGCATTGCGTGGTATGTTGTCCAGCCATTCTTTCAGAGAAACCAGGTCACAGTTGCAGTCCCATGGGTTGTCTTCTAACAGGACCTCCGCGATACCCGGTATTTGCTCGAGAATCCCCTCATAAGGCAAAGTTTTGATCCGGTTGCCCCTCAGGTCGAGGTGTGTGATGGGCACATGCTGGAACACGTTGATGGGCAGAGCGCTGATGAGGTTGTCGTTGAGTATCAACACTTCAAGCTTATTAAGGTCCCTGAAAACAACCGGGTCAACATCTCTTAAGAGGTTGAAGTCAGCCTGGAGGTACTCCAAGTCATCCAAGCCCAGAAACGTGCTCTTCTTGAAAGACCTGATCTTGTTGTTGTTGATGTGCAACCTCTTCACCAACTGCAACCCCAAGAAGGCTCCGGGGACGATGTCATGCAAGCCGTTGTTCTCCAAATGCAGACTCACGGCGTTGTAGAAGTTGGCGAACTCGTTGGGGAAGAGTCTGGACAGCGAGTTGCCGTGCAGCAGCAGGTGATAGAACTGCGAGCTCGGCCCCGTCAGGTGCCGCAGCGTGGTGAAGCTCCGCTTCTCGCAGTCTATGTGCAGGTCGCCCTCCACCTCGCCGCACGAGCAGACCTGCTCCTTACAAACGTCCCTTGTAACATTTCCGCTGGCAACACAAAGAGCCGCATTCAGCAGGACGATCCAGAGCAGCATTTTTCCACCCCTCTCCCCCTCTCTCTCCCTCAGCGTGAGCGACTCATGATTCCCAATCTGCGAATGGAGTCTGCATCAAAGAAAAAGAACCAAAAAAATAAATAAATAAAACCAAGATAAGCAGGATGATGACCCTGTTATTCAAATCCAAGACTCAAAAGCTTTAATCAAAGGTTTAAAAAACATCCTGATCTGTGTCTGATTCTAATGAAAAGCAGCCCTCGTGTCCTAAACGTGATCAGAGACATTCGCTGCCGCTCAGACTGACCTTGGTGGGGGGAAACGCTGGAGAACCCTCCCGGAGCGGTACGGCGCGCTGCGGCGTCGGGAGCTGTCCCCTCTCCCCTGGTGCTGGGGCTTCACAGGAGATCCAAAACACCCGCATATCCTCCCCCTCCTCCCCGCTTCACGTCCTCCTCCAGCGCCCTCCGCTTTCCTCTTTAAAATCCAAATTTAACAGATTTAAAAAGGGAGGAAAGAAAAATCACCCGGAGACGGAGATCATCCGTGCGCGGCGCTCGAAGAAAGATCTGACACCCTCTACTGAGCTGCAATGGCAAAAATCCGTGGACTGACTGAGGGAATGCTGGGCAGAGGGAGCATGAGAGGAAAATCAATCCACACAGACCGGAGCGGGAAATCCTTCCTTTGCTTTAAAACATCTTGATAAACGAGCAGATCTCAGATTTCCTCCCAGTTTTGAAAGAAAACTCCCGCAATCATGAAGCGCTCCTTGTTTAAACTGTCCGTTTGGGCCCGTGATCAGTTCAGCGACTTCACCCAACCTCCTTTCTCTCTTTTTTCTTCTCTTCTTGCCGCTGCTTTAAAAAGAAAGGAGGAGAACGAAACGGCGCAACTTTAAGACATTTGCGCGCTGCGCGCTCCGTTTGCGCCGAGGAGACTGTTGAATGCGGTAAAACATTTTCCAAAGAGGAGGGAAAAAAACTATACAACAAGAGTATGCGTCAGTGTGCCTCCCTATATGCGCATGTGTGCGTGACGTTTTACTTTTTTAAATATATGAGGGGTTTTTTTCACTCCCAGAAAGAAAATTAAAGAATAAAAATTGAAGGAAAATCAGCAGTTGGAAGCGATTTGAGCTCCTATGGATGAGTATTATACTCCACCGTCTGAGATTATTACATCAGCTGTAGGAGGGAGGGAGATGGAGCGGGGGAGGGGTGCCCTCCTCCCCCCGCAGCTCATCCATCTGCAGCTGAGATAGGAGATGGGTATGGTCCTCCCTTTCTCTCCACACACAACACAATTAATGAAACAGGATTTTCCCGCAGGAGCATCAGATAAGAGATCATCATCAGGACCACCCAGGACTAGATGTTAGGTCCTCATCTTAGCTGTTGCCTCGTGCGTCTTTGTTTGGTCTCCAACAGCCTTCCTCAGCTGCCACGCCGACCTGCAGCTCAGCATCTGTCTAATCAACCGAGCAAGTTTATTTACATAGCGCCAAATCATATGAGTCGTCTCAAGGCACTTCACTAAATAAATACTCCAATTGAAGCTACTTATCAGTGTGCTGCATGGTCGTAATTTTCACTTTAGAAGTGTGGGGGTGGAGGGGGGGGGCATCTTTACAGTATGTTCTAATGGGAAACAGGCTTCAACACAAACTGTTGTTTCCCGCTTGGTCCTAGAGCTCAACCAGTGTCACTTTAATATGGCGTAATATTGTTTTTGGATGGTAAACAGTGCAGGGCTCAAAACTTGACTTTAGAAAAAGTGGGGAAGACATGTCCCCCCTGCCCCCCCCCCCCCCCCCAAATTATGTCCATGGTGTGTTGAGTTCAGTTTATTATGCCAGTGGTGTGTCAGACTTTACAACAATACTAAGCAAGCACGTAGCGACAGAGGAGAGGAAAAATCCCCTTTAACAGAAAGGGACCTCTAGAGATGCTGTTTATGAAGAAGCAGCAGTAGCTCAGGAGGTAGAGCAGAAGGGTCCTGGCTCCCACCAGAAAACGGCAGCCTCGTCTCTGTCAGTGCACCCCAGGGCAGCTGTAGCTACTTTGCTCATCATCACCAGCGTGGAAATGTGTGGATGATTGTGTTTTTAAGCGCCATTGGGGGTGGGGGGTGTCAAACCCCAAGTAGGCCAATTGGGTGGGGGTACTAGTGACTGCTAATTTGGCCCCTGTTTTTAGACGGTATTATCAGAAGACCTCAGTACTAAGTAGAAATCCCAAATGAGCTAAAACTGTCCATGAAAAAAGTAAATGTGTGTGATGGGGGGGGGGGGGGGGGGGTCTTCGCTCCCCACCTTCACATCCATGCATGTCAGCCATCTTGAATCAGGACGCCTCTGAACGTCCATTGATTATCATCCGAGCGTTTCGTTCATATCCAGCAAGTGTTTCATACAATCCAAACGGGTTAGAATGAAGGCAGCTGGATTATTCTGGAGTCCAGTGACACCGTGCACCACAGCTACGCTCATTAAGAGGGTATCAGAAACATGCCGAAACACACGAAAGCGTGCAAACCACTGAAGGAAGTTGCATGAAAACATAAATGGTGTGTGCGTGTTTTATTGCATCAACACGGATTCAACTTTGTACCTTAATATCCAACTCTTGAGGTATTTATGAGTGCTCGGAGCTCACTTTGAGGGTGACTATTGCTTACCTAAAAAGAGCATTGACTAACCCCAAACCTAAACATCTAATATGTTGTGGGCTAACAGCTATTTCATAAATCGGTGTACATGGACATTTTTGAGTTCTGCCTGCCAGATTGGCCAATGTGGGAGTGTCTCAGGCAGGACATTTTTTGAAAAACGTAGGACAATGTCCTCACATGCTCCAGATCTGTGTTATAATGACCACTGATATTTGCATTTTTTACAACGTACTTGAAAAGTCCCCGATAAGAATTTTACAGATTTAATATAAACACGAGTGGTTTTAGATAACGTGTATTAGCATGGAGTAATCAGACCACAGTTCAAACCCTTGTACTTTACTGTAAAGCTTTATTCTGAGAGACACCAAAATTAAAAGTACGGTAGGTCTCAAATTTCTTACGACTGGTCTCAAAGGGCTTTTCGTTAAAGCTCTCACAATCTGAATCAGAGCCATCAACACTTCTAAAGTTGTAACCATAACAACAGCAGCTCCAGACTCCACATATTCCTCACCCTAATCTAGAGATAGGCTAGCCTGGCAAGCCAGACTAAATAAATGTATTATTTAGTCTGGCCATGCTCCATTGACGACTCTCGGTTGTGGGGCGGGTTCTACCGTTGTCTTTCAAATGATCTCTGCATTCCACTGGACAATGAATGTGACATACTCTGGTTTCACTCTGTTGCATCATCCCACCCACCAGGCATATAGAGTGCCCTGATTGGCCCACAAAGCGGATAAAGCTCTGTGATTTGTTCACTAAGCAGATAGAGCACTATGATTGGCCCACCATTATGGACCAATCACAGCTCTTTATGTGTTTGAAACCCCTCTAGAGAGCTATGATTGGCTAGCCAGAGTCCTGGTAGGAGCTGCTGAGGTTCCAATGGAGCATGCCTAGACCAAACATTGCAAAGCAAGAATTTGGTCTAGTTCACGAGGCTAGGGATAGGCAATATATCGGCATCAATATCGGTATTGGCCGATGTTAGTCATTTTTTAACATATAGGTGTCAGTTCCATAAATAAAACCGGGCCGATATTAACAACCATTATTTTTTTCCATCTTGTCTCCTTTTGTTTGCCTGTTTCAGAGGGTGAGGGGGTGATGTGTGATTGTTTAGTCATGTGAACAGTGAATGAAACCATCTCAAAACCGTGAATGTGTGCGTTGTTTGTACCTAACGTAAATTCAGCTTTAATAATTTTCATTCTGTAAAAAATCTGCTGATTGTAGAAGCATTAATGTCAGTTTATCGGTATCGGCAAATATCGGTTATCGGCCATAACAGCGATCTTAATATCGGATATCGGTATCGACCCAAAAAATTTCATATCGATGCATCACTACCCTAAACATTAATCACTTATTCATTTCTTAATTCATTCTGTCTCTCGTAGTTCGTCTTCCAACGTCTTCCAGCTTAACGCCGTGATAAACACCGATTTGTTTTTTGAATTAAAATTATGATTTTAATTTTTAAACATGAAATCCGCCATTAAACCAAAAAGAAGGAAATCACATTTTATATCGCTGTTTGATGTCATATATGTTGTTCCTCTCTACAGCCAGGATTGAAGCCACGAAAAACACCCCGCTGCACATCTGGAACCATGCTGGGAGTAAATAAGCCGTTACATCACTACAAGTGACGTAATCTACATAGATATGAAATCGCATCGCTGCAATAGACCGCGGAAATCGTTGCATCCCGGAAGCGGCTCGTGGCAAAAACACAACTCGATGCTATGTTTAGTGGCGCTGCTTCTGCTACGCGTCTGATAGTTGCTGCATCGCCGCTGATTTGAATCACCCCCCATAGACTAATGTATTCTCTTTGAAGCAGTAACGTAAAAAAAAGAAGAAGAAAAAAGAGACGTGATTTCAAAAAATTTAAAAAGGTCATTGAACTGATTACTAAAAACACAAACTGCTGTGCAGACAGAAGTGCATATTTATGGAGATATGTACTGAGCATGTACCGGGTACGTAGGGGCCGGGAGTACCGTATTTTCCGGAGTATAAGTCGCTCCGGAGTGTCAGTCGCACCAGCCATGAAATGTATAATGAAGAAGAAAAAAACACATATAAGTCACATTTTGGGGGGAAATTTTATTATTTTTCTTACAAAATCGGAGAAACAGCGTTTCACATCGCAAGACAAGTACCGGTAACAATAACAGAATAAACAATCAGGGTGCAGCAGCACGCCACGGTCTCCAGCAGAGGATGGCGGTGTTTGAAACCCACCCAGCGGGCGGGGAGAGCTCATTCCTGTCAGGTTCAGAGCAGGAGGAGTAGGACCCAAGATGCAGAGCACCAGACGACATGAGGCAGGTGTAACTGAAAAAAAAAAGGGTAGAATCCAAAGATCACAGACAGGAAGCCAGGCCAGGTATCAGGAACAAAAGAAAGATTCAGAGGGTCACTAACTGAGCAGGAGTTTCAGATTTACACTGGGGAAACAAAACACGCTGACAACAATAATGAACCGACAAACACCGAGGGACAAGACAGGGCTTTTAAACAGAGGGAGGTAATCCGGGGAACAGGTGACAGGTGTGAGGAGAGGAGGGAAGGCAGGTGCATTCAGTAAACTAAATGGGGGGAAAGAACTGAGCAGGAGGGAAGATCAACATTAACCTATAAAACACGGAGTAACTAAACCTAAAGACTAAGGACAAATATAAACAACTAATAACTAGAGGGATGGGGAGGACTAATATAAAATAGGAATTACCAGGGAGAAACTAGAAGGAAACCCAAGGGAAGCCTAGAGAAAGCTGGGGATCATAATGAGACACAAGAGGAGAACCTGGAGTGAGAGCAGGAGGGGGCTGGGGACCAGAGGGACACAGAACATGACAATTCCTGGGCCGGAGCCGGCCCGCAGCACCCCGCCACAGGCTTCAGCAGGTGATGGCGGTGTTTGAAACCCTCACAGCGGGACAGGGGAGCTCATTTCTGGGTCGGCGTCGGCCGGCAGCAGCGGGTTATACATAATTTGTCATATAAGTCGCAGGACCAGCCAGACAATGAAAAAAAGTGTGACTTATAGTCCGGAAAATACGGTACTGGGTATTTTCAGGGACACGTAGGTGTCTGTATTTAGGGTGGGATGTTGAGGGTTGGTACCAGGCACTTATGGAGATACTATGTAACTTTTTCATATTTTTAATAATTTTGTTGAACCGGTTTGTGCTAAAACGACCCTTAACAGAGTTAATGAAATGCCACTCACACCATACTGCCCTCTGTGGCCAGAATTGCTCACACACTTGCAACTCCAGAGTGCCGGTTCAGTCCCTGTTAAACTTAGTAAAAGTGGAGCAGACATGCCTGCCTCTGGAGTCTACTTCCAGCAAGTTTCCTGCATCACAAACTTAACTGATGTGTCTGATTTAGTGATGAACCAGGCTGACGAGGCATTTCAGCAGTTAGATTACAATGTTCAAAATAAGATAAGCTTCATTTTTGGTTTTAATAACTGGACACTAGGGGGTGCTAAAACCAAGCCAAAAGTGCTGAGTCTCCCTTTAAGGTGGTGCTGGGTAAGCTTACCAAGCAGGTTACCACATAAGTTCCCCTTAAAGTGTCCAGTACAGACCTCTTCACACTCTCTCACACCATACCTCCGATATCTCACACTAAACAACCCCCCACACCCCCTTCCCATCCGATGCGTGAACTGGCAGCCCTGTTGTATGCACATCTGTAAGGGTACGCATGAGGGATTGTTTGTCTTTTATACCAAAGCAGCATTTCTTCACAGTCGTACTCAGAAAAATATGAGCAGTTAGTCCACTTCATGGATGGTGGAGCTGTATGTGTCAGACATCCATGTTTGGCCAGCCGGAGTTTCAAGGACGAGTGGTTACAAGGACTAATGAACATTTTCTCCGCCAACATTCAAAGTGGCACATGGTGGTGATGGCGATAAAATCAAAGCATGCGAGTGATGTGTTTGAGCTGACTGTCGGTACAAGTCCCCGGTGTGTGCAAAGCAAACAGAGGATGGCTGGGGTGGGGAGAAGGGGACTCCAGAGGACACTGTCATACTCACTAAATGGCCAGATGATCTGTGTGTGTGTGTGTGTGTGTGTCCTGGGAGTAACTCCCACATGCGTCATATTCAACATGTGTATGCTCTCACACAGCAGGTGGGGGAGGGGTGTTTAGTCACACTTTAGTATCTTGTTTCCACTAAAGAAAATTAACAATGTACTATTCTGGGTCCACATGAGCTCAGTCGTCGTGGGCCAAACACTTAGACTCAGATTTAATCCTCCGAAGCTAATTGGATTATGAATACGGATGCATACTGAGGAATAACTGCATGGGGCTCAGCTTGGTAATGTGCTGCCGCTAATATATATATATATATATATATATATATATATATATATATATATATATATATATATATATATATATATATATATATATATATGTGTGTGTGTGTGTGTATATATATTATATATATATATATGTGTGTGTGTATATATTATACATATATATATATATGTGTATATATTATATATATATATTTATACATATATATGGTCCAGTCATGAGGTTGAGCTGAATTTTTTGAAACTCACTGTCAATTAAAATTAAAAACATTTTCAAGAGTCAAGAGTCAAGCTGAAGACAGAGGCCAATCAGATCTTAGTGACTACCCGTACCCAAATGGATCCCTCCATCTACTCTGTAGCCATCTTTACTTTTTCTAAAAGTTTCTTTTTGAAAATTCACCACCATCCTCGTGTCTTAGAATGTACAAGTCAAAAGGTTCAGTCTCGATGATTCATTGTCCAATTCTCTTCTGCTCACTTGTTATCCTGATGGTGTTGGTCTGAATAAGATAACTCTATCGACAAGCTGGAGCTGCAGTTATGACTTGTGTTTGAGATAATTATAGAGCTCAAAGGAATCTCACGTTTCAGATAATCCTGAGGAGAAAAAAAGGCTAAAGTCAATCAATAACGTTCAATCAAGCTGCAATGTTTCACCCAAAAATTGCCTACAATTTCCCTCTCCCATTCTGCCGCTCTTATCAAGATGCAACGAAGCAATCATAGTTGCAATCACCGTGTGGTTGGGCAGTGATAGGTTGTTGTTTAAAAAACACTTTGAAATCAGCCAGTGGGACAAAATTATAGACACACTGTGAGACACATTATACATGTAATTGGTCATGTTCTGGTTAATCATCGTGTCAGATAGCAGGGGTGGTCTCTAAAGCCTATTGTGCTGATTTTGTCCTTTAATTTTCTCCATTTAAAGAGAAAACACTTGCCAAATCCCTCCACGTGTGAATTTTCATCTTTGGGAGATGCATTTTCTCCCAGGACCTCAAGGGCGGGAGGTTTTCAGAGTGTTAAATGCTCTACGGGGTAATTACTGAAAGGTCAGGAGCAGTGTTAAGCCAGTTTTCACATCCAAATGTTTGGCTCGATGTCTGCGGAAGGCATTCAAAACACGGGCACGACTGTTGGAAGATTGTGGTGATTCACACATTGGAAGGAATGGTGGGGCTACACGTCTGAAGGGTTTATTCCCCTCAATGAAGGAAATAAATTCAAAATCAAATTAAGACCTGTTGCCAGTTGATAAAAATGCATAATTGTGAAACATGGAAATCATAAAAGTAATAAACAACAGTTTATTTGTGATGCTTATTAGGGCTAACAGAGAGTAAGATGTTTGTACTCAAGTACTTGTTCTTTTTTAACTCAATAAGTTTTAACATTGAGTTGAAGCATCTTCATATACAGATGCCACTTTTTGTATCTACTATTCTTTAAGAGAAAATGTGCAAACCACTGCAGACATTTACCGTTTCAACTCACCGATATAAAACTGGCTGAGTTCAGAGATTTGCGCGATTTAGATAAATCAATTTAGAAATCATCAATCAGATTATATGAAGTGGAATCAAAGAATGGGAATCTCGGGAAATGTGTGTCAGGAGGTAATGTGTCTCTTGGACACCATTGATAAATGTGTCAGCTTGACTTGTTGTTTTTTCTAAAATAAAAAAACATCTTTTATGATGATGTTTAGCATCATTAATTAAAATTTCAAAGTTTCTGAGAAACATTGCAATAGTCTGCAATTGTCCAGTCTCTTTGCTAAACAAAATGTGCGATCCAAGAACTTATTTTAATAAATATGAAGTTTCTCAGGGCAATTGGGTAGATTTGTCTCACCGTTTATTTTCCCCAAAAGAAGGCGGAGCTATTGGGGGGATCTTTCTTAAAATTTATTCTCCCCCAGATAAAGGCAGGACAATTGGGTGAACCTTTGTTAGCATTTATTTCTTTTTAAAAAGGTGGGGCTATTTAGCAAGATTTACCCCCCCCCCCCCCCAAAAAAGGCAGGGCGGTTGGGTGAACTTTTATTAGCATTTATTTCTCCAAAAAGAAGGCAGAGCCATTGGGGGAATTTTCTCGTCATTTGCTTTCCTTCAAAAGAGGGCAGAACGATTTAAAGGAGTTTTACTTGGCAAAGAGGGCGGGTCTTTTCTGGGAAAAGGAAATAACATATTGCTGCTCAAATATGATTACGCAGAAATAGGAAATTAAATTATGACCTATTAACATTTTACTCCTCAAGCGGGTGTACTTAAAAATTTCTCTCCTTTGAATCTTCTTGAAATGATGCAGTGACGGTCCTGCAGAAGTGTCAGGAACACAAAAAGATTGGTCGAGTTCAGATTAAAAGTCAGTCCAATCATTGGCAGAGGCAACCATGAGAATTTTCTAAATGTATCAACCAAAGACTGTATGGGAAGAGGAGGTGATCTGCACAACGTCTGACTGAACATCCATACCATGGGCTTCACAAGTCAACACAATGTACAGACAATCCTCAAAAAGAAAACAGCTGTGCTCTGGATAGATTTTTTTCATTGGACAACTCCGGTTCAAAAACAGCAGCAAAAACTTGAACACACGTGTTACTCACTTGCCTTAAAGGGCAATAATTTAATTATAGCTGCAAGTCTGAATTGCTGCCACATCCTGTATCCATGAAATGGTTGAAAGACAGGAAAAAGGCATCAAGATGGGCAGTTTAGTCATGCTTGTTTACTGAGGCAACAGTGGAGCCAAGAAGCTATAAAGAAAACCCCAAAACAAGTGTTCTGTTATAGAACTAAACCTCACAAGAGACAGAGTTCTCACTAGCCAAGTTTCATGGACCTTCAATAGGCTCGACAAAGAGAAAAATATTTATTGTAGGAAAACAAAAGCACTAGTTCGTGTCGTGAGGCTAGTTCACCAGTTTGACCTAAACTTCTCAAAGGGGTATAGACCCACCTTTACGTTATATTTTCCATGTGAGCCTATCCTTGTATCATAAAGCATTAAATAACCAGCTCTTGTGCATTTATCTGAAGTAAAACTAGGATTTTTCCTGGTTATCAGTCATCGAGGGGTCACATTTTGGTTGAAATGGCCAAGCCCTCATGAGGCAACCAAAGCTGAAGTCAGTATTTCACTTTTTACTAGTTGGACACCCAGAATAGCAAGAAAATATGTAAAATGTGGGTTAGAATTAAACGGAATTGGTACATCGCCTTTTCACGAACTCTACCTACTTTTTGATCAGTGCTCTATACTATGGTTCTGATTCAACATTCCACTTCTTTCATGAAGCGTTCCAACTTGCATAAACACCCAGAATAAGATTGGGAAAAAATATTGAAGAAGAAGAAGAAAGAAGAAAATATAATTTTGATAGCGCTTCTCAAGATAAAAATCACGAGGCGCTTCAACTGTTGAAGCGTTGAACCGTTAGATTGGGGTTTTGTTACCAGTGCATTAAAATATCCAAAATACCAATTTACATTAAAAAAATCGATCAGAAACAATCTAAATCAAAACTGTGAGCTGGGCTGGCTTCATCATGTCTTCTGCCTGTTTTCTAGCAATGCCTGCAATTGTATAGCCTTTGAATGAATATCATAAAGACCCTAGAAGGTCTGATGCAATTTCAGCATGTCCTAAGACCCTAGGGTCTATCATTGTAGCATAGGCTCCACCTCAATACTCCACCTAACCCTAACCCTAACCTGGTAAGATTTGGTAAGACATGTTCTTTACAATTAGGAGAGATTTTTACAGAATTAAGAGAAAAACCTCAAAATTTCATTTAATTTCACAAATTATATAATTTAAATATTTGCTTCTTATGTAATAAACAAACAGCAGCAGCTAACTATTTAGGCAGCATTACAAAAATATTTTTGAATACAATGTACCCATAAAGAAATGTTGAGATAGGGTTAAACTAATCATCTACCTGTTCACAGGCTATGAGGTAGTCACAGTACTGTTTGGAATCAGTGTGTGTACACCACTGAACGTGGACTACAGAAAGCTGAGGGCACGGTCGTCTCGGCATGTTCAAGGTAAAGTTGGAGGTCCATCTCCAAGGAGCTTGATGTTCCTGTCACCACGGCTGGACAGATGAATTAGAAGCCAAAGGTCCAAAGAAGTGTATAAAAAGCTCATTGGACCAACCGAGGAAAACTTACAAAGAGATTAGCGGTCAACTCTAAGGTTCACTTTCATCAGTTTAATTTCAAACTTTAGACCAATGAGACCAAACTGAAGATTTTGGCGAGACACTTTAGCTGTTTGCACAGGCAACAATGAAGCAGAAGAACAGGGAATTCTAGAGATTTTGTGAAACATGGAAGAGGCACACGCTGTGTCTCAATTCAGGGTCTGCATCCTTCGAAGGACCCAGCCTACTCGGCCGACGTGGGCTGGGTCCTCCGTCGGCCGAGTAGACCGGATGTTAACGGCTGTGAATTTGGACAGGCCTAGCCTTCATGAATTCCCGCCACTCCCTCGGCGAACATTCCGTCACCTAGCAACCGTGGAACCGCTGAGCAGAAGGGAGAAGGAACTTCAAACGATGGAGCTCGAATTTTTATTTAGCTTTTTAATCATTTCCTTGACTGTTGGAGAGCTACTTCAGAGAAAATACTTGACAAGCTGAGCCTGAGCAAAGATGTGATAATAGTTTTTAATACTTTCTAAGGGTCTTAATTTGACCAAAACCGATTTATCACCTTTTAAGACTTTTCAAGACCCAGCGGATATCCTGTAATATTAAACAATTCACATTTGTAAACAAAACTAAAATTCAAGAGTTTAATACAGAACTGATTTTATTTAGATATTTATTTTATATGTACATGTTTAATCTTTCTTAACCATTTTTTTCTAGCAAGCCTGTCAAAATTCTCCCTTCTCTCCCGTGCCCTCTGCTGCTCTGCCTCCCTCTGCAGCCTCATGTCCTCCCTGATCAGCTCCAGAAGCTGGTCATCGCTGTCACCTTCTCCTGGATGGCCATTTTCTCCAGAATAGTCTTAACAAACATGTAAGAAAACAACAGGAAGAGAAAAGATAGAAAAGAAGACAACTGGTTATTCCCTTCATGTGTTCTCAGAAAAAACTAAACCCAAACGAGTTTTTAAAATATGAGATGTTATTGTACCTCCATGCCACAGCCGCCGAATACTTAGCTCCAGTGAACATGTGGTCCATCTTCGCCCTAAGCTTAATAAAGTCTGTTGTTTTCTCTTTTGTCCCTAAAATACAAACTTCTATTAAAATCAGGGGAAAACGTAGCGGGAGAAGTATGACAACGAGTGGCCGAACATACGAGCCGAGACCGCAATACAAGCACTTTTACTGTAACATTTCTAACTAAAATAACGTTCACGTATCACAAAAAGTCCTTTACCTAACAGTTTTCAAGTTTATACTTACATTTATATGCGCAATCCTCTCCGACAGCTCCCGCTTCACAGTCCGCCATTGTTTTTAAAAGTTCTGCTGTCCGACCTGAAAGGCATCTTGGGAAATGTAAACCACTGAAGGATACACCGGACCCATCCTTCATACAGACAAAAAGAAGGCCGGGTTTGTTGACCGCATTTGAAGGAGTCTTCGAATTGGGACAGGCCTAGTCGCGGCGCTGTGACGTAACCGGCCGACGAAGGATGCAGACCCTGAATTGAGACACAGCCACAGTTCTACTTCGCTGCATCGGGACCAAGGAGTCTAGAATCTGTTCATGGTCCAGGGAATCCTCAATACTATCAAAGGGATCTGGGGCAAAATGTGCTGCTCAGTGTTAGAAAGTTTGGTCTTAGTCTCAGGTCATTGGTCCTCCAATGGGATACACACCCAAAAGGCACAGCTGGAAACATCCCATAATAGAATGGAAGGAACGTTGGCTTCTGTGCAGTAAATCTTAAAAGGAATATAGATGTTGCAGTGTTGCATCTATGTTGCTTGAGTTTTTTCTTCATTTTCAGCTTACTTTTCAACTTTCAAGGTCTGTTTTTTAACTGGTTCAGGCCTGTTGTTATGTTCTATACTTCTGTTTCTTTGTTAGGAGTTAGTTCTTTTCATTTCGCCATTATCATTCCATTTTACCCAGTTAGGCTTTTTGCCACACTGAGGCCCAAAATATTTAATTAAAAAATGTGTTAGTTGAAACAGTGTAATTTTTTTGAGTGATAGAACCGCTGCTGTGTGTCGTTGGAGGCTGCAATTAAAGCCGCCGTGGCTTGTTACCATAGCAACCGGTTCATCTCTGCTGAATCAGTTTGTTTTTTCCATTTATTTATTTATATGTTTATATTTTTTTGCCCTCTCTGGCTCCTCTTGGAAGTGAGATCCAGTGAGTGTCGGCTGCTGATTTCTTTGTAATTGGCAGGAAATCACACGCAGAAAGGCGCTCTTGTCCTGCTTTACGATCCGGTGATCAGAACATGCTCAGATGTTTTCTCCTCACGGACTCGTTTGTGACAACAAAAGCAGGTTAGTTAAATGTATGTTTGTTTTTTTTTGTTTGTTTTTTTTTGCCGCCTGAATCTCAATTACGAGCATGAATATACAACTAACATCAAAATGCATAAAAACTAAAGCAGGGTCTTCATGTTGTTTCAGCAATTAGACCGAACCAACTTTTCACCTGAAAGCCAAACAATTACCAACGTCAGATGTAGAGGTGACGGTTGTTGAGATCCACTCTAACAAGATTTTCCATGGAACGATTAGATGATCCTGACAGCATCAGGGTCAAAAGTTCACCGGAGAGAAGCATGTGATCACATCTCCAGCACATATTCATGAATTAATAATGCCTGACCTGAGGGCAGTGGTGCCATTGTGTCTCTAACACAGATTTAATCAATGTAGAGTAATTGTACGGTAGAGGGCGAAATTATTTGTAATGTATTGTTTGAATTCTGTCACATCGAGGGTTTTCCAGCATGAACGGCCTGTTGAAGGTCAAAGGTCAGACATTCTTCAGCAAATCCTTGTAGAGTGGAAAAGTCAAGGTTCAAGTACAGCGAGTGGTCCAAGTTCTGAAGCAGCACCAGACCACCACAATGTTTGGCAATATAATTTTCCTTTAACAATCAACTTTTCTCTTGATGCTATGTTTATGTATTTAGCAGACGCTTTTGTACAAAGCGACGTACAAGTGATAATCGGCATGTTGCCCTTGAGGCTAACAACAACAATAACAACAACAACTTGACATGGAGAGGAGGGAACAAGGAGTGGACAGTAGAGAAGGGGACGGGTGCAGGGAAGGTGCTTGTTTAGAGGATGCTCTCTGAAGAGCAGGGTCTTCAGGAGTTTCTTGAAAACTGAAAAGGAAGCTCCTGTTCTGGTAGTGCTTGGAAGGTCATTCCACATTAGTGGAACGATGCATGAGAAGAGTCTGGATTGTCCTGAGCGTGGTGTAGGCACTGCTATCCGACGATCCTGTGATGACCGGAGCGGCCGGGCCGAGACGTAAGCCTTTGCAAGAGGATTCAGGTAGATGGGAGCCGTACCATCTCGGACTTTGTATGCTAGTGTTAGCAATTAGAATTTGATGCGTGCTGCTAGCGGTAGCCAGTGGAGCTCAATGAACAGAGGGGTGACGTGTGCTCTTTTTGCCTGATTGAAGACCAGATGCGCCGCTGCGTTCTGGACCATTTGAAGAGGTCTCACAGTACAGGCTGGAAGACCAGTTAGAAGGGCATTGCAGTAACCGAGGCGGGAGATGACAGCAGATTGCACCAGGAGCTGGGTGGCATGTTGTGTTAGGGTTGGTCTGATCTTTCGTATGTCATACAGCACAAAGCGGCATGAACGAGCAACAGAGGCAACATGATTTTAATACATTAGCAAGGGTCTCTGGTAGGACTGAATGTTCATGACAGATTTGGAGTCTTATTTTCTAATAATTGGACATCTTGCCTGTGATTGGCTAACAGCAATGCGCCTGTACCCTAGAGTTGTTCTGCTGCGTGGTGGAATTACTAACCGTTAGCTTCTACTAGCAAAGAAGATCTCTGCTGTTTTCTGGACGCTAAACCAACAACAGCCTTCCTCGTCGCGAGCCACGATGGGTGAGTCCATGAATGTTAAATGACAGTGTGACATAGATCTGTCAGGCTTTCTCAGTGGAGTGTTTTCTATGTTCTCTCAGAAGCAAATGCAGGAAGAACAGGTAGAAAACTAAAGGTGGGAGATCTTTGATCTGTGATGGCCCCTGTTTTGTGGAACACCCTGCCTTTAAAGATCGAGACAGCTGAAACTGTGGTCCTGTTTAAAGCACGTCTGAAAACATATTTGTATGCTTTAGCATTTCAACGATAACCAACAGGCTGCAGGCTTCATTTATGGCTTTTATTCAGTTTTGTAATTTTGTGATTTTATTGTTGCTTTTATTCTTTGTAACCTGTTTCATGTGTATCTTTGGCTTATCTGCTTGTGGTTTTAGTATCCAGTAAAGTATTTTTTAGTATGTTACTAAGGATCGTCTCTTTGTATGTGTGCTCAGCACTGTGGGGCAATGGCTGTTACCATTGAAATGTGTTATAGAAATACATTTTGACTTGACTATTTTCACGTTCAGCCTGCATGTTAAACTCAGACCGATCATTTTCAAAAATCACAAGTATAAAATTGTTTCTCAGTGAACCTGGTCTTTAAAGAAAACAATCTAGCCTGACAAGTCATTCTATAAATGTAACTATAAAGTCTGACCACGACCCATAGAAAGAGGTGGGGTGCAGAGGCCTAATTAATGGTTGTCTCTCAAACTGACTCTGCACACAACTGGACAGTGCTAGGACCAAACAGAGCTATGAACAACATGATTCACTTTGCCTCTGTCGCTTGTTCATGCCGCTTCGCGCTGTAGAACATACGAAAGACCAGACCGTACCTAACGCAATATGCCACCCAGCTCCTGGTGCAATCTGGTCATCTCCTGCCTTGATTACTGCAATGCCCTTCTAACTGGTCTTCCAGCCTGTACTGTGAGACCTCTTCAAATGGCCGAGAATGCAGCGGCACGTCTGGTCCTCAATCAGCCTAAAAGAGCACACGTCACCCCTCTGTTCACTGAGCTCTATTGGCTAGCACTAGCGATGGGTACTGAATTCAGTACTTTTTAAGGTACCGACCGAATTCCACAGTACCGACTGAGCACCGATTCACTTCATTTGAAATGGTGCCTCGTTTCGGTACCCGTCCTTCATAACGAGAACTTGCCTGGACAGCTGCGCATAAGCAAGAGCGTTATGTCGTTGGTCGCTGCGAGCGAGTTGTAAACAGAGCAGCATGGTAGAAAGAACGCACGCTAAAGCTTGGGTCCACTTCACTAAATGTGATGGGTAACTGGGTGATGATGAAACCAGCGACAACGATCTAAGTGAGACATCCTCATCTTAATCTGCTCCGGTAGGTAAATAAAATGTTTAAGATAATGTTAGCTTGATATGTTAGCTTCCATTTCGCTAATGGTGCGTTCGCTTTCTCCTCGGAACTCCAAATTTCTGACTAGAAGAACATGAACGCGCTCTAAAGTTTGGCTTCACTTTACTAAATGCGACGGGTGAGTGGGTGAAGATGAAACCAGCGACAACGATCTAAGTGTGAGGCATCATCGTTTTAATCTGCTCCAGCAGTTAAATAAACTGTTTAAGATAACGTTAGCTTGATTGCCACCATTGTTATCAGCTAATGGTGCGTTCTAGCCTGGCAAGCCAGGCTAAATAAATGTATTATTCAGTCTGGCAACGCTCCATTGACGGCTCTCGGTCGTGTGGCGGGTTCTACCGTTGTCTTTCAAATGATCTCTGCATGCTACTGGACAATGAATGTGACATACTCTTGTTTCATTCTGTTGCATCATCCCACCCACCAGGCATATAGAGTGCCCTGATTGGTCCACAAAGCGGATAAAGCTCTGTGATTTGTTCACTAGGCAGATAGAGCACTATGATTTGCCCACCATTATGGACCAATCACAGCTCTTTATGTGTTTGAAACCCCTCTAGAGAGCTATGATTGGCCAGCCAGAATGCTGTTGGGGCTGCAGAGGTTCCAGTGGAGCGTTCCTAGACCAAACTTTGCAAAGGAAGAATTTGGTCTAGTTCACTAGGCTAGGTGCGTTCGCTTTCTCCTTGGAAATTCTAACTTCCCAGTAGGAAAAATCAAATGAAAAAGGAGTGCAAAAGGAATGAAGATACACAGTAAATTTAGTTCACAGTAAAGACGTTTGCTTCAGTTTAATTATCAGCTTATATAACTACAAGGACGATGTTAAAATACAAACGGATGTATGTTATTTTTCGTGATATTTATCAAATATGGTTATATATTGAGGAAAATATATATATTTTATTATAAAAGAGAATTAAAATATTAAACACTCAAAAGTATTGAAAATTGGTACCGTTAAGTACCGGTATCGATTCCTAGGTACCGGGAATTAGTACCGAATCGATTCAAATGTCAAAGGTACCCATCCCTAGCTACCACTAGATGCATGCATCAAATTCTAATTCCTAGCACTAGCATAGTCCTGGATGGTACAGCTCCCATTTACCTTAATCCTCTTAAAAAGACTTATGCCACGCTCGACAGCTCCAGTCATAGAAGGATCGTCGGCTAGCAGTGCGTACACCACGCTCAGGACAATCCAGACTCTTCATGTGTCGTTCCACAGATGTGGAATGACATTACCAAGCACTACCAGAACAGGGGTGCCCTTGTTGATTTTCAAGAAACTCCTGAAAACCCAGCTCTTCAGAGAGCATCTTGTAATCTAGCACCCTCCCTTCACCAATACCCCACTCTACTGTACACTCCATGTTCGCTTCCTTCTATGATTGATTATGCTGCCTCACTGCCACCTAGGCTTGTCTGAATAGTACTTGTTGATAGCCTTAAGGGCAACCTGGTGGCTTGATTATCACCTGAGTGTCTGCTAAATACATAAACATAAACATAAACAGAACTGTCCACCGCACACCATCCTTTTGTTGAAATAAAGGTTTAAAGTACCTCTATCTGCTCATGTCGCAAAGAAAAGCCCAAGTCTAAATCGTCTAAGGTTGATGCCAAAGCCGTTTCTAATGAGCACCTTTTCTGAGTCACCGCCATTTTTGTAGTTTTAGCTAAGTTCAAGGCTAAAAATATTTCAAGTAATTTCATGTGTGTTCCCATGGCAACGGGTAGACTTTTCAGCAGTAGTATAAATTTTCCATTCACTTTTTGTACTTTTTAATATTTTCTGTCTCTCTGTTGTAGATTTGCTGATTAATTCTGGATTCTTGTTGTGTGGCTGCTAACTATGCCCAAAGCATCAAGCTCCCACCACCGTGCTTTTCAGTAAGTATATTGGCTTTAAGACACTGTCTCTTTCCTCTAAAACTTCTTGTAAAGATCATGTCTAAATATCTCCATTTTATTCTTATAAAATTTCCACCATGCTGTTAATCCCACCTTAGACGCCTCTTTGACTTGATGAACCTGAGGTGGTTTTACTATTGGACCAGATTTCCCAACTTCACTTGCATCTCACATCTCCATTGTCATTTTACGACAACCCTGTCCTTCCGTCCTCCTTCTTCCCTCCATGATCAGAGCTTAGGTTTGAGAGGCTTGACAGATTTGTGCCCCTCGTTAGCAATCCCAGCTCTTTAATCAGTCATTTGAGTTTCAAATCCACTTTTTATACCCTCATTGTTCCTTTTTAATCTACCTTTTTGTGACACTGATGTACATTCAGCTCTGCTTCTGTCATTTAGTGATAATTTAGCCTGGCAACAACTGAGAGAGAAGCTTATCAAATCTTTGAAATCCTATGTGATTTTTATTTACACTCTGGGTGAGATAAAAGTTCAACGTTAAGCAGATTGAGAACAGAAAGCATCACATTTAGTATTTTATCAGCCTTTTTCACAAAGAAACAGAGGAACAGTAGAGGTCCCATATGTGAGATGTGTTAGATTTGATATATTTACTAAAACTTTCTGACAGTTTAAGGAAATAGCTGTGTTTCAGTTTATCACAGCAGCATGGATACAATTATGGGTACGCTACCATTAAAGAAAGAAAACAATCTTTTATATAGCGCCTCTCAAGATAAAATCACAAGGTGCTTCACAAACAAAAAACAATTAAAGTATGAAAAATATTTCAAAAAATGATTCAAAATATGTTTTAAATGAGAAAAAAATGTAATAATAATTTAAGGAAAAGGAGAGAGAAACCCCCGCAGCAATCGCCAAAAAATAAACTAACCGTCCACAGGTATTTTGGCTCGTTTTTTAAGAGGAATCTTCTCCAGCTATCTCAAGCTTTAAGGGTTCTTTCTACTGGCAGAATGTCAGCTCCTTCCACGGATGTTCAACAGGATCTAGATAAGAGCTCATAAAAGATCACTTATGTTTCTAGTTGTGGGTTTTCATTTATCTTGTTGGGTGGTTAAACTGAAACTGGAAGATCGAGTTTTCTTTGGTACAGTGGGTTTTGTTTATGTGTCATCTTTACATCTGTGATGACAGAGCTGATGTCCGTCCATCCATCTGTCCGTCCGTCCGTCCATTCGTCCATCCATCCATCCATCCATCCACCCACCCACCCACCCATCCATCCATCCATCCATCCACCCACCCACCCACCCATCCATCCATCCATTTTCCTTCGCTTATGTAGAGTTCTTTGATCAATGAAGAAAGACAGTAAAAATAACACTTTTGCAGTGTTTGAGAAAGAACCTTAACGAAGTTGGACAAAACACACACAAAAAATATGTAGAGTCAGGAAGGGAGGCCCAGACTTCCCTCTCTCCAGCCACTTGGGTCAGCTCCTCCCGGGGAATCCCAAGGTGTTTCCTGGCTAGCTGAGGAACATAGCCACTTTCACATCAAGGCCAGTCTCCTACCTAGAAAACCTCACCAGGGAGACATCCTAACCAGATGTCCGAGCCACCTCAGCTGACTCCTCTCAATGTGGAGGAGCAGCTGGTCTACTCCACCCCGGATGACCAAACTTCTCACCCGATTTCTAAGGGAGAGGCCAGACACCCTGTGGCCGCTTGTATCCACAATCTCATTCTTTTGGTGACCTATGGTCACTACCCAAGCTCGTGACCAAAGGTGAGGGTTGGAACCACAACAAACCGGTACAACACCCGCATCACTGCAGACACAGCACCACCCCCCTTTGTCAATCTCACGCTTTATCTTTCCTTCACCCGTGAACAAGACCCCAACATACTGAAACAGTTCCACTTGAGGCAGGACCTCACCCCTGACCTGGAGGTGGCATTCTACCCTTTTCCGACTCAAGACCATGGACTTGGATTTAGAGGAGCTGAGATTCATCTCCGCTGATGTGTCCAGCCAAAGATCTCCACATTTGTCCCATCTGTCCAAAATATATTGTCCAAGACGCCCTGTGGGTCGTTAACACAGACTTTGGCATATTCCAGTTATTTAATGACTCCAGTTATTTAATGATTATTCTTCAACAGTCCCTTCTTGGTCGTCTTCCATTACTTTGACTCAGACAGACGCAGAGGTCTGATTCTCATTAGTTGATTTTCTAAAGGATTTTATTTGTTATTACTTTTGTTAGTTACAAGATTTTTCAGTGACTATTGCGGCTTTTTGGGTCTTTCACAAATGGTCCAACAATGTGACCATATCTGTGTAGATAAGTCAATTCCCAATGTTAAAAATGCGTTAAATACAAACATCTCTGTGTCATGGTCTGCACCCTGCGTCTCCCTCATGTGTCTCCTTGTGTTCCCCAGGCCACTCCAGGTTTTTCCCCCCTTTGGTGTCCCCCCCAGGTTTCAGCGTCCCTGTGTGTCCCCAAGCCCCTCCAGGCTCTCTAGGTTTCCCGTACGTTTTTCCTTAGACACCTTTTATCATTAGTCTAGTGTTTTATCTGGTCTATTTTCTCTCTCTAGTTCATTTTGCTCCCTTCCCCATTTTTAGGTCTGGTTTCCTCCCCTGCTCCGTTGTGCTCCTCCTCTGTTTATTGGTCTCACCTGTGCACAGCTCCCTAATCACCCAGCCCTTGTGTATATAACCCTGTCTGCGTCTCAGTATGGTTGTTGAATGGCAAGAACAATGGATAAGGCATGTGAAAGGAAGACATTTATACAAATTAAAGGGAAAGGTTGGAATAATGGAAGTCATTCAAATGAGTAACAGAAATCAAGTAGTAATAACAAGGATGAGAATGGGACATACAGCTTTGAGCAGTACGCTTTTTATTCTTGGACGGCATAATACCGGTATACTTGATAGGGAAACAGTAGAACATGTTTTATGTACTTGTAGAAAATGTGTGGGGAATAGGAAAATGTTGGTTGAAAAATTAAAAGTTAAAGGATGTAAGAAATTTGATTTGAATATGCTGTTAAATGGGGGAATAGTGGTTTACAAGTTAGTCAAAGACTTTTTAAGGGAAAGTGGAATACTTGATAGAATTTAGGTTGTTTTTTTTTTTTTACTAGGATACTCCCCACTTCAACTCACACTCCCATCCAGTAGGTGGTGGAAATGCACCTGAAAGTTCAATTCAGTTCAAAAATACTTTATTAATCCCAGAGGGAAATTGATTGCTGTAATAGCTCAGAATAATATTAATAATCAAGTCATCAAAGAGTTGTTGTACATTACAATGGCTGTTGGCAGGAAGGATCTCCAGTAGCGGTCAGTGTTGCAGTGAAATTGAAGAAGCCTCTGACTGAAGACACTCTTCTGTTGTCGGACAGTCTTGTGAAGAGAATGCTCAGGGTTGTCCATCATGTTCTTGATTCTCTGGAGAATCCTTCTTTGCATCATCTCCTCCAGCGGTTCCACAGTCGTCCCCAGAACAGAACCAGCCTTTTTTATTAGGCTGTTGAGCCTTTTCAGGTCCCTGCTTCTGATGCTACTACCCCAACAGATGATGGCTGAAGAGATTACACTCTCAACAACAGACTTGTAGAAGATCTGCAGCATCTTGCTACAGACATTGAAGGACCTAAGCTTCCTCAAGAAGTGCACTCTGCTGTGTCCCTTCTTGTAAACGGCTTCGCTGTTCTTTCTCCAGTCCGGTTGCCACCTGCCAATTAAACGACAGAAGAAGAAGAAGTGTGGTTGTTGGTCCATTGTTTGTGTCAGCGTTGTCTCGCCCCCTCTCTGGGTATTTGGAATTTCTCTAGGTCTCTTGTGTTTTTGGATATTCCCAGGTTTTGATTCTTGGATTTTTTTGGTTTTGGCTTCCAGCCCTTTGGATTTACCCCTAAATAAAGGATTTTTAACGTTTTCACTACTCCTGCCTTGTGTCCTCCTGGGTCTGCATCTTGGGTCCTAACCTCCCCCCAACTCACAGCGTGACACTCTGGTTGAACGTTGAGCTCCAGGCCTGCAGTCCTGCAGAGGATTTAATCATTCCCTAACTCACTGATCAACCCTTTACTGCTCATGCAAATGTGATCCACTCTGACAGCTTGATGGTCTCTCACTCTCCTGCACCGGAGAGTTTATGTAATCAGTTTTCGGAACTTGTAATGGAGCGGTAATCACATAGTCTGAGAAATGGCAGCTACATGTGTATCTGTCACCGGTTGTGACATTTCTTCTTATTTTAGCTGCTTGTTTAAAGTTTAGATGGAGCGAACTGCATTCCTTCATCTTTGCTTTCAGAGTTTTTCTTCTTAGAAATCCTTTCAAAAGGAGATTGAAGCAGTTTATTTGTTGGATTTGCCGCCGAGGCCACATGAAAACAACTCCCTGGCTCATTTCCGCTTGTTTTTTACTCCAACTGTAATTTGTCAGATGTCAAAAAATTTATCACCACCATTTTTGCTGCTTTTCATATTTGCCTTAAAGGCAGCATTATTAAAGGGATAAATCTGAATGAGATCTCGTGTTTTCTACCACTTAACGCAGCTTCGTCCTTCTATCGCAGAAGCTGTTCAGCCTGGTTTCTGGTCATCTCGCGTGTGATACCGAAGAAGCGGTCTGGCCTCAGTGTGAATGGTTTCTGGGCTCCTTTCCAAGGTTTTTAATCCTCATTTCATTGTGCACTCAGTCTAGCAAAGCTAATGCAAGCGTGCTGTTCTGTGGCCCTGTCTTTCACTGTTAACTGGAGCTGTGTGGTGAAGGTTGTAGGAGATACCAACGCAGAGGCCTGTGGAAAAAGGATTTACCGCCCTAACAGATTTCTTCTGTTTTTATCATTTTTTATGTTAAACATAAATATTCGGCATAAGAAAAAATACACGAAAAAACATTATGAGACAAAATTGTATTTGCATGAAAACAAAATGCAGTTTTGAAATGAAATTATTTAGATTCAAAGATATATTAATTGCTTTTGCATTCTTCCTCATTTATGTTAATCACAGTAATAAATCTAATAGATTCAGTATAAAAAACAGTTATAATAAATTGTCCTGGTTGTTAAAAAATGCTAATAAATGTCTGATATTTATATAATAAAATGCAAGAGTCAACTCAAGGCACGTTACAATATGAACACTTCAACTGAACCTACTTAGTTCAGTTCATTATGCATGTTATTTAAAAGCTTCCTATACAGCAGATTGCATTGAGTCTTGTGTCGGTGACTTTACGGTAATCCTCGTACAAAGCAAGCATGTAGCGACCGTGGAGAGGAAAACTACTCTTTAACAGAAAGAACCTGGCTCGGTATGAGAAACCATTCGGGGGTTTTAATCTAATGATTTGTTTTCTGAATGCAACATTAGTTTTACATCAGAAGACACGAGAATCGCGCCTTTCAGAGAAGTCCACTTATGTCTTCTTAGTTTAACCCTTTGATGCATGATGGTCACTACAGTGGACAGGTACTCAAAATTGTTATTTATTTATTTTTGCTATTAAGCACAGCTGTTGAAGACTTTATTGCATTTAAGCCCCTCCATTTGGACTTCAGTAAGTCAAGCCAACATATTTCATGTTCAGAATGCACGCTGTCCACTGAGGTGGACATGTAATAAACTATGTGTAAATTAAATGTTACAAAAATATGTAAATGTGAAATTTGTTTCATTCACACCTAAAGATGAATGAAAAAAAAAATGTTTAAAAAATCATAGTTGAAGATTTCATAATTCATGCATCAGAGGGTTAAGGAATAGTTTCCCAGAAGTATTGGGGATCGTCAAAATATTCAGAATGACGGAAGTTCACCTCAATCAATTAAAGAGATATTATGCACCTTTTCATATTTTTTTTATCACTTCTTGAGCATGTATGTGCTAAAATGACCGTTTACAGGGTTGATTTAAGTTAAGTTAAGCCAAAACTCCCTAGTCTCTCTTTAAGTCTCCATTAGATGTTGCTCTGGGTTCTTCTTTGAGAATGAAGCAAGACCACTTCATTTTGTCACACAATTTCTATTGAAGTGATTTTATAACTTCTGGTTGGCGTTGGAAGGTGTGGGTCTCATAACATCTAATGTAAAATAGCAGGTTTGAATAAAAACTTCACCCTAACCCTATGGAACAATGATATCTGCTCTTTAGCAGAACATCCTGGGGAGGAATGTGGGAATTTTGAATTAAACAAACATTTTTAAGCTTCTTAGATTTTTAATAAATAAATCATCTGTTTGAAAACAGTAATTTTGTTTTCTTCTGGTTCTTTTTGTCTGATTTGAAAGTTTTTCGCTGATCTGAAATATTTTTCTTGCTGCCAAAACAAAAGATGTTTGTAAAATACCATAATATCACTGAAGTTCTGTTTATTTTATTTATTTTTTGTACAACTGTGATCTGGTTAGACCAAACATGTAAGGAACCTTGTATTGTGACATGGTAAGTTGCAAGCAGAGCAATGAAAGAGAGCAATAAAAGGTGTCTCATTGGTTTAGACCAAGGAGGAGGAAAGATAAGGAGGAAAGATAATGTGACAAACTGCAGCAACCAGCAGCTATAGCTCTAAACAGGTCAGCGTGACACTCTTTTAAACACAACTAAGGCAAAAATCACTGCAGAAACCACAGAGCACAGAAATGTACCACCATCTTTCAAAGAACTATAATAAGACTATAATAAAAATGTGACAAAAGATTGAAAAGTCTAATTGTTTTCTTGGATAGTGAGATTCAGTGAACAAGTAGTTGAAAGCAAAATGAAATTAAGAACAGAGATTGATGGTTTTATGAGCTGGCATCCACAGGTTTTTCTCAAATCACACTGGGCTGTTGTGGCACAAGTTGGTTTATGTTTCACCAAATAAAATAAAAAAATACTCAAACAGAACAATAGCAGGGCAAACAGCAGACAGCAGCCCCCTCAGCACACACAGACAGTCCCGTGATCACAAGCAAAAGTAGTGACACAAAACCCTGGAAGCGGAACCCGGCCTTGTGAAAGTAATTCTTGATTCGGCAACGTAGAAAGTGCCTCACAGTCACTGATGCAGAACTGGGCACACGAGAAGGCAGGGGGTCGAGGGTGAATGTTATGTCAGTGTGCAGCGTAAGGTTGTCCAGTCCCCAAAGAATTGCACAGATTTTTTTAAAAGACAAAGGCCTTTGTTTTAGAAGTCAAACATGGGGATAAAAGACATGATGCTAGGTAGAAGCTCATTTCTATAGGAAGTGTTATAATGTGAATGTTTCAGTCTCAGTGGAGAAAGATATTTAAAGACACCGTGAAGATTTACTAGACCCCAACCCACCACTAACTGTTATGCAGTAATAATAATAATCCCCTTTTGAGCCTGTTTCTATCGTTTATATGTATTGGAAGACTTGTCTGAATACAATCTGCTGCTCAGTACAAGAATACTGACAACAGTTCATGCTATGGTACAGAACAACAACATGTTTATGTTACGGATGCCAGGCTGGCCTGTGGAGAGAAGCAGCCAGAGTCACCAAGCCCTGGTGAAACAGCCTGACACCGCCCCTCCTCCTCCTCTCTCCCGGGCTGCTGCGAGGAATCATCATGATGAGCAAACACCTGCATAAAAGGGCTGTGCCTTCAGCAGTCCGGGAGGCAGCAGTGCAGGGGTTCGGCTGTCCTCCCGGGTTTGTTTAGTTTCAACCCCGGTTCGTTTGGATTTGTTTGAGTTTTAAACTTTGCTGGTTTTAGCTCTTGGTGACACGCTTTTTTGGGATGATCCAGTGGGATCTTTTGTGTGTTCGGTTTTTAAAGGTTAACTTGGTTTGTGGCAATTTTACTGACCTCAGTTTTAACACCTTTCGTTGTGGTAAAGCTTTTAAGATAAGTTTTTACCAGGTGTTTTATAGTTGATAATTTGCTTTGTAATGTTAACCTTTTAGAGAAATCAGTTTTGCTTGTGTTTTTAATACCTTTTGTACAAATAAACCCATTTTAAACTCCTCCGCCAGTTATTATGTTACCCCCATCCTTCACTTTTTTAACAACACCTGTCGGGGATGTAACAGTTTATTGGGCTCGACACACGGGAGGCGACATCGCCTCTCCTCCATTCATTTTCAATGAGACATGCGTGACAAAGCGATAATCGCGGGTCTCTCTCCTACCAAGCGAAACGCGAAAAACGTGCGTGTGAAAGTTTGCACTCGTGCACGTGTCGTGCACGGACGACCCAGCGACGCGATCCCAGAAAGTTGAAACATTTTCAACTTTTCATCGCTGTCGCTCGGGCGAGGACCAATCAGCAGAGGTTTCATTCACTGACCAATGAGCGGACATAATGTTCCGCACATCTCCGAGCAAACATGAAGGAGACGTTGATTATTATGTTTTATAGTAAAATCAGAAGTAAGATTTCACATAACTAGCAGCACCTTGTGAAACATCATATCTACCACTTTATTAACTCTGAACCGCTTAAATAACCTTAATTCCCTCCAACCTGACACAGCCAAACAAAACAACGGAAGTTTCGATTTCGCCGTGGAACAGAACGCGTAGACTGCTTTGCCGCTGGCCGCTACCGCAGATCGCCTCCCGTGTGACAGGTAATAAAAGCGACAGCGACAAATTTCGCTGATCGCGGTCGTTTGTCGAGCCCATATATCAGAACCATGGAGAGCGATAAAGTCTGTGTTTAAGGTGACTTCATCACCGTGGACAGACACCTGCAATACAGCTGCAAATTTATTATGCATTTACTTTTATCTGTTTCAGCACCAGAGACAGAGACATTTACCCTGTGTTTATTTGTGTGTGTTTCAGCGCCATGGACCGATACCTACAGGACCTTAGGCAACAGCACTTTTTATATTTCCCTGTATTATAGATAGTAAGAAGACATTAATGTTTCATGACTGTGGACAGAGCACAGATACTTTGTTGACTCTGTTTCAGCACTACAGACAGAGACGCTTGTTATAAGTTTGCACCTTAGACAGAGATGTTTACCTTATGTCTCCCTTCAGTGTTGTAGTGACAGAAGTCTTAAAGATAAGTTTCAGGACCCTGGACACATTTGCACTGAATATGGTTTAGCATTGTGGACATTGACAGGTGATTCATAATTCAGCACCAATGACTGTGCACTGCCATGTTCACTGACAACTTCAAAAGCATCAAAACAAAACAAAAAAAAGCACCTTTTGTTTATCTAGTGTTTCAGTATCACTGTCAGATATGGTGGAAACACATTTCAGCTCGCTTTTATGTTTTCAAGACAAATCTCTGTAAGTAACTTTGATAGAGGTTTTGGATTTATGTTTTACACACATCTAGTATAGAGCTCTGGACGTCACGTGACTCTCAGAGAGTAGACGCCATGTTGGCAGGCAACGAAGGTAAACAAAATGAACGGGATCGGCTTGGATTTTACTCCGTCAGAGTTTACTTCACACTTTTCATTTCTTTCTTTATTGAACATGTAAATCAAAACTTTAAAACCAAAGAAATGGTTTTATATAGTCAGAAATTAAATAGACTAAACATCTCCAACCCTTACCGTGCCCCTGGGATACTTTTTAAAAACGCCAGAAGCTGTCGGAGCGGACTTCTTACCGGATTTGAGATACCCTCACATTTATAATTTCCTTGTTAATTTTCCCTTGTCGTACTAAATAGAGTGCTGCGCTGTTTGAATGTATAAACTGAACGCCAAGAGAAATCACCAGTATGATATTTTTCTGTGAATAAAATAAATATGTCAGGCAGGAGCGTCTCAGGAACTGTCTGAGACCTGTCTCGATGACACAGATCATAGCAATCCAAAGAGCTTTATATGTGTGATCTGACAATTGATCAACCATTGTTTAAAAATTTAATACAGCTTAGCCGGTTAATTGCTGTGATCATAAAACACGTAAACGGCAGCACGCAAAACTCACGAGGCAACGTTTTACATAATGTTTACTTGCTGCTATGAGTAATAAAACAGAAAAAGCCACGCCAAAATAAGTTTAGGAAGCCCGCTAAGAATCGTAATAAAAGCATTTAAAATAAATATCATACACAGTTGAGGAAACGTTGGTTCAAGTAACTGATATGAAGTGGTCGCTGCATAAGTAAAAACCATTATTCTTGGGATCTCACAGCTTCATTTTAGCCCGGTCACTAGCACGTTTTATTACAATGATCCAACGTTTGCGGCGTTCCTGATCTTGGAGAATCCTGTAGAAGGCTCTTCCCTGATCTCATCCGCGTCTGTTCCTGGGGCACAACAGGAATCTACCATATTTCCCATTTGAGTTTTCTGACAATAACAAATAGTCCAGCTGTGGGCTTCTGCCTGCCAAGATGGCGCTGTCCAATTTGAACTGTTGCATGCCGGGAGAAGTGACGTCAACTCCCGGAGATCTATATGAAGCACAATTTGCAATTGCGTTATAAGTTAATGTACAGATTATGGGCAGTCTGTTAATTAGAAGTTGCAACCCTATTCCTAACCTTAAACACACACTTGAGGTAGGACCTCTCCCCAGACCCGGAGTTGGCAAGCCACCCTTTTCCGGTCGAGAACCATGGTCTCAGATTTGGAGGTGCTGATCCAGATATGCGGAGGAAGAGGAGGACGACGATGACTTCCTGGCCCTGTTATCTAATACCAACCAGTAATATTCATATGTTTTTAATCACTTTAACTAGTGTGTCCATTCAACCAGGTACCAGGTAACCATTTATAGCTCTCCTACAGGCATAACAGACTTGTGCTGCAGATGATGCTTCATTTTGTTAAAAATGTGCACATTATCTATGGGAAGAGTGATGGCAGATGATTTGATTTGAACCCCAGCCAGACACTGAGGCGAACCCTCCCTTCAATTATAAAGCCACTACAATTGAAAATGCCACTTCATTTTTTGTTGTTTATACTACTTAAGCAGGCAGGCAAGACCAGAGCTAATATTAGGGGAACTTTTTAATTAAGAGAGATGCCATGGGAGTAGACTTAGTACTTTCTAAATGAGGCAGTCGGAAGGTAGGGAGAATATATCTGGTGTGGCTTCCCTTGAGGGTTCAAAGTTATATTTTTGGGTATGTTTCCTGAATGCAGCACTGCACCACCATGTGAGGCAAAACCTTAGATCAAGAATGAAAGAGAGCTAAAGAGATCCCATAAAATGAAAGCACTGTCGGTAGAAAATCCCATTAAGATGGGTTTATTTAGATAAATACAGCACTCCTTAAAAGCCTGTCATGTTTTTACGTTTTAATAAACTCGCGTGGTTCAGAGAAAAACTGCTGGTTTAAAGCAAGCGATAAAGTACTGGGAGCAGATCCAGGGAGCCCTAACTTCCGGACGTTTCAGCACAAGTGAGATTTTCAACATAATAAACGCATCTTCTTCTATGTTGTACATCTATTTAAACTCCCCTCATGCTGTGAATAGCCTGTCCTGACAGCTACAGCATTAGAAACTTAAGAACAATTGTGTGTAGTTGTTTTTTTGAAATAACATAAGCTGTTAATTATAGTTTTTGTGCAACTGGGCATGATAAACATTTTTTAATTAGACCCTTATTTGTCCAATTTTCACATAATCTGGTTTATGACTCAACTCTGAGCCTCTGATTGAGGGGGCACAAGGTGCTGGGTTTAGCCGAAGGACGCGTGGTGGGGAATCTAGAATCAAACAACCGTAAGTTAAGAAATCACTTCAAAAGTAATGAAATCACTTGCTACACACATTCGCCTGGCCTCCCCCTGCCACATTTGGTGCTGAGTGTGGTGCCTTGGTCTGCCTGTGTGTTCGCGGCTCCCCCGACAGGGATGTAGATTGCTTAATGTTCACAATTTTGGCGCCATCCAGATAAAAGTGTGATCGCCTGCACATTTGTGGTTCACACCTGGCACCAGTCTGTCTCAGTTATTGTGTCTTTGGGCAAGACACTTCACCAGCATTGCCTGGTGGTGGTGGTCGGAGGAAACCAGCGATCCCCAGTGTGTACGGCAGCCCCCACCTCTGTCAGTGAGCCGCGGTGCTCACCACAGGCAGCATGTGAATGTGTGTGAAAGGGTGAATGACTGCTATAAAGCACCTTGGGGGGGTTCAAAGACTCTACAAAGCCATTTACCACTTTATAATTTATTGCATCATATCTTTTTTCATATAATTTCCTGTTATCTCACAGGTACAGATAAAAAAAATGGAATTTCACCCGTTGGTGTTGGTCAGCTGTGTTTCCTGAAGTTCACAGTCAATGCAGCCAATGACCTGGACATGTTGGACCACTTCCTTCTGCTTCGTTTTTCAGCAGGACTTGGCACCAGCCCACACTGCCAAACGGACCAAGTGGTATTATTGTGCTTGAAAGGCCAACTAACTGGCCTGACCGGAACCCCCTTTAAAGAACCTATGGAGTATTGTCAAGGGAACGATTGGCGATGCCAGATCCAACAATCCACCACACCTCAGGAGATCATCACATGTAATAAATCTATATAATATGTAAGTTTCACATTCTGCATCATTGTTTTACCAACAGAAGACCAGCACTGTGTGTGTCTTTTCCTGCTAATAATTCCAAGTCTCGATTCAAGATTCAAGAAATAAAGGCCAGAACTAGTGCGGGAACTTTTAAATACGTCTCAATCCATCCATCCATCAATCAATCAATCAATCAATCAATCAATCAATCAATCAATCAATCATCAATCACATTTTATTTATAAAGTGCTTTTCAAGCAAAGTTCTACTCAAAGTGCTTTACAGAATTAAAATGACTCCAAATTCCCATAACAGTTTAAAAACATTGACATATGCACGCACACACGCACACACACACACACACGCACACACACACACACACACACACACACACACACACACACACACACCAGTAAAAATTTATATTCAGCTGAGTCCAGATGAGATCAGAGGAGCCGTCTGCCCCGGCAGCATCAGGCCTTCCACACTAACCCCAAAATTCCAGTATCTCCGCTACGGCACGAGCTCCGCAGCAAAAACGGTCCCGTTGTAGTTAGTCAGAGCTGTTCCGTTCCGCCATCTGGCAAAAAAAGGATCAATTCTATTTTTGCCGGACGCCGGAGCACCTCCGTAGTCAATGGACAGGAATCACAACCGCCCAACAGGAAAGGGAGCAAGCACAACTTCCGTTATTTCACAATAAATTGATAAACAAAAAGCGTTTTTTGTTTCATATGCACAGGTTTAACAACGTTTAACAACTCTCAATGGCGGTTGAACTTTAAATGCACAAAAATAAGCCATAAATACAGTTTCTACTATCAAAGTAGTCACACTTTGTTGATCCAAACACTGCTGATCTCTCAACACAAATGATGGGCGGATTAAACAGTTCATTTTGATGCTTCTCCCACACAACGGGTGTTTGGATTTAACTTCTGCGTTTATTGCTCGGACTGTATCGCAAGATCACGAAAATCCCGCGCATGCCTGTTTGCGCACCTCAGGTCTCCGCACCGGAGCGGAGCCGTTGTAGAGCGGGTACCAGTAAAAATTGAGTTCGGAAGCAAGCGGCAGCGGAAAGTGGGAGCGGAGCGGAGATTGTGGAATTTTGGGGTAAGTCAGGGCGCTCAGAGGAGGGTGAGCATAGACCCTCACCTCCACTTAAACACTACCTGTAGAACACCCAGGAAGCAACAGTCGACCACCGTCCCCCGGGGCAGAGGGCCCCCACAGAGAAAACACTGGATTAAAATGAGTAAAGATAAGAAAATAAAAGAGCTAATATAAATGACAAAGTAAGAAAACAAGTTATGAATAAATTCATATAGACAGTATAATTATAATATTATTAAATAATGAAACTCTGCTAAAATATAACCATATAAAACATGGAAAGCCAGTGATCAAATATAATCATGTAAAACGTCTGCCCTGCGAACCGCGGCCCTGTGTCTTAAGGTTCACGTGACACAACTCAAAGATCTGCAGAAAAAGTAGGTCTTAAAATCCCTCAACCAAGAAGCTGCAGTGACCACAGGGATTAACTAATCTTATTTTAATTTGAAATTTGTGTCTAATTGAGGTATCACTCTGGGCGGGTGTTTTGCGACTCAGGCCTAAAAGTGTCCCTGACGGTGTGAATAATGCAGGTTCATCACTGAATCTTTTTGTTCATTTTGAGTGATCTACTGCCAAACCCCCAACTCTAATCTAAACTAAAAAAAAAAGCCAGAAACCACGATGCAACTTTATCTTTGGCTACAGATCTTGTTAAGCTAGAGCGTTGGTAATGCACCAAAGATTTTTGCTATTATTAGTAATATTTGTATTATTTGTACTTTTTCTTTGTTACAAGAAATTGTAAAGATCTCTATAGTGAGGAATTAGACCTGCCTGACTTGCACCATCCATGCAGATGCTAACAGGAGACCATAGATCAGAGCACAAGCAGTACAAATAATTAATACTCAGGGGCACTGGAGTTCTGGTTGTGAAGAAACAACCGAAGGAAAAAAATAATAACGAAGCAAAGAATAAAGACAGAAGTTGTCGGTTTGAAACAGGTGAAGAGCAGTTCCCTGGCTTAATGGAATAGTTTGGTTCTCAGCCATTTTGTTCATGTTACTTTTTCTTTTCATTTTTCTGGTTTTGTTTCAGTCCTCTTGTGGTTTTGTATTGCTTTCAATCCCTCAGATTATTACTTACGCCTACTCATCATTGTCATCAGTCATCCGTGCACCCGTTCTCTTAGTCTCCACTCACCTCCTCAGTCTTATTTAAACCCAGTTCAGTCCTCCACTCATTGTCGATTCCTTGTGATTCCATCCTCCTGTTTGAGCAGGGCGTGCTGGTCCCTGCTCCTACGTCACCGGTCTCCCAGGGTTGGCCGTTTTCCGCTCCTACATGGATGGCCTCCCAGGACCGGCCGGTTCCAGCTCCTACATTGCCGGTCTCTCGGGGTCCAGCGGTTCCAGCTCCTACATCGTTGGTCTACCAGGGCTGGCCGGTTCACGCTCCTACGCTGATGGCCTTGTCATGTTCTGGGGGAGGCGTCTAACCCAAGACATGCAGAATCAACCCACTGACACAGAATGATGGGAAAAAATAAGATTTTATTTTGGATAACGACAACTAAAAGCACACTGGGAATTCCAGTGGATAGGAACTGGGAATGCAGCGTCTGGTGGGGGAAAGCAGAATGAGGTGAGTCCTGAGGAGTAAGTCACTACTGGAAGGTGCAGAGTAGAGACTTACTGGGTTGTGTGGGATTAGGGCGGAGGGGGAGGTAATGAACCGGGGTGTATCCGGGGGGGTCCAGGGATGGAGAGGGAGAGAGCGGGTCGGTCAGGATGGATGAACGTGGCAGAGAGATTCCGGAGTCCTATGGAGTTGTGGTGTTGAATCCTGATGTGTTGAGACCTGAGGCGGGTGAGCAAACACACAAAATCACACGAGTCCAAAAATACACGAGTTATCAAAAGCCTGAGACCAAGACGAGGGCTGGAAACTACCAAACAGTGGTAATCATCCGGCGTGGAGCTTTCTCCATCAACCTTAAGTAGAAGACCTGCTGATTGCTGACCAGGTGCAGCTGTAGCTCCCTCTCCTGCAAACACACACTCACAGATGGTTTAGTGAGAGGAGATCCCGCTCCTACATCGCTGGTCTCCCACGGCCGGCTGGTCCCTGCTCCAACATCGCCGACCAACCAGGGCTGGCCGGTACCCGCTCCTACGTCAATGGCCATCCAGGGCCAGCCGGTTCCAGCTCCTACATCGCCAGTGTCCCAGTGTTCGGCGGTTCCTGCTCCTAAAATGCCAGTCCTCCAGGGCTCTCTGGCTTATGCTCACTTGCCAACTGCCACAGTTTCCCCCTCACTGGCTCCTGGTCTCTTGTCGCCTCAACTTAAATAAACACTTTGCTTTTTGAAACCTACCTTGCTGCTTCATGGATCACTACCTCAATTCACAACGTTAAGGTCCTACCACATCATCAATATTGACCAAATACTTATTTTCCACCATAATTTGCTAATAAATTCATTAAAAATCTGTAAATTTAATTTGTGAATTCTCTTTTTGTCTGTCATAGTTGAGGTATACCCATGATTACAGTTACAGGCCTTTCCCATCTTTTTTTTTTGGGAGAACTTGCACAATTAGAGACTGACTAAATATGTTTTTTACCCCACTGTAGATACATATGTACTGTATAAATATACTTCATAATATGTATTTAAATAAGTGATTTTATTTTTTCTTCTAAAAATGCAACCTTTAAGTTTTGTTGAGAAGGAATTTAAAATCTAAATTTAACTTCACAAACCATCATAAGGATGAAACGCATGAAGAAGTGTAATTTATGGTGTTCAGAGTAAAAACAGATTATTGCACCAATGGAGACTTCCAGCTCCGCTCTGTGATAGATGCAGCTTGAACAAACAGCTCCGGAGCCTCAAACAACAGGAATTTATCACGTTCAGTTGTACATCACTCGTCATCTGTCTTCACTTTACTTCCTGTGCGCTGCGGGAGCGATTCATCATCTCTGTGGTGGGTGAGATGTCAACCTAAACGGCATTTCACCTTTGACCTTGTTGAGAGAAAGCCCATGTGGGCGCAGGAAGGAAGAGTGATAGCAGATGTGCACCACAGCATCCAACCCAGTGTTTTAATGATGTAGTTTTATAATTCCAGGAAAATAAATAGAAATTAGACAGAATGCAAAAGTGTAATTTTTACACCAGACACTCATTAGCATCTGTATAGATGTAATTTGACAGATTAACAGAGGCTGTATAGATCTTTGCAGAGCAGGAACGACACTTTGGGGCTTAGTTGCAGGAATGCATTTGCATTGATTCATTTCATTACAGCAGCACTTCATTTGGAAAAGTTTTAACTGTGAAACAAACCTCAGCAGGCTTAAACATACAGCACAGAAAGGGAAATAAAAAAAATAAATCACTAAGTAGAAGACAAAGGCGAGTAACTATTTGAATTGGTATTTTTTTTACAAGATTAAATGTATTCCAGATAAATAAATATTCATATTTTTTCTCTATATTCAGACTTTTTCTCAACATGCAATTTTTTTCAATGACAACTTTTATTTTATTTTTTGTATTTTTTTTTTCCAGATTAGAAATTTTCGTGAATTTTTGACTTTTATGTAAAATTCTACGGTTGTTGATATTTGTGAACATTTAAAATCTTTTCCTGGCATTTTCCCTTTTTTATTTATTCATCTTATTTATTTCTATTTTTTTATTCCTACCCTTTTGAGATTTTTTTAAGAAGTTCAAGTTTCTGTTGGGTTCTTGACTATTTCCATTTTCTATAAACCTTTCCGTTATGGATGTTCAGTATCATATTTTCACTGATACCCAATAAACCAATATAATCTTAATTTCTGATACCAATATATGAGGAGGTTCCCTCACTCACTTAAAAAGAAAAGTAAATCATTTCAGGTAAATAACTTGTCATATCTCTCATCATGCATACTTAAATTTTAAAATTGGGAAATGGAAAAAAGTTCCATAATTACAATAATAATGGTTCACTTACCATCTTGATGTGCTGCAAGTAACAATGCAATCTGATGTTATCGGGTGTGCTCTGTTAGATGTCTACCTAAACGTTTAAGGTTGGCTTCGAAATGCAGAAGCTACAGGATTAATTGTGAGTTGAGCCAAAGTAACAAAATACATTTCAAAAACTATCTTTGAATTAGTTATATTTTGACATTTGGAGATCGAGGTGACATATCTGTCATTTCCAAGCTTCAGCAGGTGCAACATGCTGCTGCCAGGTTTATATATATAGTTAAGAAGTGAGAGCACATATCCCTCATTTTGGATTATTTGCAATGGCAGTCAGTAAAGCACTGTATTGCCATGAAGGTACTGGTCTTAGTATTGAAGGGTCTTGCAGGGACTGCACCATCCTACCTTGCTGATCTGTAAATAAAATACACTCAACAAAAATATAAACGCAACACCTTTGTTTCTGCTCTGATTTTTCATGAGATGGACTCAAAGATCTAAAATTCATTCCAGATACACAATATTACAATTTCTCTCAAACAATGCTCACAAATCAGTCTAAATGTGTGATAGTGAGCACTTCTGCTTTGTTGAGATAATCCATCCCACCTCACAGGTGTACCACATCAAGATGCTGATCCATCATCATGTAGCGCACAGGTGTAGCTTAATACTGCCCACAATAAAAGGCCACCCTGGAATGTGCAGTTTTGTCTCACAGCAAAATGCCACAGATGCCACAAGCATTGAGGGAGCGTGCAATTGGCATGCTGACAGCAGGAATGTCAACCATATTTGTTGCTCGTGTATTGAATGTTCATTTCTCCATCATAAGCTATCTCCACAGGCGTTTCAGAGAGTATGGCAGTACATCCAACCGGCCTCACAACCGCAGACGACGTGTAACCACACCAGCCCAAGACCTCCACATCCAGCAGGTTCACCTCCAAGATCGTCTGAGACCAGCCACTCAGACAGCTGCTGAAACAATTGGTTTGCATAACCGAACAATTTCTGCACAAACTGTCAGAAACCGTCTCAGGGAAGCTTAACTGCATGCTCGTCGTCCTCATCGGGGTCTTGACCTGACTCCAGCTCGTCACCGTAACAGACTTGAGTGGGCAAATGCTCACATTCAATGGTGTCTGGCACGTTGGAGAGGTGTGGACCAACATTCCACAGGCCATAATTGACAATCTGATAAAATCTTTGCGAAGAAGATGTGTTGCACTGCATGAGGCAAATGGTGGTCACACCAGATACTGACCGGTTCCGAGTCCCCAGACCCCCAATTAAGCAAAAAAACTGCACATTCCAGGGTGGCCTTTTATTGTGGGCAGTATAAGTTACACCTGTGCACTACTCATGATGTCAGATCAGCATCTTGATGTGGCACACCTGTGAGGTGGGATGGATTATCTCAACAAAGCAGAAGTGCTCACTATCACACATTTAGACTGATTTGTGAAAAAATGTTTGAGAGAAATGGTAATATTGTGTATCTGGAATGAATTTTAGATCTTTGAGTCCATCTCATGAAAAATCAGAGCAGAAACAAAGGTGTCGCGTTTATATTTTTGTTGAGTATATGTACCAACGTGTGCCCAGCACTCCTCTGACAAGCACCAACTGGTGGTCTCCAGGGCATAGCTCAAGTCATGTAGCAAACATGCATTTGCGATTTTAGCACTGAAATTATGGAACCAATTTCCACTTGAGATTCAAAGCTTAACAGTTGCATGAAACTTCTAAGCTAAAGTCACGTGATATCTTAGGACGACCTAAACTTGTTCTTTTGATTCGTTTGTTTTGGTGGATCGGTGGCCACTGTCCTGCTATACTATTAATACATTTAGTGGACTTGCTGACAAGCCACAGCACCACAGATCAGTTTATCTATTTTATCTGTTTTGTATGTCTTTTTTATTCCTTCTCTTAAAGGGGCATTGTGGAAGTTTGACAGCCAAAACATGTATAGAAATAATACGTTTTTTCTTCATACATTCTCCTGCAATGCCCTGGTCCTGTAGAATGAGCCCTGGCATTTTTACTGTGATTGCCTGTTTTTCTGTAAAAATCACAGAAAAAGAGAGCTGTTCAGGTCGAGCAGGCTGCTTCATGCGCGTTCACGCTCAGGCATAGCCCGTAGCATTTGCTCTCCGTAGATTTAGCAGCAGAGAGTGAGGAAGTGCCAGCTCAGCGACTTTGTCGCTGTTCCTAACGCCTAGTGATGAACCTAGCTACATTTCTGAGGCCCCTTTGCTTCTTTCTTTTAGATATTTCCTTCAAATTAGCAACAAAATAGCTATTTTCGCTCCGAATCGTTCTTTGAACGTTGTTTCAGCTGTCATCAAGGATGTAAAATTACATATACATAAGATGTTACTGGCTTCTTAGCTCACCCAATAAGCTGTCAGACTCCCATGTTGAAGGATCTGGGTTTGATTCTGGATGTAAACATAATTTATTTAGAGTTTATTTTTTACATTAATGGCATATTTTTTTACAGTAAGATGCCCAAATTTTTATTTGAGACTCGCCGAACGGCATTGAATTCACAGATAAAAAAGATGTGGGTTCAACTTTCATTTTGGAACAATTTTTCAAGCAAGGGAAGGGAATGATCTATGAAGCTGACGGACTGACCCATCTTAAACCTTTAATTAATTAGCTGCACGTTCTCCTGTCCTCTGTCCTCTGGGCCACACACACACACACACACACACACACACACACAACTGTCTCTCAGCTGTTATTTTCGTTAAGGAGTGTACACGTACAGCATGCGCGCCTCGTGCACGAGCCTACTATTGAAGCTGCCGTTACGCTTTTGGCCTGAGGGGGCAATCGCGAGCATAAAAATGTGGTCATTACATGACTGTGTCTAGCACACTGAGTCATGATTGGTGGTTGTAAAGTTTTTTACAAATGAAATAAATGAATGAATGAATATCTAAAGAGCTTGTCCTATATTATGTGCTTGGTGTGTTGTATCAATAATAATTGCAGAGCGATTGTATTAGACATCCTCCCTTTTAGGCTTTATTCTGGTCAGTTTAACTTTTTTCTTGATTCTTCAATTTATTTATCACGATTTTGTCTTTATATGTAAAGCTGGATCATGAAGTTTAACATTCTTCATTCTGACCGTGTTCTATGATATAAAGTAGGTCATCTGTCATGATTTATATTTCCGCTAAGTCCCTTCCCTGGTCTCTACGGCAAAAGGAACCATTTACTTGAGCCTAGATCGTTGCGTATCCACAAAAGTGAGGTATCAATCAACAATCAACGGTTGCCAGCTTCCTCAAAAGGTAGGCACCTTAATTTGCAATTTTGCAACCAAAATAAATACAGAAGTTACAGATTCCTCGACTGCCTTCTGTTTTAACCAATTTAAAAGTTATTCTGCAAAATTCGCGATGAGACATTAATGATAGTCAAGTAGAATATACCTTGGAAATCCTAAAAGATGGAGGGAGCTTTGTGATCCACAACAGCCCAAACCTGATAAAAAGTTGGCTAAGGTGGATACTTAGTCATGTTTTGTGTTTTAAAGAATTATAATTTAATGTGCATCTCTATAAAATAATTATGCAGCTCTTTTAGTCATCGGACTCCACTCCTGTGGAACCAGCTCCTAGCTTTATTCTGTGAGGCAGACACTTTGTCTACCTTTAAGACTAGGCTTACAACATTTTATTTGATTGAGCTTATGGTTAAGTTCTGAATTATGTTAGCCCAGTTGTTGGACAAGTGGGGGAGAAGTGGGACGTGGCCTGTACAGTGGGGAATGCAGTCATAAAGACCTTCTCTCTGGCCCTGCCTCCATCTAAAAGGTTAGGTGATCCTGAGTTCTCTCTGTACTTATGCCACTATCAGCTTAGCATGCCGGAGGACACACTGGCCATTTTTCTCACTCTGCTATTTTCTTCTACAACTCCCTTCCAAAAAAATAATTTCCTGTTACTGCACCACCATGCAGCAATAAATATGCAGCAATATAAATAAAATGAATCGAATTTTTTTTATGACATTAACTTTTTCTATAGAGTTCAACATTTTTTATCAGTCTGATCTTTACGGTAAATTGTACTCAACTTAATAATAATAATAATAATAATAATAATAATTGAAGCTTCTAAATATTTTTGACATTCTGACATTGTTCTTAACATTTTTGATTTTTCACAAATACATTTGATTCCATACATTTCTGTAAGGATCCCTAATTAAGGTGAACGTTCCAATAAGAAGCTCTTTAGTTTAGAGCTGATGGAAATTAGCATCTGTACAGTGCAATGGTTTGACAGATTAACTAAGACTGTATAGATCTTTAAGGCGGAGTTGCAGTAATCCATTTACATTGATTTGAGAGCAACAAACACTTCTTTCATTATAGCAGCACTTCATTTGGAAAAGTTTGTACTTTGAAACAAACCTCAGTAGGCTTCCACATAAAGGATGGACAGGGAAATAATCAATCAAGGAAGGAGAGTGAGGTGACACAATAAAGAGCTAAAAATGCCATTTAATAGGTGGAAATGATCCACGGAACAACAGCGTACACATGTTGGCACACAAATGGGTTTATGTTCAAACTTATGATTTATTCATGGACTCTTACAGTGGGAGAAATGCCCCATTTTCGAAGACATCCATTATTTAAGGATAGGACCCTGTAGACGTGGCGAAACAGATTGTGGTGTAAAAAATAAATGCAAAACCAAACAGGAATTGTGCATTTAGATGTGCGTGGTTCCCTACTATGTGTGTATGAGCGGGTGTGTATCCGGCAATTTTTTTTTTCCTTTTTTAGCTTTTCTATAATAGATGACAATCACAGCAGTTGCCTCAAAACACAGCTGCTCCTTTGAGATAGTTTATGTGAAGCTCCTGAGGAAAAAGGGTTGTGATGGAAACGTTTTCATAACACGAGCTCTTTTCTCTTTCAGATCTATTGGAGATTGGAGACCGTACAAAGATTGGAAACGCAATTTCAAACACATAACTAAATAAATAAATAAAAACAGATGGGGGAGCTGAGAGGCTTTATCAAAGTCTCAGAGAAGTAAGGGAGGATGCCATCGGTAAAGCACTGTTTGAGGTGCACTAAAAGGTATTGCAATGTAAATAATGACACAAGTAGAAATTAGTTCAAGGACTTCTTATTCAGCCTTTTTTGTTGCACCTTTGTAATTTTAGCTCAATATTTAATGTCTTCTTTTCTAAAAACTTTATAAAACATGCCACACAGTTGCAACAGTCAGCATGTTTTGGGTTTTCTTTTATATTAATGACATTACTTGTGGTGTCCCCCAGGGGTCTGTGTTGGGGCAAACACTATTTAATATATATATAAATGACATTTTTAACACATCTAATATAAACTCATACTATTTGCAGATGACACGACAATGCTTTACAGTAATGACGATTATAATGAGCTTGTAAATACGGTTAACAATGAACTAAATATAATAAAAAGGTGGATGGACGTAAATAAATTATCCTTGAATATAAATAAAACTAAGATAATGATGTTTGGAAATTGCAACACAGTGTCTGAACAGAAAATAAGTATTAATGGTATCCAAAGTGAAATAGTAAATGAAACTAAGTTTTTGGGAGTAACAATTGATAGTAATTGTCATGGAAACCTCATGTTAGACACATAAAGACAAAAACTCCAAAAGCCTCTCAATTATAAACAAAGCAAAACTATACCTTGATGGAAATGCACTCCGTATTTTATACTGCACCTTGGTACTCCCATACCTTACGTATTGTGTTGAAGTGTGGGGTAGTGCTTACCAGAACACATTACATCCTCTGATCATATTACAGAAAAGAGCAGTGCGGATCATCCACAAAGTTGTTTTTTGGAACATACCCATAAATTATTTATACAGTCAAAGCTGCTAAAATTTGTTGATCTCGTTAAATATAATACATTAATAGTTCTTCATAAAGCATTCAATAAATTATTACCATCTAACCTACAACAATTTTTTATAACTCCAGAGCGAGTTTATACCTTGAGAGGATTTGGATATTTTTCACTGCCGAGAGCCCAAACCACTCAGAAATGTTTTTGTGTTTGTATGTAGAGTGAAACTCTGGAACAAACTGGACTTACAAAAAAAAGCAAAGTCAAACTGTCCATCAGTTTAAATTGTTATATAAACATCAGGTCTGGTCAAAGTATAGAGATGAGGGTCTTTAAATTAATCTGTCATTTTACTCTGTCTCAAAGCATAAACATGTGCTTACGGTTCCTTACGATTGTTGCTGTATTGTCTGTTAAAATTGTTGGTATTTGTCTTTTACCGTTGTTGATATGAATTGTGGTCAACGGTAAAAATGTATAATGTAAAAACGTAAATTGTAAATTACCTGTTGCCTGTGGTAACGCCATCATGCTATAAAAATGTAAAAAGAAATAGTTAAACAAAGTAATAGCAAAACTCTTATTTGTTTCTGGACTGTATGGGGATTTGGGGGTGGGATTATATAAGTTTTCTTCTTCCCACTCCCTTTCAGGCAGAATAATATGGCCATGTATGTTTATTCATTTGTATAATATGCTTATATTTACCTTGTTAACTTAAATGTGCCATTGCCTGAAATAAATAAATAAATAAATAAATATTTATGAGATTGGTTGGTGCTTTTATCACAATTGTACCTTTTTGTTTTTCAAAGTGTCAAAATTAAGGCAAGTCCCAATTAAGATTTTATGACCTTGATGCCAAAGCTGTTTACATATCTGCCAATATCAAGCATGATTCCAGTAGTTGATGTCTTTGCCTTTGTTTACATGGTGATCTGCAAACTATGAACCCAAATTGCATTTTAAGTATTAAAGCCAATGCATGAGCGTTTTTGTGGAGGATCAAAAAGCAGCACCATTCATAGAGTATGATTTGACTTTCTTTTACCATAAACCCAATTTTAAACAACAGTTGTTGGTTGTAAATGATTTTTTTAATGGATCTCAAATCAATAAATGTTAAAAACGGTGGAGAACTATTGTTACAGGGGAGCAGGATTTACGAACGCCAGCTGATGTTTTTAAAAGGGCCTATTAAAACTGAACCTAACAGAATTGAAAACAGTGATTATAAAGGCAGCTCTATCCAGTTTTCTGACTTGCTTTAATTATGTGACTGGTAGCTTAAAGATGATGTTTAGACTAGAAACCACGAGGGCTTCAGAAGCTCATGACATGAAACACCATCTTGCCGAGGCTACGTACCGTATGGAGTCTCCCGCGGTCAGATCAGGAATGTCAGGTCCTCGAACCCCCTTGGTATTGGACTGATGAAACAGTGTTGCAGCACGACAAAACCCATCTACGGATAGCTCCCGGCAGTAGCAGCAGGTCTCAGCGCGTTCAGCTTTTATTGTGAAGGAACCGTCGTCTTGTTGTTCAAACGACAGAAATTCCAGCTTGACAGTTCTCAGCTTAAAAGTAGAAAAACACAGCTGGCCAGACTGTAATCTCCTTTAGCGATGATGATTTGAGAGCTGGTTGAAACTACGTTGAGTCTATGATGTAACTCCTTTGGAGCTGAGATAGAACTCCGCTGGAACTCAGATGGAACTGAAGTTAAAATGGTGTTGCTCTGTTTTTATTAACTTAGTTGTTTATAAATCATAGCAAATCGGAGTGGACAATTTAAATAAACAGCCCAGATTCTGCCCTGCAACAGACGAAAGCTCTGATTGGATGAGAACAATGTGTCATGCGTTCTTATGTTCTGTGGATCAGTATGTCTGGTGCACAGTCCTGTTTATTCATTAAACACATAAATCATGACATCTTGATTTCACAGATCATTCACCTGATTATTATTGATCAACATATGTTTTGATTAGCTTTATCACAAATAAAGTTCTTTGATTAATTAATGAAAAGCGTTTTTCTTTCTTCTGTCTCCTTTCCTGGAATGTAAACATTTAGAAACAAGCACCCGACCTTGGCGATTCATGCACGCTGTTACTGTGTGAAAGGGCAGCTGTTAAGGGCAGACAATAGGATCTTAATAACGCTACACTGCCATTGTTATTTACTTCCCAAAGCATTGTGGGCAGTGATGTGCTTATCTGCTTCACACGTCTGACGGCTTCGGCTCAGCCTTTCCAGTTTGAAACTGAGAGGCAAGTGGGTAGCGAGGAAGAAAAATAGCCAGTCAGCAGAAGAAATGAAGACCAGAGGCGCGAGGGTGCGAGAGTGGGGCTCAATCACTGGTTCACCTGCAACAAATGCATGCCCATGATGACGGAGATAGAGCGCGTTTATTCCAAAGGGCTGAATTTAATAGAAGCAGCTAACCATGGTATTAGTGAAGCACATAATAAAACATTCGTAAAACTACCTTTATTAGACGTTATTACAGGACCGCATAATAAAAAAAGTCTAGATTTTCTTTATTATACAGTGAAATAACGTTATCAACATCATTCCATTATTTTCAGATACTCTGTGCACCACTGTGTGCCAAAACTTTGACTCTGTTTGCCTCAGTCAAGATGTTCTGGCAGCACTTGAAAGCCTCCGTGACCAGGTTCGTGCAGGGCTTCCAAGACAGTAGCTACTAGGGATGAGCCAGATACTCGTTTCAGACGAGCATCCGGTACGGATAAAACATTTTTGACGAGTACGAGAATGAAACGAGCAAAACTCGTAAATATCTGTAATCGTGCTGAAGGAAAATCCTCATTGGGTAACTGAATGTCTTCACGCTCTGTGATTGGCCAGTCACATAGAGCGCCCGCCCCTCCCTACACACAAAACTCTGCAGCCGGAAGCTCACAGCTCAGTCCGTGTGCGGTCCATCCACGCACACACACACACAGACGGTAACGGATCTCTCTGTGCTTGCTTCACTGTTGCTCACATTTCTTCATTACTCCCTAGGTTTTCTTCGGTTTGCTTCTTTTTAAAGTTACTTTAAAGTTATTTAAAGTTACTTTTTTCGTAACGTATGTGGTGCATTTGACAAGACAGAGCTGAAAACGGCTCGTGCTGCGTCAGTCACTGCCTCCGCTCCGGTCGGGTTTTTTTCTTCTCCCCCTCTCCTCTTCCTCAGGATCCACTCCCTCTTTCCTATTCACTCTCTCTCTTTCTTTACCTTTTTAAATCACAATAGTCTATTTTTTGCTCATTTTAAATATATTTTAATCATTTTCTAAATTCTTTTTTCTATTTTACATGTTTTGTTTTTGTGAATCGCCCTGTGATTTTTATCTTGAGAGACGCTATAGAAAAGATCTTTTCTTCTCTCTCTCTTAATTCATGCACTTAAATATTAATGTTCTGATTGTTCTGTAATAGTTTCTTTACTATTGTGATAAAAAATATTTAATCGCAACTCTGAGGATGCTCTGTAAGTAGTCTTCAAATAAACAATACACATAGCAACTTCTGATCATACTTAAAATAACGTATTGATGTAAACCACACCCACTTACGGTTAAACTACACCCACTTCCGGGTTAGGCCACGCCCACTCCGAGTACAGATACAGATAATTTAGATGGTTGAACAGATACAGATACAGATAGTGGTGTACTCGCTCATCCCTAGTAGCTACACTATGAAAATCACAAGTTCACTTCAGTGGCCTGTGTATTTCTTTATCTTGCTGTTTTATAATAATAATAATGCACTGAACTCATATACCGCTTTTCTAAACACCCAAAGACGCTTTCACACACTCTCACATTCACACACTGCTAGTGATGGTAAGCTACTTGTAGCCACAGCCGCCCTGGGGAGGTCTGACAGAGGCGAGGCTGCCATTTGGTGCCGTCGGCCCCTCTGACCACCACTAACACAGGCAAGTTGGGTGAAGTGTCTTGCCCAAGGACACAACAGCAGGATACCCCTGGCGGGAGCTGGAATCGAACCCATGATCCTCCGATCATGAGGCAACCCGAACTACCACCTGAGCTACTGCTGCCCCTTTTATGAATTTAAATACATATAAATTGCTGTAGTCTATATTTTTTACAGGTATGCTTCATGTTGCCAGTTTATCTGGTGGCTGGCTAGGGAGAAGAACGCACAGTCATCCCATTTTGTGCCATTAACAAAATAAGGATGTTATATTGTTCCGATGTTACTCTGACGAAGACACCAGCGGGTGTCGAAATGTTAGTCTTTTTTTGTGCTTGCACCTATTAATTGTTTTTGCCACTTTAAGTGCTCCAGCCTTCTTTTTGCTTTTTTGCATCCTTGTTCTTTGCTGTGGAGCACCAACTGTTGACTGGATAATGCGCAGAGGATCTTTGAAGTGATTATTCTGCTTTAGTTTTAGACACCTCAAAGTTAGTAACTCCTGGTTAGCTTTCTTACCCTCAAAGTATTGGAATTATGGTAGCTTTCTAGTTTTAGTCATCAATGTTTTTTGTAGTTCATTGTGCTAATTTCACTGTTCTGTTCTTGATCTGCTTCAATATTCGTAGATTTAGTAATTCCCTGCAGCCTTAATTTTTTGTAGATGATTGTAACTTCTAGCCTTCTTACCTACTCACAGTTCATGCATCGAGAAGACAATCAGCACCACACAATCTTGCGACGAGACGAGGTGAAAAGTTTTTGGCTACAGGAAATAAATCCCAGTTAGTAAACACGCTCCAAAAACATCCTCAGTAAAAACTCAGTCATTTAATGAGCATATCTACATTTTTAAACCTGTTAAATTAGTTACTTTTGGTGTAAAAAGCTCCTAAAGAGCTCTTTATTTTGCATAGATCAGGGTAGCAATAGTATGCAATAAGCCTCAGAGAAAAGGAAAACTACAACGAAGGTGTTGTGATGATTTAACCAAGAAAAGTGCAAATGTCTTTCTTAAAGATGAACCATTACAAATGTGTGACTAATGATTCATTGGAAACAAAAATGTGTTTTTTTTTTTCTTTATTTGGGTGATCATTAAAAGTTGTATTATTAGAGTTTTCTTTGTACCTTTTGTGCCAGGAAGCTTTAAAAGTCAACTTTACTCAAATTGTATTCACAGAGAACATTTGCGGCAGTCTCTTGTAGGAATGACTGCCTTATTTGTCATTCACCGGGGGGGATGCAGAAGTCCGCTGGAGAAGAAAGTGGCAACAGATGGCAGGATTTGGAGTCTCAATCCCTGATATTCGGACATCTCGCCTCTGATTGCCTAACAGCAACTTAACTCTACCGCTGACTAGTCGCTCTGCAACATAGATGTTTTATTTCCACAAGTACCACAAGCCTGAAGGAGTTCTGCTGTGTGGTGGAGCTGCTAATGCTAACGGTTAGCTTCTACTAGTTGAAACAAGCTCTATTTTCTGGATGCTAAACAAACAACGGCCTTCCCCGTAGCCAAAATGGGTGAATCCATGAGCGTTAAGTGACATTATGACATACATCTTTCTTAACCAAGCATTTGTTTTTTTATTTTCTAACAGAAGCTAATGCAGAAAATAGGTGTAGAAGACTATTTTCACATTGAGCCTGCCTGTTAAACTCAGAGTGAATGATCATATTCAAAAATAATAAGCTGCTCTTTAATCTGGCCCAACTTGGTGAATACAAGGTTGGATTACTCCAATGGTGTTTGGTGTTTCAAAAGCTGCATTATCTCGCCTTCAGCTGATACAAAATGCAACAGCAAGATTTCTGACTAATACGGGCCATCGACAACACATCACTCCAATTTTAGCAAGACTTCACTGGCTTCCTGTGCACGATGGCTTAGCACCACCTTACATATCCGAGTTACTCACTCCTTATGTATCGGGCAGGACTCTCCGTTCAGGTGACATTCACCTACTACAGATTCCCCGTCTATGCTGCAAAACCTGTGGTGAACGAGCTTTTTCTGTCTGCGCTCTGAAACTCTGGAATGATCTCCCACTGAATATCAGACTCTCCTCCTCCATTGGGGTTTTTAAGTCTCATTTAAAGAGCAAGTCACCCCCAAATAAACTTTTTTTTTGCTGATAAACTAAATAAACGAGTGTCTAATCGTCCTGCAGACACAAGTAGTCAATAATTTGGCACTTCAGTGCATCTTAGTTAAAATTTAAATATTCTGCCTAAAACTGGCAGTGTTGTGCCGTTGTCAGGTAAAAACTCTGCACTGTATTTTAATTTAAATCTGCCACCGCTATTGGCTAAGAAGTATGCTATGATGTAAACTGGTACATTATGATGTCACAATGCTGTCGTGAGCCTGTGTGTGTGTATTTGTTAGCAGCTCCGCCTTCTCGGTCTGCCAGGCAACAGCATTTGTTGCATTTTTCAAACATGAAGTGGGAGTGGAGTTAGACTCTGGTAGGGGTTGACTTGCTCTTTAAAGACTTACTTTTAATACCTTGATTTTACTGCCTAGCTATTTTATCTAGGTTTTATTTACACTGTTCTTTTACCTATTTTACTGACTTCCTTTGTTTGGTTCTTTGTGCTAAGCTTTAGCTGTTTTATTCTTTTATATTATTCTTTTAACCTTATTTGGTTTTACCCCTGTACAGCACTTTGGTCATGCTGTTTTTAAATGTGCTTTATCAAATAAATGGAATGGAGCGAGCGAGTTTCTGCTCATGAGGTTCAGATATATTTTGTATTTTTATATCGTAAAGATTATGAAGGATAAAATGATTTCCAAAACCAAAAGTTACAGAATAACCTGAAAGATAAATGGTTCATTTGTCCTCAAATGCCCTTGAGAGCATCCCTTTGGTTTTGTGCATCAGTGTGATGGGGTGTGGCAGTGGGTCAAGAGCAGCTAATGTTTTTTGTAATGGTGTGACTAGGATTAAGCTATTCTGCTTCTGCATTTCTTTTAGGGCTTGTAGAAATGGGTTGTTGAAGAAGGCACCTCATTAACCTCTGCTACGCTCATTACAATACGGAACTTTCTGGGTCGCCAGAAGTTGTGCCGATTCCAGGGGAAGTTTCACGCTTTCAAGTACCCATTTCTCTATTGATTGTCAGCCCTGCTCTTGATGTTTCTCTGAGTTTAACTGTTCACATTCATCACCTTTTACTTTACTTCACATGAGCAGATGGCGTTCCCAGCCGTTTCAGATGGAGACGTGCTGTAAGACGAGAGAACAGTCAAGAGTTCACCGTACTCCGTGTGATTCGTGTAGGTCATGAACTATTGTTCCAAAAACTCATTTTCTCCAAATAAAATCCTCACAGAGAAAAAACTTGAGCATTTTTTAATTTTCTCAGGGCAGCACATAAATAAACTACCATTTCGTACGGGGTTATGGCAAGCCTAATTAGTTCTCACCCTGTAGATCGTGGCGATGGAGTAAAAAGTTTTCAGACTTTAACAGGGTCAGTTTATGTTTGTGGGTTTGGGTTCAGTATAAATATTGAGTAATTAATAGTTTGCTGTTCTGATCTTATGATGTTGCATGGTGCTGGCTTCTCTGTCCTACCTTTGTCCTCTCCAGCCTTCTTTCATTGGTACTTTTTCCTCATGTTGCTTGTTGAATCACTTTATCACTTTAGCAAGAGTAAACATGGTAGCAGATGCACAGCTGGCCTTGAACAAATCTCGTCATACAGGTTGGTGCCCATGGTAACATTTTCATCCCCATGGTTCAACAAGCTCTGCCTTTTTTATTTCTACATGCTGCCAAATTTACCGTAAATCATAATGCAAGACAAACATCAAAGAAATAATTGGCCTAAGGGGACTGGAACTGAGCGCTAAGGCCCTGCCCACACGTAGCCGGGGATCTGCCAAAACGTAGATATTTTTCTACGTTTTGGCCTGTCATCCACACGAAAACGGAGTTTTTTTCACACGAAAACGGATCTTTTTAAAAACTCCGGCCAAAGTGAAGATCTGCGTTTTCTCCGTTTTGGGTGTCTGCGTGTGGACGGACAAAACCGGAGTTTTAAGGTCCGCAACGTCACTTTCCGCGACAAAAAATGCTGACGTCACGTGTGCGACCTGTGTTTACACTAGCCGGCATCATGGAATCCCTCAGAGCTGCGCTCTGTCACTACCCGATCCATCGATTGTCCAAGCGCTTTCTGCTTGTTTGTTTTTGCAAGCGGAATTACTGCTCCTAGTGGAAGACCACAGACGAAGGACGAGGTTAAGAACGGGGGAAGTACTGCCGCCTACAGGTCTGGCATGTCCTTAACAACGTATTTATCCGGGTACGTGTGGACAGAGTTTGTTTTTAAAACGCGGTGGTGTGGATGCAAGTTTTTGGAGGGGCGGATATTCGTTTTTAAAAAACCCCGGCTACGTGTGGACTAGGCCTAAAACAGTTTCGAATTTATTGACCTTGTTTGAGTTGAAATATTATGAAACAGGTGGTATTTTTAGGTAAAGAAAGGAAACTAAAGCTCAGCTATACTTTACAATCCCAAGAAACAGTGGAAGTAACATAGAATGCAAGTAAAAGGTTTTTTGTCTTGACTATACATCAATAATTGAATGTGAAATATTGAATGAAGTAAGAATGACAAACTGTTGTCAAATGTACTGCAGCCCATTTTTCCAAACAAACACTTACTCACTGTTCTGTAAGTTTCATGGTCAGTTATGGATCAACTCTGGAGTTTTGTGTCAGCCAGCGTGGAATTACTCTATGCAGATGCGCAACCTCACAAACTCGCTGAGTGTGAACAGTAACTACTTCCTTCTTTCATTTTGTTTGGAAGAAGAAGAAAATCTGTTTCAATGAACCCTTCGTTCCAACATGATTGAGACTTTAAACGGTTTTGTACTCATTTCACAGTACAACTCTTACATATTTCACTTTTAGATTGCCCCAAACATTTCCAATGCCTTTGAGATGATTTAAACTTTGTGACATAGAAGTAGCCATCAGATAATGAGTCCAGTGTGCTCAGAAAGGTATGGACATAGTAGGCAACAACACTTCAGCAGGCTGTTGTGTTTGAACCAGGCTCAGTTGGTACCAAAGTCCATCCATCCATCCATTTTCTGAAAGCCGCTTGTCCGCGTAGGGTCACGGGGTGCCTATCTCCAGCAGTCAATGGGTAATCAGGCGGGGTACACCCTGGACAGAGAGCCTAAGGACAAATTAGACAGACCAATTAACCTAACAGTCATGTTTTTGGACTGTGGGAGGAAGCCGGAGTACCCGGAGAGAACCCATGTACAGCAGGGGTGCCCAATCCTGGTCCTGGAGGGCCGGTATCCAGTAGGTTTTGTGCTTTTTCTGCTCCAACACACTTGATTAACTGGTTGAATCACTTGTGCAGCAGCTCATCAGGCTCTGCAGAAGCCTGTTAATCACCTGCAGATTGAAATCAGGTGAGTTGAAGCATAATTAAAACTAAAACATGTTGGATACTGGCCCTTGAGGAGCAGTATTGGACACCCCTGATGTACAGGAAGAACATGCAAACTCCTGCAGAAGGATCCCAGGCCGGGAAGCGAACCCAGGACCTTCTTGCTGCAAGGCAACTGCTCTAACCACTGCGCCACTGTGCAGCCCCCTGGTACCAAAGTGTCCAAAGAAAATGTCTCCCGCACTAATACACCATCAGAAGTCTGAAATGTTGATTCTAAGCAGGGTGTTACCATGCTATTGACACCAAATTCTGACCCTGGCTTCAGGAATCCTGCTGAATGTTGGACCACCTGGTGTGGTCATCTGATGCTATAATCCATCTGCTACAAGGTTCAACGTGTGGGTTGTCGCGTGCCCGTCCCATTTACCGGTTCCTTTAAAACCCAGTTCCGTTAGAACTTATGAGACGGTGCATCCATCAGGGTTCGGGGGTGTATCGACGAGTATAATCGTACCAGATCCGGGTTTGGACTATCTAATTAGAATCTTGTCTTTTATTTTAAAGGTGAAATGACTTGCACGAATAGCCAGCCTCAGAGTGCTACACTTCTTTTAAACTCGTTACCTTTTGGTTAAGATACTAGAGAGAAGTCTGGAGGCAAGCCAAGCCTCTCAGCAATTGTTTGGGCTACCCGGAATTAATTGCGCCCCTAACAGCTTATGTGGGAGGTTGGTAACTATAAAATGATTTATGCTAGTTGATCAGGCTAACATAAGTTTATCAATTTATTTATTAATCCAACCTTCCAGCTGATTAGAGACTTTTTCAACCTGCAATCAGAGCCAAAATAACCTCGAATATTTTGCTTTTATCACCCTTAAGACAACTCGTTACTCGCAAGGGGAGAGAAGTTAAAACTTCCCTTATCTTAAGGTTTCTTTATATTATTCTGTTATAAACTGTAAAGTAAGTCCTGATAATTCAGAGACCGATCTTCGACATGCTTACCTCTGTGCAATTATGGTCAGGGCTCCAAACGTGAAGCTTTAGAGAAAACCTGAAAGAATCAGGCTTATGTTTCTTTTTCAAAAAAAGGTTTATTACAAAATCAAAATACAAAAATGGGTAAAGTAAAAAACAACTACTATCCCCCACGGAGGAATTAGTTCAAAATGATTAAATAAGAGTCAGTTTACACCAGCTCTCGTCTTCTCAGAATCTCCCCAAGAACGAAGCCTGAAGCCCTCTCTAGAAGAACCAGACCCCCGCTCGATCTGAGCTGCATCCTTTTATATCATTTCTGAGACTGCTCTAAACAATGCAAGAGTCACAAGTCATTCTCTCCTGACAGTTTAGGTCAAGGGGTCATCTACCAGATACACTTTTTTTAGCTCTACATAAGACATTTAGTATCATTTCACTACATGCAGTATTCACATGAGGGCACAAAAGTTACATTCTGCACTCCTGGAATGAGAGCACAGGTCATAAATCTTCATATTGGTAGCAAATTGTAGATCTTCTTTCAGCATTCCTGAGAGCTCCTGGGTCCAGCTGGGCTTCTCCTCACTCCATGCCATTCCTTCTTTTCCCGCCAGAGGTGGAGTTAGGGGCGGGCCCAGGGGTGTGTCCATGGGTGGATCTAGAGAAGACAGCTTGTCTTTTGACCCTTTGCCTAGTTCTGTCCTCACCAGCAAGTCCTGAACTCCTGTCCTCTTGACCCTTGTGTGACCCTTGTCTCTGACCACTGTTTCTAAGCCTTGACTGGTTGCTCGGGCTTGCAACATCCCCCATGAGGACGTACTGAGGCAAAGGACCATAAAAAGATAGAGCAGCAATGCAAGCTTTCATAAATCTAGCATCCATCTCACTCAGGAACGGCTGAACACTCAGACACCTAACTGTGGCCTCCACATCAACCCTCATTCTCATCATAATGCCATCATCAGCTACGGGTAAGCACAAGGTCCCTTTGCGGGTTGTTACATAACCTTTAAACTGCTTTCTCCCATCTGTGGGATCTTCGCCCAGAAAGAATAAAGATAAATCCATCACTGGAGCTTCTCCACGCGGAAGCGATCCCATCATTTGAGGTGGGAAGCTGGCGCTGAAAACCAAAACATGATTTTTCGTATCCAACAAAGGTGCGGTTCCAAAAGAGTTACAGACTTCTGGGCCGAACCATCCAGTCTTTACAGACAAAATATTCATAAACTGAAAGCAATCTATAATCTTGCCTTGACAAACAAAGTAACACCCCTTCTGGGATTTAATCCTCCATCTCATTTCTCTCCCAGGTGCAATTCGGACAGGGGAAGGAATGCCTGCTGGCTCACTACTTAGACAGACCATAGGGATTTCACGTATCACATCAGGACACGGGACGCATGTCGAAGCTGCCGTCATTACTGATACAACCTCTTCAGCCACGTCAGATGAGGGCGCCGTTGTCAGCTCCTCGTCGTGGGCCTGCTCAAGCAGGGCATCTACTCCCGGGGAGGACAACATTAGTATGTCGTCTTCCTGATCAGTCTCCCGCTTGAATCCCTTTTCCATTTGGTCTGGATGTACTGAATAAACCTGCAAGACACGCAGCGTTTATTCATCGTAGCATGTTCACACTGGAGCCCGATTGTCTTAGTCTGAGGCAATCCATCCCTCCCGTGATTCACGGTGCACAAATAGTATGCGCCATTCAGAGAGAAAACAGTTGATGGACCTGCGGAGGGGATTAATCCCTCTATGATATTCTGCCGAATCGAGTCCATCTGGAAGGAACATAAAATATGTTCCACATGAGATATATAACTCATTCCATGAAGCAATAAGTAACTGCATTACTGCATAAACACTTCTTAATTATAGGAGAAAATAGATCATTAGAAGCTGCAGGAAGAACCACACTACAATTCCTATCTGCAGGCATAGTTTTACAACAATAATCCTCACAACAAGTCTACACCAGTTATGAAATGTCTACAACATCCTAAAGATAAACTGGATAAAATAGTTACAAAATCCTGACATACCTCCAGATTCAGAGCGTCAATCAGCTCAGATTCAGGGTGAGTTTGATGAGCCATTGGTTCACTTCAAGTTACAGACTGACAGTAAAGGAGCAAGTGACACGCGGTGCAGAGAGGCCTGCACTTAAACAGGAGCAGCAAGAAGGGGGGCTAATACTCCCTCTACCTTGACACCTCTCTTCCCATCTTATCTGGATCTACCAGGTCCTTTCTCCTTTCTCCTAACAGCTTTCTTCCTGTCAACTGCCATTTGTTGTTTTTACAGGCCAAAATCATACCGATTATTAAAATAATCACCCCACACATTAATCCTAGAGCGCACAGAGGCCAGAACAGAGCGTCCCAGACAGGCCTAATGATGTGCTCTCTCACTCCTTTTACCAACATGCCCATTGAATCAGAAGTTCCTTGAATTACATTGTTAGAAACCTGCACTACACTGTCACTCATAATTTCATTCACACCACGTACTATCAGACTCACATGACGTAATGTGCCATTTATGCCATATGCAAAATAATCAAACCAGTCAGCTTTTTGCTGATCTAACGATCTTCGAAATGGTGAGCAAAAACCACTTCTCAGATCCCAATTTGGGAAATTTCTGAAGTTAGGAAACTCTTTGGGTGCATCAGGGTCAATTGTGAATCTTTCAGGTTGAGGATTTTTCCCTATTCTCGGTTCATTAAAACACACATGATGGTCTATGCCTAACCCGTTAAGGTAATTGAAATTGACCAGACTAAACGCTCCCCATTTCGTCGTTCCTGGCGCTGTAAATCCAGGTGGCACTAAGTCTCCAACTTTATCATTCATAATCATTATACGATCTAAAAGACCATTTCCTGTTTTTGTATCATTTACTTCCCAAGTATTTGTTTTATCAATAGAAAACCAATTTGTTTTAACTCGAAGTTGACCATGTTCCATCACAAGAGTTTTAGTTCCCACTAATTTTCTTTCAAAGGTTTCTGCTTCAATCCTTGTGTCCTGGGGGTAATAATCATATTTTTGCTTATTATATCCCTCTCCATACCAGTATGTCATAGGATATGTCTCGTACATTCCTTTTCTATAATATCTATAATCTTCTGGAATATCTCTTTGCATATAACCACGTAAGACTTTATAGCATAATTCTCCAGTTCCTAAAGTAGCTATGTTTAGATAAGGAGGCCTAGGTTTAAAAAACTCTCGATCTCCCAATGTGTCTGGACGCAGACCTCCAACTGTTAATCCATATAGTTGTGAATACCAAAAAATACACATCCTTCTAGTTAACCCTTTAGTATTATTACAGACTTCCACCTGACATCCTTCAAGCATTAAGGTGTAATTTCTAGCCCATGTGGGACTGTGATAAAAATCTTTCTTATGAGTTGGTCTAATCATTTCATTTACTGCTTCGAAGATGGAGTCTGCCTCAATTATACTATCAGGAGTAGCTGTACCTTTTTGATAATATGCTCCTGCGATCCTTATTCTAAGTGGCTCGCCTCCTTGCCATACAGCGCTATTATTCGCTTTCCTGGTTAAACAGAGTCTAGTTTCTTCATTCCATGCATGAAATCCTGTATCTAAGTTAGTGGGATCAGATTGATCCTTTTTCATCCATTGCACTACTTTTGGGTGTTTAAAATTAGGAACCTCATAAACCCATTCTGTATAAAGAGTGTGTCGTATTGGATGCAGTTCCCATCCTTGAGGCTGAAGGCCTACCTCATTATGGAGGCAGAAAAATGTCCAGTTAAAATATGTACTATTAGTGGGAAGTATATAATTCTGATATCCTGTGTAGTTTGCATATTCACTATGACCTTTACGTAAGAGTCGAGCTAAGTCTGAAGTAGATCTCTTACCCCGCATACCGGGCTCTAGAAAGAGAGGAACGGTCTCTTCACCTTCCTCTGCCTCAGCCAGGGGATCAGACATTGCAGGGGGTACTTTTGATAACCATTTAATCACATTATCTTTTACTTTCTGCCACATGTTACTCTCTCCTATCATGGACAAGGAATCATATTTTAGTGTTGTGTTAGGAGGGGGGGTCGGGCAAACATCTCTTCGTTCCCTCCCTCTTGATAATCTTTGATACCAATGCGTAATATTTCCTGTTTGCCAGGAACTTAAACTACTGTCTTTGGTCTGAAAACACCCAAATTCGATTCTACGAGGCCACCATCTTTCTATCTTTATCACTTTGAAAGTGGTGAAGTTGTGTCCCCATTCTAAATCATTTCTAAGGCAATATTTGTAAACCCACAACTCTACTTCACCTGAAGTTTGATTTAAGATTTTCTTTTTCCTTAATATTATCTGACAAGATCGATCAAGCTCTGTGGATCCTGTCTGATCCATTAAGACTGCCATATACTCCGCCCATGGGCCGGTCTCACCACACTCCGTGTCATTCTTCTCCTCCTGCTCTGCTGCAGAAAATGATGTCACGGAGGGTGTGGCCATGATCCGGTCAAATCCATTTTCTCCACAGGGCAAGCGCAGGCAGCCAGTTTTGTTCCCTGTTACACTACAAATCTTGAATCCAATCTGTGTTGCTATCATGCAGGTGGTTATATTCTCAGTAAAATCTTCTTTGGGCCATAACAGCTTAATTTTGGATACATTCCAATTCCCTATTAATTGTTGCGGTCCTCCGTGAGTTATGTTATATGTCACCGAGGACACATGATACGTTCGGAGATATACATGTACCCCATATGCAATCGCTATACTTAATCCTATGAGGCTAAATTCGAAAAGGATAAAAAAGGCCCATTTAATCCATTTTATTATCCAATCCTTTCCTTTCGGAATATTTACATCTCTCTTTTTAACTTTGGGGTCAACTCCCGCCGGAGTTGCATACCTGACCACTTTTCGTTTTCTGCTGCTTTCCCTCTTATGCTTCTGCGTAGACAACATCTGTAAGACAGAAGCATAAAAATCAGCAGAAATGAAAGCGCCCTGCTCTAGTTAGGTAGAGTCAGATTGGGGACCAGCCTTCTACGAGACATTCTAGTGTGAGCAGTCCCATAAATCTTAGGCCAATATGCCTCTCCTCTCCGGGTGGTCACTATGTTAACAGCCGAGCTGCAAACGCGACCCGACAGGTCTATTACCTCTATCAAAGTTAACTGATAAGGCATGAACTTACGCTCCGCCCCTGGTCCAAGACTCTTCAGCTCAACCAGGTATGATGTAACACGCTTACGCATCCCTGGGGGCTCCTGAACAGACAATCCTGTATGCCAGTCCAGAGTCCCTGACAGATAAGTTCCCCATCTGTCGTCTTTATACTCTTGAGTTACCCCAATCTGTGTACCTGTTTCCCATGCATCAGCCAGCGTACCAAATTGTTGTCCTAATATCAAGCTCTTAATAGACTCAAATTTGGACCGAGCCTGAAGCTCTTCCAGTCCTCTTTCTCTGGTCTTGAGCTTGAACACAAATGGATAAGCTTCCACCCATAAATCTCTAACCGGCTTCACCAGGCTAGGATTCCTGAGCAGCTCTCCTACAAAAAACATACTTGGCTGGCTTGTCGGTAAGCAGGTAGTCAAAACACCATTCTTCGTGAAACAGCACCCATCTTTGATTTCACCTCTGTGGGTGCATTCACAGACCTGCCAGGAGATGATGCCTGGATTATTCCTCAAGCAGGTCCCGCAAAAACATATTTTAATGGGAGCAGACAGCTCCACCGCACCTGTATGCAAGTCTGTTCCTCTCTCCAGGTGAGTGGGCTTCTGCTCCCGGAGCCCCGACCATTTAATTAGGGTGCACAGAGATCCGCATGTCACGCATGTTCCCGGCTTCAAGCCTCCCCATTGCGCGTAACGATACGCATTTGCAGATTCTATGAAGCCCGGAAACATAGCCACTTTACAATCTCTAACAGAATTCCCCTTCGTTAGCAAAATTAGGCCCGTAGCACCTGAGATCTTACAAGTCATTTCTTCACTAGATTTTGGCCCAGCCATGACCTTTAATCAAGTAATTAATTAAAAAAAAATTATTTATTTATTTATTTATTTTTTCAATTAATTACTTTTATTTTTCAGAGTTATTTTATAACTTGATGAGGGTGAACGCGCAAACCAGTGTCAGTTAAAACCACGTTCCCAGTTACGTCTTTTATTATGAAGGGACCACTTACGTTATGCTTAATGCAATCTCCTTTTTCTGCTCTCTGGGGTTGCTGCTCTACATTTTCTCTGTTCTCACCTTGCTCATGGGCTGTAACTGAGGATAACCAACTCACTTTTTCAGGTGTTTTGCCTCCAGGGATCCGAGTGCTGCATTTTTGATGGGATTCGCATTCTGACCTGAGCGTCCCTTTGGGTGTGCCACGCACCACAAGTTGGGAACCCTGTTCTTCCTCCGATTCAGCCTCACTCTCGCTGCTTCTGTCTCTGGCCTCAAACCAATGTTTGACTTTCTTCTCTACTCGCGGCAAGGCTGACTTATCCACTAAAATTACGACAGGGATGTCTCCTAGCCTGCTAGAGGCTTCGGAATAAATCACCAAACCTGCGCCATATGCTTCAGTTATCCGACACACCTGGGGTTTGTTATTAAGCTTAAACACTAGCCGTCGCGCTCCTAAATCCAAGGCTTCTGACACCACCCGCTCCCAAGCTTGGTGAAAAGAGATGTCGGGATTATGAGGGTCTACGTTAATTATGGAAATCGCGCTGACACGACCTTCCAGATTCCCTAATTGCTTGTCTAAGAGAGTAGTAATTTCTCCAGCTGTAATTACGATCTACCAGCGGAATCATAGAACTTCTGCATTCTGCCCCTAAAAGTCTCCTCAGAGAACTTAATGAGGACGTAGTACTGGCAGAACTTTGTGGATCTTTCAGAAAGATCAACACATCTTCTTCTCGGATCTCCGCATCTATTTTCTCGCCTGATAAAATTATCACCGGTTCTTGACCTATCATAACATGATTCGGAGGAGCCGCGGGACTATGCGGTTCTAACGGGGGAAAAGGAATTGGGTTTGGAGTCCTTTCAGCCCCTGACCGTCTCTGAGTCTCGTCTTTGTCCCATGCAGCAACATGCTGTTCAGTGGGCGGTCTCTCCGCTCCTCTCATGGGCACCTGAGAAGGGGTTTGTACATGTAGAAACGGGTTCCACTGCGCCGGCCGAACCGCGTCAGGCGGGTTCGGTGGGGGTGGAGGAAATCCGCTCTCGGAACCGGGGCTCACAGGGAATTCCCCGCGGAGCGCTGGATACAAAGGGGGCGCGGTCGGAACCGATTGGGCTTCATCCCAGGAGTCCGACATTTCAACTGCAGCTCGTCTCCGGTACATTTCCGCTTGGAGCTCCGTGATCCCCAGTCGGTTACATAACGCCTGTCTCATTTGAATTGCCTCATTTTTGCTTCTAGATAAGAAGTAAATTGTTCTACTATTAGCCTGTTGAACCACGAACTCCGCCATAGCAGAGTACATCGCTCCCTGATCACATCGGTACTGCCCGACTCCAAATGGAGTGAGAACTAAAGGTTCCGGCCCAGTTGGTATTTGCTCAAGTAATCCCAGAAGGATCTCATACTGCTCGCCCGTGGGGAGTTTCGCTGGATTTTCCCAACAACACCACGCTATCTGATTAAAAACAGGATCATTTTGTTGTTCTGCTAGAATCACCAAATCACCCACTAACGGAAATACATGATTATTCTTTACTTGAGTTTCAGCATTCGGACAGCGCTCCGCTGCGGCTTGAGCCGTTCCGGCCTTGTTCTGAAAGCTCCGGTTACAGGATACTGCTAAAACGCTTTGTGGTTCACCTTGAAATGTCGCTATTTCTCCGGTGACAAATCTCACATTAAGGAGAACATTTTCCGGTTTTACCGTTAAAGATCTATCTGCCATGGCTGGTTGAAAGTTTCTCTTTTTTATTATTTGTTTTATTTTTATTCGTTTTCACGTCTTATTCTTTATTTTTACTCTTTATTCCTTTTTATTTTTTGCCTAGCTTTTATCCTTGGCTTTTCTTACGTCGGAAAGCCGTGATTTCTTTATACCTCTTTGAGTTAATCGTCCGTTCTCCCAAATTTCTTTCCTATTCGAGAAATTGGTGCGGTTTTCGCTCCAAGGTTATAAGCTTATCAGGTCCATTGTGCGTAAGCTTTTATCAGCCTAAAAGACATAGTTCTACGTCGAATAGTCCGGTATCTAATATTTAAACCTTCGCCGATTAGCCCCACGTTGCAGGCGCCATGTCGCGTGCCCGTCCCATTTACCGGTTCCTTTAAAACCCAGTTCCGTTAGAACTTATGAGACGGTGCATCCATCAGGGTTCGGGGGTGTATCGACGAGTATAATCGTACCAGATCCGGGTTTGGACTATCTAATTAGAATCTTGTCTTTTATTTTAAAGGTGAAATGACTTGCACGAATAGCCAGCCTCAGAGTGCTACACTTCTTTTAAACTCGTTACCTTTTGGTTAAGATACTAGAGAGAAGTCTGGAGGCAAGCCAAGCCTCTCAGCAATTGTTTGGGCTACCCGGAATTAATTGCGCCCCTAACAGCTTATGTGGGAGGTTGGTAACTATAAAATGATTTATGCTAGTTGATCAGGCTAACATAAGTTTATCAATTTATTTATTAATCCAACCTTCCAGCTGATTAGAGACTTTTTCAACCTGCAATCAGAGCCAAAATAACCTCGAATATTTTGCTTTTATCACCCTTAAGACAACTCGTTACTCGCAAGGGGAGAGAAGTTAAAACTTCCCTTATCTTAAGGTTTCTTTATATTATTCTGTTATAAACTGTAAAGTAAGTCCTGATAATTCAGAGACCGATCTTCGACATGCTTACCTCTGTGCAATTATGGTCAGGGCTCCAAACGTGAAGCTTTAGAGAAAACCTGAAAGAATCAGGCTTATGTTTCTTTTTCAAAAAAAGGTTTATTACAAAATCAAAATACAAAAATGGGTAAAGTAAAAAACAACTACTATCCCCCACGGAGGAATTAGTTCAAAATGATTAAATAAGAGTCAGTTTACACCAGCTCTCGTCTTCTCAGAATCTCCCCAAGAACGAAGCCTGAAGCCCTCTCTAGAAGAACCAGACCCCCGCTCGATCTGAGCTGCATCCTTTTATATCATTTCTGAGACTGCTCTAAACAATGCAAGAGTCACAAGTCATTCTCTCCTGACAGTTTAGGTCAAGGGGTCATCTACCAGATACACTTTTTTTAGCTCTACATAAGACATTTAGTATCATTTCACTACATGCAGTATTCACATGAGGGCACAAAAGTTACATTCTGCACTCCTGGAATGAGAGCACAGGTCATAAATCTTCATATTGGTAGCAAATTGTAGATCTTCTTTCAGCATTCCTGAGAGCTCCTGGGTCCAGCTGGGCTTCTCCTCACTCCATGCCATTCCTTCTTTTCCCGCCAGAGGTGGAGTTAGGGGCGGGCCCAGGGGTGTGTCCATGGGTGGATCTAGAGAAGACAGCTTGTCTTTTGACCCTTTGCCTAGTTCTGTCCTCACCAGCAAGTCCTGAACTCCTGTCCTCTTGACCCTTGTGTGACCCTTGTCTCTGACCACTGTTTCTAAGCCTTGACTGGTTGCTCGGGCTTGCAACAGGGTCAGAGGTACCGATCAAAGGATGTTGGCTGTAACAGTGCTAATTGGATCTAGTGTTGCCTTTCTATCATCTAGAAGCATCAGTTCTCCTGCTGTTTAGTGGATATTTCCTCTACTTTGGACAATTCTCTTTAAAACCTAGAGACAGTTATAAATAAAAATCCCAGTAAACCAGCGGTTCTTCAGTTACTTTTAGTAATCAAGACACAATACAACAGCAAATGACCAAGGGCTTAGGTAAAAACTGAAAGAAATATGTAGTTTCATAAAAATCAGAGTTACCTTCCGATGTCCAACTGGCTTGGAATCCTTTTCATCCATAAGATGAAGCGGAAGACGACTAAATGCATTTTTAATATCACAATGGCCATTTGGACCAGGACATTTATGACCTTCCTTCAAAATTAGTACTTTATCGCACCCGTTAAGTCTGCAGTGGAGCATACGGTAAATTAAATGTTCTAATTGAGGAAGATTTTATGGTTATGAAAGAAAAAGATTTAAGTCTTTTGGTTTCCATTACTTTTCAGATTAAAAAGCAATACTCATGGAAACAAGAAATTGCTGGACATTTCATTTTGTTGGTATGTTTTCCACGAGTTGGGTTTCTTTATTTTTTTAATACATCTGCAGACAGAACGCCTTATTCTTTAAAGGGCTGGTATCATGCTACTTTACACATTCCAGAGAAATTCTACACACTATATATGATAAAGTGTTACCAATGGCACTACTGAGATGTAATTTTTTATGAAATATGAGGTATTTTCATGAGCATTTCCTTCAACCTGGAAAGGAGACACTTGGATTTGATCAAACCCCGCCTCCTCTCATGTGAGTTCCACAATAGTACACAGCTGCAGACCTAGAGGCCGCAGATTCATGCAGACATGTCCCATGCTTATCTTTAATAGCCTTGTATTAAATAGGAAAGTTTAATTTTATAACTCAATCACTAAATTGGAGCAAGTTAAAGTTTGTCCAATTCAAAATCAGTTGGGTTATACAGATATAAAATTTGCGTTTGGGGTGAAAAACAAACAAATTAGCCTCTTAAAATTACGAACAACTGATGTTTAAGCATGAACGCCAGCGATTTAGAAAATTGTTTTTTAACTTGCATAAAACTGTGGTTTCCCGTAAGAAAACAAACCCTAGCACATAATAAATTTACCTTTGTCACTTCAACAGCTTTTTTCTCTACATTTGCAATTATTCATGGCTGGTAATAAACATCAATTGAAGCAGGTGGGGTGACAGGTGCATCACTAACCTAATCTCACATGTTTGACACATGCCTGTATCTGACGTGTTTCACTAACCTAATTTGCAAGACTGTTCTAAGAAACTGTTAAGTCAATAGCAGCAATCTTGTAATTTTTTTCTGAACTGTCAATCAAACCCTCTCACTTTGTTGTAATTAAAACTTTTCAATAGTAAGAAGAAGTTCAGCTAATTGTTGCTTCAAATTTGAGATAGACCAAACATCACTCTCCATTAGGCAAGTACCACAACCCTAATCAAAACTATTCTTTGTCTTCCCACTGAGTCTAATTATCATTCTCATTTAAGTATTACTGGTTGCTGTTTTCATTTTAGTTGAAATTTTGTTTTTTAAAGCTAAAGAAGTTTATCTCTGGCTCATATATGCAGCTAGGTGCAAATAGAAAAACAATCACACTGTCAGCTCACTGTCAGAAGTTTAACTTTTAATTATGGTTTGATAAATAACATAGCAAATAAAAATCATTGCTTCTCTTCATTGTTTTCCCGTGGACTTGGGATTGCTCTCAGGCAGTATAATTAGCATCCCTGCTTGATGGAAGACAATCAGAGTTGAAAAACACTTGTGCTTGGAGATTTATCTTGACATTTCAGCAGTAGAGTGAGATTGCTTTGGCTCTCTTATCAGGCCTATACAGCCTTTTGAGTCTGTCATAATAAGTGTATCCCTGCGTCTTGGACATTTGGATTATGTGTATCAATTACATTGAAAGAAACATAAGAACAGTCATTTTATTCTGGCAAGTAAACAGTATTATACGTCTTGGTTCCCAAGCATCATTCCCTTCAAAGGGACCAAACACATGTCCTTGGAGAATACCAGACAGAAGCTTTCCTTTATGACTACTGACAAGGTTATGTTTTATCAGTTGGCATAAGGCATATCTTCTTGGAACTTGGCAAACAAGTTTTGAAGCAACACTGTAGTGCTGCATCATCAACGATATTAAACGCAGAGACAAAAGCAAAAGATGTTTAAAATAAATTTGAAACTCATAGTAAAGCTCAATGGTTATTTCGAAGTGCCACCGCAGAGCGGCAAAGGAAACCCCTGTTTATTTTTGCTAATATTAATCTTTTGAAATAAACAAAAACAAGCTAACTTGAAAACAGCTGTTCAGTCACTAGTTAGCTTAAATATATTATCAGAGAATCACATGATAGCAACTCAATGCATTTAGATATCTAGACATGATGAAAATGACAGAAGACCTAATTAAAGTAACTCTTGAGTTTCCTGCTTCTCACCCTACTGGCTGAAAGTGGAATTACAACAGTTGTAAACAAGTCTTCCACAGCCTCTGTTATGTGTAGGCCACATCGATGTTATCTCTGGTTCTAGCTCTTTATTTGCCAAGTTCATGCTTTCAAAGGCATTAATTTTACTTCTAGGCTCAGCCACCATGCCAACAGAAAAGCAAACATATTTTGTGCTTTTTATTGACAGCCAGCACACTGAAAAAGCTTACTACTAGCTATTTCATGAGCAACCAGCCACCCCAACAATTGCATCATCTTGTTATGATCCTCGTCCGTGGCAAACAGCAACCCACAGGACCTCTTCAGGGCCGCTGTTCATGCCTCTGCTTCAGCACACTGGACAGTATGAAGCACCTCGTGATTTTTATCTTGAGAGGCGCTATAGAAATTATATTTTCTTCTTCTTCAGTTCCAAGGACGTAATTTTCACTTTAGAAGTGGGGGGGACATGGGGGGGGGGGTATCTTTACAATATGTTCTAATGGGAAACCGGCTTCAACACAAACGGTTGCTTCCCGCTTGGTCCTAGAGCTCAACCAGTGTCAATTTAATATAGCGTAATATTGTTTTTGGATGGTAAAAAGTGCAGGGGTCATCTTAGGTGTGTTCTTGCTGTGTCTTTGTAAATCCATGCTTTCGTTCTTTTTTAAACACAGAAACAGTTTTGTTTACCTGTTTGTAGCTACAGTTTCGCCGACAGCTGCCGGCTTCTTCAGGCTGACGCTGATGGTGGCGCGTCACTTCCTTCTCCGTTTATCTGCGGGCAGCAGAGGACGTTGTCGCCCTCTACTGTGGGACCATGAACAGGGACGACGGAGTTTACACGCTGGACCACGCATGGGACTGCATCGTCAGAGAGGGGAGAGCGGGCAGTAGAGGGCGACAACGTCCTCTGCTGCCCGCAGATAAACGGAGAAGGAAGTGATGCGCCACCATCAGCGTCAGCCTGAAGAAGCTGGCAGCCGTCGGCGAAACTGTAGCTACAAACAGGTAAACAAAACTGTTTCTGTGTTAAAAAAGAACGAAAGCATGGGTGCAGGGGTCAAAACTTGACTTTGGAAAAAGTGTGTGTGTGTGGGGGGGGGGCATGTCCCCCTGTCCCCCCCCCCCCCCCAAAAAAAATTACGTCCATGTTCAGTTCCAAAATACAGCATTACTTTCCTCCTGGACAGCCAGTTCAGCACCATGGAGAGAGGCACTTTGGTTGTGTGGATCCCAAGCTGGAAACAATCAAACCATCTAGAGCCAGACATAAAAGACCTGAAAACGGGGACTCAGACATAGTCTGTTGTCCTCCGTGGCTGTTTGGGTATCACCTGTGAGCTTAACACATTTGTGGTGATAATTAGCACTCTCATAAAATCCCTAGTTAAAGTATTAAAGTCCCTTTGGGCTCAGAGAAATGTACTATTTCCAGTAGCTAAGTTTGTGTGTGTTCTCCGGTGACTAGACCTTTAGTTAAATTATTATTGCGGCTGCCCAACGTGCGGGCTAGCCTCATCGGGCTGTTAGTAACACCCCCTTTTTTGTTTTGTTAGTTGTAGGATATTTTAGTTTCTCTCAGTTGGGGGTAATCCATGGTTCTCACCTGCCCTTTCGAGGGTGAATCTTTTGTTATAATAAATCATTTTTGCTGGAATTTTAAGCCTCCGAGATTTTAGTGGCTATTTTTGGCTTCTTGTCTGTGTTGCCCCGTCCTGGACCTCCTAGACTGGACGAGATGCAACCCTCCTCAAGAAACTGAGGCTACAATTCATACCATCACCAAAATTAGACATTGAGGGATTTTACCCCTTGAGGACCCATGGTGACACTGGTGTCACAGCCAGGGATGGGTACCGAATTCGGTACTTTTTAAGGTACAGACCGAATTCCATAGTACCGACCGAGCACCGATTCATGTCATTTCAAACGGTGCCTCGTTTCGGTACCCATCCTTCATAACGAGAACTTGCCAAGACAGCTCCGCATGCGCAAGAGCGTTATGTCGTCGCTTGCTGCGAGCGAGTTGTAAACAGAGCAGCATGGGTAGAAAGAACGCACGCTAAAGCTTGGGTCCACTTCACTAAATGTGATGGGTAACTGGGTGATGATGAAACCAGTGACAATGATCTAAGTGTGAGGCATCATCGTTTTAGTCTGCCCCAGCAGCTAAATAAACTGTTAAAGAGAACGTTAGCTTGATAAATTAGCTTCCATTGCCCCCATTGTTATCATCTAATGGTGCGTTCGCTTTCTCCTCGAAAATTCTAACTTCCCAGTAGGAAAAATCAAATGAAAAAAGACGGCAAAAGGAATGAAGATACACAGTAAATTTAGTTCCCAGTAAAGATGTTTGCTTCAGTTTAATTATCAACTTATAAAACTACAAGGACGATGTTAAAATACAAACAGTTGTATGTTATTTATCGTGATATTTATCAAATATTGTTATATATTGAGAAAAATATATATTTAATTATAAAAGAGAATTAAAATATTAAACACTCAAAAGTATCAAAAATTGGTACCGTTAAGTACCGGTATCGATTCCTAGGTACCGGGAATTAGTACCGAATCGATTCAAATGTCAAAGGTGCCCATCCCTAGTATGGACCAGCATGGTCCTGTCTCAGGAGCTATGGGCATCGGTTTAGGAACCTTCAAATCACTGAACAACTGAAAACTGATAGTATGATCTTGGGAGACAAAGAGGGCCTTCAATTCCTCAGGGAATAAAAACAACACCCTAAACCAGGGGTATTGAATTCCGGTCCTGGAGGGCCAGTATCCAGCACATTTTAGTGGTTTCTCTGCTCCAACACACTTGATTCAGTGGTGAAATCACCTGTGCAGCAGCTTATCAGGCTCTGCAGAAGCCGGTTAATCACCTGCTGATTGAATTCAAGGGTGTTGAAGCAGGGTTAAAACTAAAACGTGCAGCATACCTGCTCTCCAGACCCGGAGCTCAATACTCTGGCCCTAAATAATACCACCGCAGTTATTTCAGTCCCTTTTAGGCAATCCGGAACATTTTTTCTAGGTTATTGGGAAACAAGCATAATACAGTTTTTTTGAATTTTTCATGGGCTTGTTCAAACCCTTATCCTGACATTGCATGCTGGGAAAAAGACTGACAAATAAAGCTGCATGAAATAGAAAAGTAGTGTAGAGAAAGTAATGTAATGGCTCTCAGCTAAACCATTCAACAGATGTATTATTCAGATTAGAACAGCAGCAGGCTCCATTAATCAATTCCACGTGTAGAATCCCTCACAACTCAACTCATCCAATTTTGAGTTCTGTGTCAAGGTCTTTTTTTTTTCTGTAAAGCCGTTCCACAATAGAGAAAGCTGAAAGTCGGTGTGGAGAATGAGTGAGCAGAGGCTCAAAGAGGCTTTACTTAAAGCCTGTAAACACAGATCTGTAGCTCAGGGATGGGTGAGGCACTTAAGGACCAGTGTGAATGTTCGTCACGGTGCGGAGAACCTCATCGAGCACAGACTGAGCGTTTTCCTTCTCTTCTGCTTAAAGCGTTTTATTACAATGATAAAAACGCAGAGGACTTCTTATATTTTGAGGTCTTTGTGACTCCGAACGCACTTAGATTTCCAACAAACTAATATTTATGAGCAGCAGGTTCTTGGATTCATTCAACGGTTGTCAGAATTGTTGGATGTTAGATGCAACATTTTGAGACTAAATGTAAATTTGATCAAAAAAGTATCATGTTTGATCTTTGTAACAAACAAGCATCTTGTACCTTCAGGGTAAAAATCTACTTTAACCACTTGCTGATTAACTTCAACATAGGATCAAGGATTATTCATTTGTCGACACGTCAAAAATAAGGAATGATTTTTTTTCACTGGTTACAACCTGGAGACCTAATAAAATGGCATATGGTAGTTTCAGTGGCGGCTTGTCCATAGGGGGTGCTGGGTGCCCTCCTCACTGACTTAAAGAGAAAAATATCTAAAAAGTAAATAAAACTACAATATATATTTATATTTACTATGAATGCGTCAGCTTTGCCTAATTGTGTTTCTACATGCTATCTGAATATTTACACACCATTTTCACCAACTGTCTCTCGTTAAACAGTAAATTTCACCCACCAGACATACTGGTTTCACTCCTGGGGCACTGGGAAATGTGCCCCTGAACTGCAGCTAAGCAGCCAATCACATTTGATTGCCAGGGAAAGCTTAAGAATTTTGGGCCAATCAGAATCCATGAATTGAATACCTCTTGATGCTGACTCCCCAGCGCCCCTGATAAGGAAAACCACTAGCTAGCATGCTTGAAGGTGCTGTCTGTCACACACACTCACTGTTGTTTTCCCATGAAGCTGAAATCGTAGCTGTTGCTTTAAATTGTGTTTATTTGTTCTCATTTTATGGACTTGAAAAGAGAATACTGCAATAATGTACAATAAAATGCAAAAATAAACCCTGTGCAAATAGAAGAAGGGGTTGTGACCCTGAGATTTCTGATTACAACATGGCTGCATAAAACAGAACTATGACCCAGTTTTGCGCCACTAACTGCTATGTTTCACCCTGACTAATTGTCTCCTGAGATGAGCACCACCCTCCTGCATGCACCGCTTGTCTTTCTATATATTTGGGAAGCTATACAGTTTGAAGAGGTCCCTCTCTGTTATAATGCCCTCCTTGGTAACGCTGCCTCTCACTGAAGAGCCTTTTTACTTTGATAATTTCCAGCGAGCTGTTTGATCAAGTCACAAGGGCAAGCATTTCAAAACATTTTCAACATGAAGAGCTGCTTTAGGAGCGCCTTCTCAAATCTGCGCCAGTTCAAAAGGACGTGTGGGAGGATTTTTAATCAGAGCACATTCACACAGAACACATATTATTAACATAATGCATTACAAGTTGTAAAAGGCTTTAAAAAAGCAACAGGAAGCCTACGGAAGTATTCTATCTTCATTGTTCATTTGCATATGTTTTAATTTTCCTCCAGGCTGCTTAATGTATTGAAATTAAGACAAATGTGACTAATAAGCACTCACGTCAAACTCATTACATAAGAAAGATCTTAAATGGTGTATGCACGTCAAAGACGTCAATACAATTATGCTGATTTTGACAATTACTTCAGGTAGTTTGAAGACAATTATTTTAAAAAAGAGAGATTAAAAACTAAAAAAGCTTATGTAAAGGTCAGTCTGAGGCCATTTCTGTTCAAAGACACTAATCAGCATAAACCTCTGAAATAATGTAACGTTTACTTAGATTCTGGTGGTGAAAATAAAATTTTATTTTTATCTTGTTAATTTTTGCCTTCTTATTTAAGCCTCAAAAATAATCATAGTGCAACACTTACACTTGTTTTGTCTGGATACATTTTACAGTTTTGCACTCACAAACAGCATTTTAGCTACTAGCTACTGGACTTTGACCAACCATTAGCTGCTAATTAGCCACTTTTGCCGTTTGTAATAATGTAGATATGGGGAAAGCAGTTTCATTTACTGTATAAATAATTCTGAATTTGCTATACTTGACTTATTTTCGCATTTACATTCTTCAAATGGTCAGTGTGTTAGGTTAGCTTATTTAACTAGCATTAATATTGTGAAGCTAATGAAAAGATCTTGCAACCAAGGATTTAAAAAATAAAAAATGGGGAAAAAACAGAATGGTCTGCCTGCAGGTTTTCCTCAATATCTGGTTAGTTCCAAATAATTAGAAATCAGCATTTTTGGTGCATTCTCAATACATTGTTCCCCATATTGGAGGTATTTGGGCAACATTTTCTTTCTCTGTTTCATTTCTCCCTGATCGTCCATCAAAATGTAAGTGCATGTGAGAGTTTTTTACAAAAGAAAAAAGGAGAATACATAAAGAAGAATTCCACAGCAAGGTAATAATGTCCATATGTAAAATAAGTTAATTTACATCTAATTAAGGACCGTGAGAGATTCCATAGTGAATATGAAATCAATCTTACAGACCGTCAAGTTATTTAACCAGAAGACTGGAACTTTTTATTGCAGGGATTATGTAACACTTTGTATTAACTGAGAGACAAGAGAAGAGAGAGACATTTAAAACGTTTAAGAAAATTTTATTTCTAAACAATCTAAACAATTTTAAACAAGACTAACTCTAACTGATGATGGATGGATCTGGTGTAATGAGAAGTGAGATGAATGGTGTGTGTGAGTGGTGTTATTATCAGAACTCTCGTATCCGGAGAAGCAAGTCTGAATGATGTTGTGATGTTTTGCTTCTAGCTATGATCAGAGTTTGATCAAAGTTTCATAAACAGATGAGACGCCATATTGCCGCTGCACACATAACCTTCAGAATGAGACCTCCGTACAGATCCAGAATGCCAGGTCCTCGGACCCTCCTTTTGGTACCGGAGCCGGTGGAACAGCGTCAGCAGTACGACAAACTAGTCTTTGGATTGTCTCCAGGTAAAAAGCGACAGGTGGTTCACAGCGTCAAAAGGGACCCTCCTTGGGTCAGTGAGTTCAGCTTTTATTCTGAAAGGAACCGTTGCTTGGTTGGTAAAATGCAACAGATTTTATCCAGCTTGGTAGTTCTCAGCTTAAAAAGGGAAGTACAGATGGCCGGTCCGATACTCGCTTAGCATGCGGTGAACTCAGTGAGATCTTGAGAACTGAATTTAAGATGGCGTTGGAACTGGTTTTATTAATCTGGATGTTTTGAATTCTGGTTGAATCAAAGCTGGCAGATTTATAAACACCACAGAGACTATGCCACGCTTCAGAAAGGAAGGTTCTGATTGGATCAGCAACAGCAATGTGTCATGCGTTTACATTATTGTGTAGTCAGCATGTCTAGTGCACTAGATTAAAGTCATTTACTTATTAAAGCATATTAAAGTTAAAAAGCTAAAGTCCCATTAGTTGTCACACACACACAGGTGTGTGTGCGAAATTTGTTCTCCGCATTTCACCCATCCCCTGGGGGAGCGGTGAGCTACAGACACAACTGCGCTCGGGAACTTTTTGGTGGTTTAACCCCCCAATCCAACCCCTTAATGCTGAGTGTCAAGCAGGGGGGCATTGGGTCCCATTTTTTCAAAGTCTTTGGTATGACCCGACCAGGAATCGAACCCCTGATCTCCCAGTCTCAGGGTGGACACTCTACCACTAGGCCACTGAGAAAATATTAATCATAACATCATTATTTCACAGATCAGTCAACATTATATTATTGACTAACACTTGTTTTGATTAGCTTTATTAAAAATAGAGTTATTTGATTTAATAAAAGAAAAGAGTCCTTTGTCTTCATTCTTCTCTTGCTGGAAAGAAAACATATTTAGAAGCGAATGCATGACCTTGAGGATGTCTCATGCACTCTAGTACTGTGTCAGAGGCATCTGTGGAGAGAGGTTAAATAACCTTGGAGGAATATCTCCTTCATCATGTTACACATATTTTTATGTTTTATCCCAACATTCTGGCCACCTAGTGGTATAGTCGTGGAATTTCAGCTCTTTTTTTTATTTGTTTGGACTGAGATGTGTTTAAAAATGTGAATGTACAAAAGTAATATTTTTACTTGTGCAGACAGGATCTTAACCAGTTTTTCACTGCTGTGTTTGTCAGAAATGAGGGAGTCTTTAGAACAGGGGTCCTCAACTAACTTTGTTCAAGGGCCAGAGATTTTTCCAGCAGACATCGTGAGGGCCAGACGCTCTTCCAAAAAAATAAAACTCATTATGGTATCTTATTTATAATTAAAAGGGCTTTGTTTTCCACCTAAACTGTTTTGATTGTAGTTTTAGTCATGTTTGAAAAACTTTAACCCTCCCACTGTCTTTATGGGTGACCCCGCGAGGAAAGTTGACCGCTGAGCAGTGTAAAGGATGAGTAGTTTACATCTTACTTATGAACCATAAAATGTGAGATTCCATAGAAATATGAAATATCAATCTGATGGATCTTTGAATATTTTAACCACAAGATCAGAACTTTTTATTGCAGGGATTAAGCGACACTTCGTATTAACTCAGAGGAAAGAGAGAGTCAGGTTTATAATAGTTAAAAAATGTATTTCTACACAATTTAAACAAGACTAACTTAAACACTCTGTGTACTGATGGACTAGGTGGAATGAGACGTGAGATGATGGTGTATGTGTGGAATGTTGCTATCAGAACCAACGGATCCGGAGAAGCATTTAGTTCTGAGTGGGAGTGAATGTTTCACTCTAAACTATAGTCGGAGATTTATAACACACATGAAACTCCATCTGTCGGTCTACGTACGCAGGGGAAGCCTCCGTTTAGATCCAGAATGCCGAGGTCCTCTTGGACCCTCCTTGGAACCGAAGCCGGTAGAAAAGCAGCAGTGCCGACCAAACTAGTCTTGGAATGCTTCCAGGTCACGACAGGTTATCATTGGCGTTAGCGAGACCCTGAAGGGGTCGTGAGGTTCAGCTTTTATTCTGAAGGAATCGTTGCGGTCAGATGTAACTTGCAACAGATTTTATCCAGCTTGTCGAGGTTCTTTGGCTGAAGAGGAAGTCCAGATGGCCTGTCCGAGACTTCTCTGGAACGCTTGAACTAAAGAAAAGGTGGCATTGAATAGTTTTTATAATTGTCATATTTTGGTTTACTGGCGAATCAGAATTTGACATGCAAAAGAGGGTTTATACAAACACCACAGAAAACCACGCCTCGCGCCAGAAATGAAGGTTCTGATTGGATCAGAGAAAAGGAAATGTGTCGTGTCACTTTAGCATTGCGTGTCCTCAGTGTCTAGTGCAAATGTCCAAGATTATAATTACTTGTAAAATACTACTGATCACAGGATTTTAACATCAAGTAATAACATTGTCATTTCACAGATTGATTGAACATCGGGCTCACATTATTATTGGCAATAACAAACGTTGTTTGATTATGTATTTATCAAAATAGTTCTTCGTCTTCGTCTTGAGCTGTAACAGAGGTGAAGCAGTTCAGATGCAGAGTGCATGAAAGACCTTGGCCACTATCATGTGGATTAGGCTGTCAGAGACTTTATGTCTCTGCTCGAGCAGACGCAGCAGATCATGACCTTTAGGTCAAAAACAGGACATTCATGATGCTACAGCAGGATTGATGGTTTATCCCTTGAGGTCCATGTGGCAGGGGTGAGTTGGTGCTCACTACTCACCCCTGCCACATGGACCCAAAGGATAAACCATCAACCCTGCTCAATGGTCAACTTTCCTCGCGGGGTCACACCCATTAGGACAGTGGGAGGGTTAACAAATATTGATATTTGGGACATGAATTTTGCTGCTTAACTTCAAAGGCCCCAATTGGGGGGGCATTAGGGCCCAAAGGGCTGGGTGGAAAGGTCTGGCGGGCGGCCCGCGGGCCACCAGTTGAGATTCACTGCTTTAGAATGTCTGAAGATTTTCTCCAGGTTGAAAATTCATGACAAATTTTTGTTTCGGTTGCTAAAATGTGTCACGAATGCCTCCATATGTGTGAGTCAAAAGTGTGAGAAAAGTTAGACGACTAAACAAGAGTGGTTGACGTCCAAATTGGGAATAAAATGAAAGTACATTACAAACAAAACTAGACATAATTCAGACATCTTGTGTCTAAAATGGAGACGTGTGCACCATTGTGAAACCTTGTGTGCAATAGCGTCACATTCATAATACATCCTGCAAAAGTCTTGATCTACTCGGTTGAACACCAACTGAGAATCTGTCTACACTTAGTCACCATCAGTCATAAGGTCAGTGAGGTTATGTGTTCAGTCTGGCCCATAAAAGCTATGAACCAGCAAAAACACATGACAATGTTTGGGCACCCATGCTCTATGGTAGATTGCACTTAAATGACAATGCAAAATTGACGTGCAATGCTCATGAAGTTAGAGATTAAACATTTTAATCGAGAGGAGTGCGTTATTGTTGTTCCGCCACAATTTTACGCCTAAGAAGAAATAATAATGAAAGACCTTTTGAAATATTCTGACTGCTCAAGCTCTGTTCTTTAACAATAAAAGCAGCACTGGCTCCTCTGAGCAGCTGCCTAGCACTCCACAAATTAAAATAACGGATGCCCACAAAAGCAGCAGCAGGGTAGAAGAAGATAGCACGGCATTTTCAAGAAGCCATTGCCTCAGATCATAATGTAATTAAGAAATGGCAGTTAGCAGGAGTGGTGGAGGTCAGGTTGAGGTCTAGTAGCGCAAGAAAAAGGATTGCTACAGAGGACTGCTACAGAAGCATATTTATTTGAAAGTTGACTGTAATTCAACTCTGAACCAGAGCCAGGTCCATTCACATTTCCCTCTTGGAGAGCGCTGGCAGAATCTGCATCGGCCTTATTCTCCCCTTCAATGGAGCACCGAGTGTGCACCAAATATTTTGTCATGAATTTTGCAAAATTCTCTATTTACATAATGCAGCAAAATATAGTGTTGAAAGGTCTCTTTTGGACAGTTTAATAATGATATGAAAGTTCTGTTTTCTATCTTTTTTTAACTGTAAAGCACGAGGGTGGGTAGATTATACTCTGTGTTGTTGCAGCCATGGTGGTTGCACCAATAATATGATTTAAAAATGCAATAAATAGGTTTTAATGTAAAGCACATGCCTGAGTCGATTGTGGCTTGGGACTGTGTTGCAGCCAGTGTGATGGCACCTTACAGTAAAACTATGTGATACCTAAGAGTATGAATAAAGGCAGAAAAATCTCTAAAACAAAGACTATGTAGAAACACGAAAGACTTTACTTTAGTTAAAGCTACAATAGCAAATCTGCAAAACAAGCTACTTTAACCCTCTGGAGGCAGGCGTTGCAGATGTGCAACATTAAAACCTACCTACCTGGTTACTCCACATACATATTTCATGAGCATTCTTTACTCAGAAGCTCCCCTGAAGGACTTCATTTGTCCTTTTATCAAAACTTATTTTGAGCCTGAGAGGGTTAAAGCATTTTTTCATGCCTCTTAACAGCAAAATACCCTAGCTATAAATATATTGTGGAGAAAATAAAAATAACACAGCTTGATCTGAAACCAACAATTGGAAACAACAGTTGTCTTTCTCACTGAACAACAGCTCTTTCCTGGGTCCTTCATTTATCACAAGCTTGAATATTTAGCTACAAATCACCACTGATGTGAGAGGTTCTCTGCTCAATAATATCAGAGAAGGAAAAACAGCCGGTTGCTGCCATTTCAACTTTAGGTAAAACTACCAGAGTTCCAAAGAAGAAAACACCATTTCAAGTCACGGACAACAAAAGATGTTTAGATGTAGAAAAGGGTGACTGGTGTCCATCCATCCATCCATCCATTTTCATCCGCTTATCCGGAGTCGGGTCGCGGGGGCAGTAGCCTAAGGCGAGAGGCCCAGACTTCCCTCTCCCCAGCTGCTTGGGCCAGCTCCTCCGGGGACTCCCAAGGCGTTCTCTGGCCAGCTGAGAGACCGTGTCCTGGGTCTCCCTTTAGGTCTCTTCCCAGTTGGGCGTGCCAGGAAAACCTCACCAGGGAGGCGTCCAGGAGGCATCCTGGCCAGATGCCCGAGCCACCTCAACTGGCTCCTCTCGATGTGGAGGAGCAGCGTGTCTACATCGAGCCCCTCCGAATGACCGAGCTTCTCACCCTATCTCTAAGAGAGAGCCCAGCCACTCGGAGAAAACTCATTTCGGCCGCTTGTATCCGCGATCTCGTTATTTCGGTCACTACCCAAAGCTCATGACCATAGGTGAGGGTAGGAACGTAGATCGACCGGTAAATCGAGAGCTTCGCCTTCTGACTCAGCTCTCTCTTCACTACGACAGACCGGTACAACGCCCGCATCACTGCAGATGCAGCACCAATCCGCCTATCGACCTCACACTCCAGTTTTCCCTCACTCGTGAACAAGACCCCAAGAAACTTAAACTCCTCCACTTGGGGCAGGACCTCATCCCTGACCTGGAGAAGGCATTCTACCCTTTTCCGAATCAACACCATGGTCTCAGTTTTAGAGGAGCTGATTCTCATCCCAGCTGCTTCACACTTGGCTGCAAACCGCTCCAGCAAAAGCTGAAGATCACGTTCTGATGAAGCCAACAGGACCACATCATCTGCAAAAAGCAGAGACCTGATCCTCAGGCCACCAAAACGGATGCTCTCCACACCTTGGCTGCACCTAGAAATCCTGTCCATGAAGGTTATGAACAGAATCGGTGACAAAGGGCAACCTTGGCGGAGTCCAACTCTCACTGTGAACGAGCCCACCTTACAGCCGGCAATGCGGACCAAGCTCTGACACCGGTCATTCAGGGACCTAACAGCCCGTGTCAGAGGGCCTGGTACCCCTATACTCCCAGAGACTCCCCCACAGGGCCCCCCGAGGGATGCGGTTAAACGCCTTCTCCAAATCCACAAAACACATGTAGACTGGCTTGGCAAATTCCCACGCACCCTCCAGGATTCCCCTAAGGTTATAAAGCTGATCCAGTGTTCCACGGCCAGGATGAAAACCACATTGCTCCTCCTGAATCTGAGGTTCAACAATCAGACGGACCATATGTCTGTGAAGGTTCTCAGTCATCCAGGTCATTGTAGTCTAAGGAGCTTTGAAAGAAAAGCGTCTGGACTTCTTTGAGTTGCTTGAAGACGTTTCACCTCTCATCTGAGAGGCTTCTTCAGACGGACCCTCCTCCAGAACCCCTGAATAGACCTTACTAGGAAGGCTCAGGAGTGTGATCCCCCTGTAGTTGGAACACACCCTGCGGTCTCCCTTTTTAAATAAGGGGACCACCACCCCGGTCTGTCAGTCCAGTGGGACTACCCCCGATGTCCACGAGATGTTGCAGAGCCGCATCAGCCAACACAGCCCCAGAATATCCAGAGCCTTCAGGAACTCCGGGCGGATCTCAGACTCTGCTTCCTCACTGGAAGACGTCTCGGTGGGATTGAGGAAGTCTTCTAAATATTCTGCCCACCGATCCACAACGTCCTGAGTAGAGGTCAGCAGCACACCATCCCCACTATAGATAGTGTTAGTAGCGCACTGCTTCAAGCTTCAATTTGTATATATATATATATATATATATATATATATATATATATATATATACACACACACACACACACACACACACACACACACACACACACACACCTTTTTCAGTTTTAATGTTTTTTGCAGGTTGATCATGGTTCTGGGTTTGTGTCGCCACTAAAGTATCAGAAATTAAGAATTATTTTGTTCATAGAAAGAAAACATTTAAATAGTTAAACACTGAGAAAGTAAAGTAAGTAAAGTGTGTTTATATGGCACTTATCACAAAAAGAAGAATCACAAACCAAAGATATTTAAAAAAACAGAAAAGGTCATTAAACAAGTGAAGAAAACACAAAAACAGTGTTCAACTAAAGGGTCAAATTCAATTCCATATATTTATACGACACCAAATAACAGCAAGAGTCGTCTTAAGGCACATTTCAGTTGAATCTACTTATCTGTGCACTAAGTTTAGTTCATTATGCAAATCAAAAGTTTCCTATGTAAGGAAACCCGGTAGATGCCATCGAGTCGCTGACTTGTTGAGTCAGTGACTTCAACAGCAATCCCCACACGCGTCCAGACTGTCAATACAGCGTAAAAATAAAGGAAGTTTGGGGTAGCTTCAGCATGAATTCTGTTTGAGTATTTATGATGTTTTCTGTGTGCATAAATGAGCTCCGCAGCTGAAACCTCCACTCTCCATGAAAACACCATTTGTCATCTTCTCCAACAGTCTTTCTCCACTTGCTCCTCCGGTTTGTTTTAGCAGAACATCTTCGTGTCTTTTCCTCCTTCTCTGCATGCTGGCTGCACGTGTCAGGCCGATGTGGAGTCAACTTCAGCAGAGACTGCGGGACCATGAGCCTCTTTTCCCGTCACATTTGTTCCAGTACCCATCAAGCTGCTGCCTCTGGCCCTACTCCAGCTGATTGGCTGCATGCTGTGGCCAAAGCAACCTCACCTAACCCGAGCTCTCCATACCGCATGCTGCAGAGCGGCGTCGCTCTCTGCAGCCCGCTGCACTTGCAGGTAATTTCCCTGTGTGGGTTTTTAAGTATGCGGCCCTTACGCAACGCATTCTCGTACTTATGTGCAAGTTTCCAGGAGTGCTAAAGTGCAGAGGAGTGTGATATCCTGTCCACCTACCTGAGCTGCATGAGTCGTGGGTTTGCCTTTTCTTCATGTTTTGTTTGTGTCTGACTTTGTTTTTCTTGGAAATAGAAGAATGCAGCATCTGGAAAGCAAAGAGGTCAATAATTCACCCATGCATTGCAGACGTTTTCTTTCAGCTTTCATGATTTTGACTTTTTAGTTTTAGTTTTATCGAGTTTATTGAAAAACCGTGCATTTATCTGCTTGCACTAAAACCCAGGTGTGGTTTAGAGATGCCTTTTGTGCAAAACTCCAGCTGAGAGATAATTCTGCAGATTTTCCTCCAGTGAATTGAACCCATAAGTAACAATGAAGGAGGGAATGATTGAATTTTTTTTAAAACCCTTTTTCCTATATGTGTCTGTCTGCCAGCTTAAAAAAAACTCAGTCTGTGCTTCGCTACACAGGGGAAACAACCGTTTAATGATTGCAGGATGCATCCGTCTCTGCTGCAGCGGTGGATGATGCATACTGCTTGGACAGCTCTCAAAGAGATAACCGTGCAGAGAGAGAGAACGCGCCTAAATTCCCAAGCTTTCATTTCCTTTCTGGCCTTGAATCAGATCTATAAGTAATAAGCAGTAAGAATCGTCATTTTGTGCATCACCCCTTCTTTTCTAGGTTTGCACTTGCAAGTCAATAGTTTAAGAATGCCACCAACCCCAAGTTCGATTAGAAGATGGTCAATTTTGCTAAATGCTGCGTTTCAGCCAGTCTGGATGGAGTGCACGCCAAGGCCAGGGCTGTTTGGAGGGAAACTAATTGATTCTGTTGTGACAGACAAGCCAATTTTTGGGAAACATAATAGACGTCTGTTCTACCAGCAATTTGAAACTCGGGTTGCAGCAGAAGGAAACCACATCCAGCCTGGTGTGCAGCGGGGCTAAACTGATGCAGGATCTGGAAGAAGTTCATTCGTGTAGCTCATGATAATCTTTGTTTTCAAGACCGAGGAACTTGGCCCATTAAGTGCAGACAATGCTTCTATTTCATCAGGTACACATACACAGAATAAAATACTTTGTTTTACTAAGTTTAATGTATCGTAGTCTGTACATTTAAATATCACAACTTTATTTGAAATCTTTTCATTTTGTGGCCCACCAAAACTCTGAGCTTGGCAATTTATAACCTTCTTCTTAATTATTTTGAGGTTGAAAAACTAAAGTAACAGTTAAGAGGTATTTTTTTCACATTTTGAGCTAGCTGCACAGTGGTTAGAGCTGTTGCCTTGCAGCGAGAAGGTCCTGGGTTCGCTTCCCGGCCTGGGATCTTCCTGCATGGAGTTTGCATGTTCTCCCTGTGCATGCGTGGGTTTTCTCCGGGTACTCCGGCTTCCTCCCACAGTCCAAAAACATGACTGTTAGGTTTATTGGTCTGTCTAAATTGTCCTTAGGTGTGAGTGAGTGTGTGTGCATGATTGTTTGTCCTGTGTGTCTCTGTGTTGCCCTGCGATGGACTGGCTCTCTGTCCAGGGTGTACCCCGCATACTTGCCCATTGACTGCTGGAGATAGGCACCACCACCCCCACCCCCCCACCCCCACCCTGCGTGGACAAGGCGAGTTCAGAAGATGGATGGATGGATATTGAGCTATTCATTTAAAAGTGGGTTCCAGTGATTGTGTATGTATAAACTTTACCAACCACACCTTGGACAGGAATCAGCAGCACTCTGCTGACCAGAAACCACACTTAACTGTTTTGTGGGACAGGTAGGTGGAACGAGGGGGGAGCTTTTTACGTACCATGCTGAAAAATAACATCATGTGTTGTGTTTTAGATGCTGGTCTAGCGTGCATGTCCTGAATCCAACATTCCAGCATCCACAACAAAACATATATGAAGTTTTTTCAGCAGGGTACTTAACAGCATTAGCTGTTCACCCTGCGGTTAGCTAGTATAAAGACTAGCAGTTAGCTTTTTATGTTTGCCGATTGTCAATAAAAAAGCAAAAAACAAAAAAAAAGAGGAAAAAAATTGCTTCTCTGGAAGTAAAAGTAAGAGAGTAATGTCTTTGGAGGTGAAACATAGAGCTAAAACCACAGTGAACATCTGCATGGCCTATACTTTTTTGAGGGAGCTAAAAAAAATCACAGACTAATGGTGACCTGGCTTTGTTGCTACTGGACTTGTAGGTAATAATATTTTTTGTCTAATAGTTTGGATCTTTTTACATTTTGGCTTATTACAGTATTAGTTGGCTCACGTTAGCATTAGCTTGTTGTTAGTGCTAGCTACAGTTAGGTTGTTTACAATAATGGTGATTACGCTTCCAACCAGTCAGACAAAGAAGTGTGAAACAGTATACTCTTCCAATGGAGAAGTGTTTGCTTCTAGTAGGCACGGAATATTCCTGAAAGAAATGATGTGGAAATCTCTTTACCTGCCAACAGTTTCGGCTTCACATGAAGGTCTTCTTCATGGGCTGTCATCAGGTGGATTGCTGGCCTGGCCTATATCCGGTATTCCCGTAGCGCATCATGTGGGAGTGGCGTGTGGAGATGCCATGACCACGGGTACTCCCATATGCACTTGACGGTATGGTGATGAGGAGTGTCCCAGGTTCTCGAGAGTCCGTAAGATCCCTCGTCCCTGTTGATGGTTGATTTCTCACGTGCCTTGATTTTTTAGAGATTCCCGTATCCATCTTCTGTAGAAGTCACTTTCTTTTCCTGTGATTTTTGTGTTGTTCCGGTCCATCACGTGATTGTTCCGTCCTGCGGTGGTCCATTATGGCTGACTTCATAGTTTCGCTGTCGACCATGTTCTCTTTATGTCAACAACTCAGACTAACAAGACAAAAAAAAAAAAAAAAAAAAGGAACGTGCTAGACAGCAAAACTATGACATCAGCTACTTCAAAGTTTTGTGGTTTTATTAAATTATGGATTATTAATTTTATCATATCTATTTCAGGACTTCTGCATCAAGAGTGGGTGGAAAAGTCAACATAAAGACCAGTTTGTTCATTCCTGGGTCTTGAGAGCCCCTAGCCAGCATGTTTTAGTTGTTTCTTTGCTCTAAGACACCTGATTCAATGGTTGAATCAGCCGTTCGGCAGGTTATCAGGCTGTGAAAAAGCTTGTTAATCTCTGCTGATGCTGGATAGAGGCTCCCAAGGACCAGGGTTGGAGACTCCGTCACTAAAACATGCTGGATAGAGGCCCTTGAGGACAAGTGTTGGACATCCCTGTTTCAGACTTTATTTCTGTAATATTTTACTGCCTTTGCTGGTAGAATTCAGAGAAAGCCACCACAGAGATAATAAAACAAGATTTATATTGTCCACAGGACCTCTGACACCATGTCAGAGTGGGTTTGTACGGTTTGTATTTAAGTAGCCCTCCCCATGAAAATTCAAAACTGTCAAGCCAGGAAAAGTGAACAAAAGAGCCAGAAAATGGGAGCTGGGAGGCAGGTGGGAGCGGGAGCGCTGCTGAATGATACAAGCCGAGCTGCATATAATAGGTGAATACATCCATACATAAAACCGTCACCATGTAGACACAGCCGTCCAAGGTCTAACCAGCTCATACAAAGGGCCCGAACAGAATTTCTCTTTTTCCGCTTCGAAAATAAATAAATAAATGGGAAACTGGAAAAGGCTCCATCACCTGCAGGCAATTTCTCACACATGACCGCGAATAGAACCTAATGAGCTGCCAGACCTTGAGTGGGCTGGGAAGACATGCCTCTGATGATGGCAAGCCTCTCTTTTTGACCAGTAGGTTAGAGAGAGAGAGAAATCATTGTGGTATGGTTCAAACTCACCTCGCTCTTGATTTTAAAATCTAGATGGTTTAAAAACTGGCGTTTCTTGTATTTAAGGTTCTGTTTTTAACCATTTTGTGGGTTTTCTGTTTCATTGATGGCGATCCATGTTGGACAAGTATAGTCGGCTTTCCAATCAATACTATGGAAATATGTACATACATTAAGGTACGCATTAGTAAAGATACCTGATAGGAGTGTTGTTATACGTTGACTCAGCAGTAATGCATTGCATATATCTGTGCTTTGGTTCACAGCTGTGATTTCCCTGCAGGCTGCGGTGGCCTGGCTGGTTCTCTTTGAACTCCTACCTCGAGCTGCACCAATGCCCACGGGAGCGCGGTGCCAAACCAGCGGGCCGATGACCATACCCTGGGCTCGTGTCCAACAAGGCATCCTGGAGAAAGAAGTAGCCGCCTCTTTAATCCCCTCTCCCCACACGCCGGAGCAGAATGTAAGGACACATTCACATTATCTTCCAGACGCTCATTCAGAATGCTAATTTAATTTCAACCGATTTGCTTTTGTAACTAGAGGCGATCGCCTTGAAAAAGACGCAAAAGGAAATAGTGTGTGGGCTTCTGGGATAACATAGTAACATGATTGATGTCCAGGAACAGCAAGCGGCTTCTAAGTATACAGATGTCCACATATCATATACCCACAAACATATTCAGATGATTTAAGCACTGATCTAGACCCCAGTGATGATGATAAATAAACCACTTGAATAAGGTTCTGTAGGAGTGTTCAAGGGTCTTCAAAAACCTTATAAGAGAGTGTGGAAGTAATCAAACAGAATTAAATGACATTGGTTAATATCATAACCACCACTTGATAAGCAGCTACCAGTGATGGGAAAATCAAGTCCATCTAGTCAGCAACTTTTTGGTTTCGTCAAAATACAGAAGATAGGTCAACCCAGTACACACCCAAGTCAAATATTTGTTGAACGTTATCCTTCCTCCATCCATTTTCTTTACCAGCTTACCCATGCAGGGTCGCAGGGGGCTTGCACCCATCTCCAGCAGGGTACACCCTGGACAGGTTGCAAACAATCAAGCACACACACACACACACACACACACACACACACACACACACACACACACACACACACACACACACACACACACACACACACGCACACACACACACACACACCAATCAAGAGACCAATCAACCTGACAGTCATGTTTATGTGGACTGTAGGAGGAAGCTGGAGTACTTGGAGAAAACATATGCATGCACAGGGAGAACATGCAAAGTTCTTGAAGGCCAGGCCAGAATGTGAACCCAGGACCTCCTTGCTTCAAGGCAACAGCGCTAACCACTGTGTATCATTTTAAAGGAACATTGTTGGAGCAGTGATGTTAGACTTCTCTGCGTCTTTTGACATAATCAATCATAATTTACTTTTAGATAAACTAAAATGTTATGGCTTTGAAGTGTCATCAATACAGTGGTTGCGGAGTTATCTAACCAACACAACTCAGTCAGTCTTTTTTAACGGGAGTTACTCGGTACCCAGTCCTGTGACATGTGGGGTGCCCCAGGGCAGTCGTCTTGGCCCTTTATTGGATAAAGCAACAACAGTAATGTACTCTGATGATTCAACAGTGTTTTTGTGACACGATCGAGGTGGATGGTGCCACTAATATTGAAAGGAGATTAAATAGGTTCTAAAAAGGTTCTAAAACAAGGCAAGCAGTGCGACAGCCAAAGCAAATTAAAAAGGGACATTTATTACAAAACCCTGATAATGACGCCAAAGAAAAAAAGAGCGTTCAATCAAGTGTGCACAGGGCTTCAAGACATGTCCTCAAGACACCATTCGGGGTGTATCTCTGCCTCTTAGCTGGCTCTCCTGTCTGCCAACCTGGCTGCCTCTCTTTGGTCCACGCGTTCCTCCCTTTAAATAAATCCTGTCTGCCTTCGCCTCCTGCCTGCGTCTGTTCATTAATTGGCAGTCCAGGCCACACTCTGCCACAGGTGTAGATGATTGGGTGATTAACACAGAATGGAACGCAATGTTGCACCAAACAACTAGAAACACACCATCAATAAAATCATGCACTTTAGAATAAAAACAAGTAAAACAGGCAAACAAATAAGAACATTACCACTCTGTGACATTTTCACATGCTAAATCTATTGAAGAACTAAATTCAGTGTTGAATAAAGAAGTAAAATATGTGTTAGACTGGGTAAAGCAAAATCAATTGGTATTGGATGTTGCTAAGACTAATTCCATTGTGATTGCTTCTAAACATTTATTAAGAAGCAACCCGGTATTAAAATTAACTATAGGAAATGGTTCAATTAAACAAGTACAGGAAATTAAACTTTTGGGTATTACTATAGACAATCAACTGTCTTGGAAACAGCACATTAATAATATTGCAAAGAAAATGGGTGTTTAAAAAACATTTGCAGCAATGGATAGCGAGCGGAGTATCTCAGTGATAATGACTTTGCAACATGGCTGAACGCGTTCTGTTAGCCAGTCAGAAGCGAGGTGTGTGCGTATCCATATAATAAGGAGCAATCCTGCTGTTTTCAGCCTACCTCTGCACCAGCAAACTTCTGCATCTCAGAACAGTAGACCATCTATTATAAACTACAAATGAAACTAGAGCAAACTTCGATACATACAGCAGTTTGTATTTTAATATTGTGGAGTATCACAAACTAAACCCAGCTCCATGTGCTCCTTTTCCCTCTGGACAAACTGTGATGGTGGCTTCTTGTAGTTTCATAAACTGCAAATTAAACTGAAGCAAACATCTTTGCTGTGAACTAAATTTTGTATGTTTATTCCTTTTGCCGTTCATTTTCAAGCTGTTTATTTTTCTGACTCGGAAGTTGGAATTTCCGAGGAGAAAGCGAACGCACCATTAGCTTTGTAAACAAAAACTGAACTAACAAGCTAATGTAGGGTTAGATAAACTGGGTAGTTTAGCTCAGTATCTACATTAACTCTACTTGTGACCATTAAGCTGTGATACTCTATCTAAATATAGAGTATCACCTAAAGAGCTTATTTTGCTGCTGGAGCAGATGCTTCATACTCAGATTGTTGTTGCTGGTTTCATCATCACTCGACAGCCCATCGCAGATAGTGAAGTGAATCCAAACTTTAGAGCGCATTCGCGTTCTTCTTGTCAGAATTTCGGAGTTCCGAGGTGAAAGCGAGTGCACCGTTAGCTGAACGGACGCGAACATATCAAGCTAACGTTATCCTAAACATTTTATTTCATTTTGGGTGTTTCATGGTAAGGAGCACTTGTTGGACTATTACGGTGGTTGCTGTCTTGCCGTTGGCTTATTGTTATAGTTCTGAACGACTCATTAAAGGAAGTAAAACGCAACAATTGATTCATTATTCACTTCACACATACATTTCACTGTATTATTGAGTTGTTGGTCATTGAAAAAGTAGCTTGACATATTTTTAGAGCTGACTATTTGCTCCTAATTCACCGTTAGCATCGTTACCTCAACGTTAGCCTCTAGCCAGTTTCACTTGATAGAGTAAAACAAAAAACTTGGCTTCTAAAGGAAACAAGAAATAACTTCTCGGTCGCTCCTGTTTACTGTCTTTAGTTCTTTAAACAACCCTGGAATTTTTTGCCTGCTAGTGTGGAATTACAAATGCCGGCGCTACAGAGTTAGCTTGACTTAGACTCGGAAACCTGACTGTAATCACCATCGACATAAATATATGGACAATGGGTTTCCATAGACTCCAATAACAAGTTTTTCTGCTAAAATGGGAGGTGGCCACCACCGCCATTTTGACCGTGTCACAGGTTCCGTCAAGCCCAGACAATTCCATAAAAGGGAAGAGAGGTGGAGCTGAGGGTGGGGCTGTAAGGCAGGGATCAACTGACGACTCCCGGTCGAACTAGCTACAAGCTAACCTGAAGCAAACCCAAAGCTAATGCGGAGGTGGGAGCTAAGCTAATGGAGGTAGCAACCTAGCTACAACCAGAGTTAAATGAGCACAACACCAGAGCTTCTGATTCAGAGATACGCCAGGCTGACCGCTGGGTAAAACCGGGTGGAACACAGAGGTCTCCCGAGACCTCCACAAGCCGGCAGCCGCACAGCAGACAAGCGCCGCTGCGATCTGAGATGTGCAGAGCTGCCGCTGGGGAGAACCGGGTGGAAAGGTTTCCATCCTAGAGCTCCACAAGCCGTCAGCCCGCGCATCAAACAGAAGCCGCGATCAGACAGAGATGCACCGAGCTGCGGGGAGAAGTGGCGTATTTTGGCGGTTCTGGCTTGCCATAAGAACCAGCCGTCAGCCCGCGCAGCAAACAGAAGCCGCGATCAGACAGAGATGGACTGGGCTGCGGGGAGGGGATAAGGGTGGAAAACATCGGTCTCCCGAGAGCTCCACAAGCCGATAGTTGGAACCCAGCTCCACCAACATGTTATATTTCAACCCATTTTCTAAAGTGCAGCATTATGTTAAATGCACTGGGGTTTACCCTATTACATTTAAATTTCATGGTTAAACAGTACATGCTAAAATCTAAGCTCAGCTCGGCAGTGACCTAAAATACATAAATATAATTTTACTTACCGAAAAAAATGAAGTGGAGACTCCTTGGACGCTCTATTAGTGCAATTAATGCCACAGCAAGTCATTTTGTCCAACAATTGCACAAAAAATATCCAAAAATGAATACACACACAGAGACTCAAAATGCCGGAGCAGTTTCCAGGCCAGACCGAGGCTCTACTGAGACCTTTCCACGGAGCTAGCTCTGTGGTCACGTGGGTCTGAGGCTCATTAATTATACAGAATTTTAGGCTTTTAATACACTTAAACAGAAGAGCGAGAAAAAAATTCACCCCCTCAGAGTTGTCATGAGTGTAAACTAGATCATTTAAACCAAAAACATGTTCTGGTACCAGGCTGTAAACATGTTGATTTCTGCTGTGAAATTGGTATTTTTAACATGGGAGTCAATGAAGATTTGCTCGCTTCTGACATCAGCACCTAGTGGATGAGGGTGGAACTGCAATTTATTTCACTCCCGGGTTTGACTCACTTTCAGAGCTGCATTGTGGGGGCCTGGTAAACACAGACTGTGTCCCTCTTTGGCCATTATAAAAGGAGAAAAACTGACAACCCCCCAGTCTACTGAGAATGAAATATGTTTCAGTAAAACTTTCCATCCAACGTGATCGAAACATTAGAATGTCTTGCTATTATTTCCCTGTTGAATTCTTACATATTGCTCCTTTAAAGCACCTCCGTTGTTTTACTCACTTCGCTTAGACATGTTGCAAACAGGTACTATTGAGATCCGCGGCCCTTCAGGCATCGACACATTCAGCTAACACTCGTTTTTTTAGAGACTTAACACCAGTGAGACAAAAGCTACGCTTTGGAGATCTGCACAATTCCCAGAGAGGACATTTGTTTACGCCTAAATTGGATTAAAAAAAGACTAATCTCGAACCTCCCATTTAGTCGTTTGCCATCACTACCAGTGAGTCCGAATAAGTAATTGAAATGAAGTGCCAGGCACAATGAGTCATAGCCTGTCAATTAGATAAATTGTTACAGCATTTCCTCACTGTGTTCCTAGTCCGGTCGTATTATCAAATCACCTCAGGTTGGCATAATGTCATTTTCTGCACAAATCATCCTGACAGAGTAGATAATTGAGATAACTTGGATTAGTATTCACACAGCACTTTTGCCACTCTGGTGTAAGACCACAGCATATATTAGCACCTACAGTATGCAGATAATTACTGGCAGACTCTTCAGAGAGGAATTCAGAGCATGCTGACACTGTCGACATGCAACTGATCATCCATCTGTCTGCCCGGGTTTCTGTCTGACTGCTGATTTAGTTACAAACACTGCAATTGTTGACATAGGGGTCAACAGTCTCACAAGGATGTAGATTGTTGCAAATATTTGACATTAGATGGTTTCTTGTAAAAATCAATGCAGAAGCAACAAAAATAAATATTCAGTTGATTTATACATATTTAGCATGTTTTTTTTTTTAAGATTTAAGGTATTTAAGGCGAAATGGACCCAAAGATTTGCACCCTGCTACAATGGAATATTTATCAAGACTTGGAAACCCTTTCGGTTGCCAGCTGCGAGTCTTCCAGTTATGTTTGGGTGATTTTAACTCCCTCCTACTGCAAAAGCTTCTACCTCTTTGAGATTCTTAGACCGTCTTGCTTATCCTGCTTTTATAAAGGTCTGTCTATACACTTTCAATAATGCAAAAGGCTCAAGGGGTCATAACAAAACCTTTGCCTGCTGCACCTTTTTAAGACCGTCTGTTGTGCATTTTTAGGTCTTTTCAGGATAATTCTCTGGCTGTGAAAGCCATGCTATTTTCATGTTCTGCTCTTTTGCAGATTTTCCTGCTATTTGAGTGGAATTTGTGTTTTCTCCCAAGGTTTCAATGGTTTGCCTTGTCACCAGTTTTACATAAGCTTTGCTTCTCTTTTTCTCTCAGGTTCATAGATGTATTCAGAAGTTTTCATATGCTCATCATGAGCATGAATGTTGTTTTGGGGTTTTAAAATATTCAACCCTCAGGCATCACTTTAATTTACTACCCTCTTGTGACCTTAGAGGACAAAAATGTTCGCTCACAAAAGTGGCTATAAAAAATGTATACATTCATATTTTTTGCTCTTTTTTATAAATCTGTTAAAGAACTCCGGTCCTGCTCATATCTATAAAAACTTAAGTAATTTAGAGAATTTTAACCCTTCAAAATCCTGTTTGATTACTCACTGTCATTGCTGTAATTTATGAAAAAAATTACACAAAAAATTATTTATTTTCCCAAAATTTTATTTGCCTCCAGCCAGGTGCAAAAATATTTTTGTTTTCTACGATTTGAAGTTCAGTAGGAGATTGAACCTGTGTTTTATTTACTTATCAGAGGTCAGGCTGACCTTTTGACTTCAATACAAACAGCAGAAGATCTAAAGAAATGTGTAGATTTTCTCACCTGAGCCCCTAATGGAGAAATTGCTGAATTTGGTGGTGAACAGTAAAAATCATACATTTGACTACTTTTCTCCAAAATAAAACACTAATATCACAGAAAGCGTGATTATTTTTGCAGATGTTACAGGATCAAAAACTGTGGTTTGAATGGAAGTCAATGGGACGTTTTTGTCGTGAAAAGTCATAAGAGGATGGCAACTTTCAAATCTGTTGCTACACCAAAACTATTGATGCAAAAATAGAAATTTTTTAGATATTTTGTAATAAAACCAAGCGTGATTTGTAATAAATGCCCAGGAAGAAAACGTTATTTTTGGAAAATAACAATTTTTTTGTGTTTTCTTAAATTGCAGAATGAGTAGTGAGCTGCATTGAGTAATCAAACTGGCATTTGAAGGGTTAAAGTCATCAAATTACTAGGTTTTTATAGATTTGAGCAAGACTGAAGTTATTTGAAAGATCTATGAAGAAAAAGCCAAGAAAAATATGAATATATACTTTATTTTTAATAGTCACTTGTACGAGTGGTTATGTTTGTTCTTAAAGGCCCCGTGTGTGAAATCCATTGAAATCATGATGACAAAATGTGACTCTTTAGCGCCACGCAGTTCAGAGAAAGTATTGCAGCTATGTGGCTCACTCATGAGTTTGACTGTATAATGGATTTCGAACCTGTGTGGCCTAACCCACACAAAGCTTAAAACAAGCTACTCGACCTCTTTAAAAAAGCATTTATAATTATGACTGTTTATCACCTACCAGTTCTGTTATCAAAGCGATCACGATTCACACACGGAGGAGGGGTGACGTCAGCCGGGAGGTCACGTGTTGTGAGAAATTGTGTTCTCCTGAAATGTTCTGTCCCCCCGTGTCGGGAGATCGCACTTCAGGCTATTTTTACCACATTTGTGATAAACTTTTATGGTAAAATTATGTAATGTAATGTAATAATGTTATGCTGGTGATTTTTTTTATCTATATTTCCTTCTAAAAACAATAAAGATACAGTAAAAACATTCTTGTTCACTCTTTTGCAGCAAGCTTATTTATCATTTTTGAAAGTTATGTAAAAAGATGTAATCTCACTCAGTTTAACATCTTTCATTTGAGGTAGTTTAATCCTCATAACGGACAAGAAGTTCTGTGGCTTTGGAAGTATTTGCTCTTGACTGCCTAAGGGAAACAGAACATTTCAGGGGAACATAATTCCCCACAACATCCATTTCACATGGAAACCGCTTGATGTAAACAAACTGGCTCCCACTTCCAGCTTAGATATGGAGCGATCACTGGCTGATCGTTAACTACAGCTGAAGGAGGGTTGGTGAGGCGGGGACACGCTGTGGACATCAAGTAAACAATGCTGACTTATCCACCGGCTAATTGTGGCTCACGGCTGGCGTGGTGGAGATCGGTGTCACGAGCTACCGAGCTACTAGTTAGCCACAGCTAGAGCCGTGGAGACGCTGTGTATGCTGTAAAATCCCACGGATTACCAGCAAAAGGAGACCCAAGTCTAAAGGTAACGTTTCAGAAGAAGCTCTCTGAGTCGGAACGTCTCAGTAACACGTGGAGAACTACGTCGCTGTTAGTAAAGTGTTGTGGCGATAAAGTAAACAACGCTGATTAGCCACTGGCTAGTGGATGAGCATGTTGGGCAAGACGGCAGGCTGCAGGAAGAGAGGAGACTTGAGTAGAAGGACTTAGGAACGGACACGTTGGGACCGGATCGGGAGTTCTGGTACTAGGAAAAGACAAGGTGAGTTTGGGAGTCAGAGACGCATTAACCAGAGACTGGCATCCATATAATGGCGGGCGGGGATCTGAACATATGCGGCTTCCTTGTGTTGGACATGATGACGAACTGACAAATTTTGTGTGTCTTTTTATTTAATTTTTTTATTCAAACTAACAAGTACAGCAACAGTGTAGCCATTCTTTTCTATTTCTTCGTTGAATTAGCAGACTCCGTGCTTCCAGGGCGCACTGCTGCCCTCTGCTGGTTCTTTTAGTTTATAGTCATAGTCCAAACAGGTAACGTGGAGCTCGTATGTCCCTAAACAGCTACTGTATTTTAAGATGGTGGGTGACCATGGAGGGTCGACCACAGTTTATGTATATAAAAATGTATAATTTGAAGTTGAGAGGAATATTTTGAATTGATGTCGGTGAGAAATATTAGTGAAAAAGGACAAGTTTGTGAACTGGAAACACAGGATTTGATAATAAACTGGTAAAAATTTCACACACTGTGCCTTTAAAGATCCCAATGTGTTTTTTTTTCTTCTGTGTTCTCTTGGTCTTTTTTTTTTTTTTTTTTTACAAAATTCTAAATAGAATTTCGAAATTTGTCAAGAGAGAGGTTTTGTGAATACATTTTGTAATATATGCACAAGAGCCTTTGCAAATGTGGTGACATTCCCGTGCATACCCAAGTTGATCTACAGCAATAATCAAGGCAAAATTAAGAGTCTTTATCCTAGTTTACGTGTGTGTTAGAAAACTGAATTATAGAAAGAAGGGCATTCTTCTCCACTACAGTGTGTGGCGACATGTGCCCTTTGATGTCAGCATTCTTCAGATAGCCTATACCAACACAGATAGTAAACAAATGCTGGCAGGTGTGAAGCAGACGGAGTAAAAATAGGATGCGCAAAATGGCTGAAGAAATAGACAACAACAATGCTGCCAACACATTCTCACAACTGAAGCGTAGAAAAATGACGATGGTGACTAAGCATTTGTTTGGGAGTCCCAGTGCGCTGCCCCTGACGCGCTGTGCCAGAGCATCATTGTCCAACTGCCGCAGTAAAATGGAAATTTCACCGAATTGTGACTTTTGCCCTCTTGCTATTTGACATTCCCCTCACCCCCATCCTAACCTTAACCCCCTTGTGCTTTCAAAACTTTATTTCCAGTTGAAACGATCCTGTCCAACACAGTTAATAGGAAGTTTAGAATGAGAAACTGGGTTAAGGTTAGGATGTGTGTGAGGGGAAGGTTAAACAGCAAGAGGTAAATTGTTGGTTAAATGTGTGTTTTACTGTGGGCGTCGGAAACCAACGCTCTGGCACAGAGAGTCGCCTCCCGACGCGTTGGCAGTTCCAACACTTCGGAAACAAACTCTTGGTCACCCATCATTTTTTGACGCTTCGGGTGTGAGAATGTGTTGACGCTGCAGCACAGCTTATTTGGTACAAACTGTTCTGTTTGACGGTGTTACGCGTGTTACTTTGTGACGATGATAATATCAGAAGACCGCTTTCGCGGTATAGTCACTTCCAGAACACAAGCATCCACTCTGTTCACTTTAGCTCACCCGTTCACATACAGTATGAAGTCGACTTCCTACCACATTATCAGGGTGCTTGAATGCATTAAAAAAAACAACGTGAGTTTTTAGGGGAACGCTTTGCTTTTCTGATGCAAATGTGAATGCACTGAGTGGTTCGTGGGTTGTTTCTGAACATCGTAAACAATATTCTCACTTAAGAAGGAGGGTTTGAGTCCTTTTCCATACCTTGACAAAATGAGTCTAGAAAAGGCTAGAAGAGACTTTTCCCAATTACAAATCTTTTTTGATCCGAGTTCCTAGAACGTTTCCAGTGTTCTAGCATCGTTTGCATAGCACCCAATCCAATAAAGGTTTTACCCAAAACACTTCTTTTTTCAATTCTGGAAAGACATACTACCAGCAGCCGTTAACCATGATCACTAATAAGAAGTCAACAACTCTTGGTTGCAAAGTTTAAACAATCTAGAACCATTTACACCATTCACAGGGAGCCTAATAGTCCTTTTCTATCACCCATACTGGCATGGAATGGGAAGGATCGGGTCGCTAAATTTTCTGTTCCTAATGTAAAACCAGTCCAGACAACCGACCCGGACCGTGCCAGTCACAGGACTTTTTTGGCTCCTTTCTGTTTGTCGAGAAATTCCTGGAGCGGTACAGTTAGGGTGGAGCAACAACAAAGTCCACTGATTGGTTGACAGAAATATAACACAAGGAAAACAAACGGAGTGCCATTGTTTGTATTTTCGTTAGCTGTACATGAATGTGAAAAAAGGGCTGCAAGTAGCATCAAGTTTTAGTCACTTTCAGAGTTCCATACATTTCTCACCTACATCGTGATCCACAGGACGAGCTAGACGAATTGGTAGTTTTTTTTTCTCAGTGGATGGCAGCCAAAGGATCAGAGTGGACGTTGGCTCAGTGTTGGGCCAAGATGAAGAAATTAAGCCCAATAAAGTTAATAGTTAAGGACAGAAACAGCTGGAGTAGATTTTTTTTTTCTGATGGGAGAAATACACGGAATAGCTAAGATGCTCTGGATGCTACTTATAGTTGAGACAGGCCTCTGGACTTAGCGACTGCGCTCTGAGTCACATGTGGAGGCTGTGGTAAGCATTTTGTTTTTGTCTTTAGCTCTGTAGACCATTTATTGCAGCACAGAAATACTAAATAGTTTAACAACTTTTAAAATCGCACATGATGGTTCGTTTAACCCCGCCTGTCGACGTGATTGTCCAAACTGCGATCGAAATGCTCATCTGAAAATTCCAGACCCATTCCGGAACACACCGGTCCTAAAATAACCAGACCGGCCCGTTCCAGACCTGGCGATGGAAAACAGCTATAAGTCACGCCCATCTACTTCTGGACCACGTGTCCCCGGAAGAAAGAAAAAATGAATGCAAGTCAATGGAGCTAAAAACGCTATTTTCTAATTCAGCTTGTTATGTGCCATGGATTTCACATGTGATGTCTGTGAATTTTGAAGACACATTTTTATACCAAGAACGCGCTTATTTTCGAACAGGGTGAAACGTTATTTTAGGTTTTGTGTGAAAATAAGTCCAGGACTACAAATGTGCTTCACGAAAGTGACGTCATCGAACCAGACATGGAGAAAATTGAGGGAAAAGGGCTGTAAGTTCAAATCCTTCCAACAGGAGGAAGAACCACCATAAATCTGGCCATTTGTTAAGTAGCAGCTACGTAACAGGAGAGGAGATTATGTGATTATATGCGGCGTGCCCATTTCTGGTGTGTGGTCATGCTAATTACGAACTTTTACAAGCTAAGAAATCTCAAAGTACGTGACTGGCGTGGTTGAAACACCTATGGTTACTTTTCATTTAAATTACAGCACAACATATGTGCGATTGGGCAAAGCGTATTAGAAAATTGCGTTTTTAGCCCCATTGACTTCCATTCATTCCGGGAACCCATGAGCCGACCTGAAAGGAAGGAGACGTAGGCTCCCTATGGAAGTATTTTGATGAAGGTGTTGTACTCAAGCCCACTGGAATGATTTAAACTCTTTTATGAAGAGAGAAAATCCATTAAAGTTCAAACTAAAGAATCTAAATCTAGTTTTTGAAAATCATTACAATTGTATATAGTCTGTTTATCCCACCATAATAAAAGATCAGTTCATATCAACTGAGAGTCCAAAGGTAATGTGACAATAATACCCATAATGGGTAAACTTCTGACTGCAAATGTGTATTTGCTTCTTTCAATCTTCTTCCACAAACTTATACAAGGAAGACAAAAAGGAAAACATAAAAGGTTTGTTCCATTTTCACCTCATTGCCATTGACTTTCGTCCAATATCCTTCTTCCCTTCTTTTTCTGCTTTTTAACAGTTATTCCATCTCTTATTTACTCCATATCGTATTAATTTCACCTGGACCAGCAAATCCACTCTCCTCCTGCATAATTCATAGGAAACGTCTAACAAAATGTGCTTTCATAAGGGCAAAGTGCCCTAAACGAAAGCCCGTGGAAACCTGGATGAGCTAGAATGACTTCCTGCTGATGGTGACTCACTGCTGTGCTCAGGTAAACTGCGATTCTGTCTCTCAGAATGAGGTCAGGAGTGAGTTATTTGATGTCAGCAGCTGCCAGAGAGCAAGTGAAGCTCAGGAGATCTTCGATTGGAGAAGAAGGCGAGGACGTTAAGCCCTCACTGTGCCGTCTGACGAGGTATCCCATCCGGTTATGAAATAATGTTTCTCATGAGCATCATTATCTTGAGCTGTGGCCATTCTATTGGATCAGAATTATTATTACTAGTCCACTGGTGGATAAACGGACTCTACTGTGGCTGCTTTATTGATTGCCCTTAAAACCAAGCTGGAGTGGGAGCTCACTGACAGCCTAATTGAAAGCTAAATAAATCCTCAGAATAAACGCAAAGGCAAAGTTCACGTTTTATTATGAAGTGTGTTTCTTAATGAAGCCCATGCACACTGAAGGCACTGCCACAACGATCAAACAGCATGCAAGCACATCATAAAATCCTCTGATTAACAGCTGTGTTAGTCATTAAATGCATTCACTCAGAGATCTTTGTGTTACAACGATCTTAAAAGTACTTAATGTCAACATGTCTCATGTTTTGAACTAAGTGATTTTCTTCATTTGCTAACGATCTAACCATACAAGTGCAATCTGTTAACAAGGACAACAAGAGAATTAATGACGATGGCTACATTTAGCTTGTTGATGTAATTTTCTAATTACAGGGAACAACTCCAGCACAAAACATGGACTTATTGTTGTAGTAAAATCTTTCATTGTTTCTATGAGAAATCATAACACTTTTCCTCTTAGATGTATCCTACATCACAGGTTTGGTTTATCTCCTTAATGATTTGCATGTTCACACCCTTGGATGACAGTTTTGAAATAGTTACAAACATTGAATCAGAATCAGAATCAGAATAGGTTTATTGCCATTGTCAGTGAACAAACAATTCACATACTAGGAACTTGCTTCGGTACTAATGTGCTACATATAACATGAATAATAAGATTAAAAATAGAATAAAATATAATAAAAAAACTAGAATAAAACTTTCAGCGATAAAAAATGGCAGGTAATGGTAACATGGCCGATAACGTGACGTTGTGTCGAGTTCAGAAGACGAGCATGGTTGTGTGTTTATAAGCTATTCACAAGTCTAACGGCAGATGGAAAGAAGCTGTTCTTATGGTGGGAGGTTCTGGTCCGGATGGACCGTAACCTCCTGCCTGAGGGAAGAGCTCAAAAAGTCTGTGACCCGGGTGCGAAGGGTCAGCTGCTATCCGACCTGCACGCCCCCGAGTTCTGGAGACGTACAGGTCCTGGAGAGATGGAAGGCTGCAGCCAATCACCTTCTCAGCAGAGCGCACAATGCGCTGCAGTCTATGTTTGTCCCTCACCGTGGCTCCAGCGTACCACACAGCGATGGAGGAGGTGAGGATGGACTCAATGATGGCCGTGTAAAACTGCACCATCATCTGGGCCGGCAGCTTGGCCTTTTTCAACTGCCGCAGGAAGTACATCCTCTGCTGGGCCTTTTTGATCAGGGAGCTGATGGATGGCTCCAACCTAAGGTCGTGTGATGATTGCTTCAGTGTTTTAAGATTTTTTGTTGTGTTTCTATAGTATTCAGTATAGTATCTGCAAAATCCAAATGGTTGGAGGAGTTCCTCTCGGATGATGTTTCGGCACCGTTGTTTATTCATGACATGTTCGTGTTCTGAGGCAAAACTGTCCACTCCGTCCACTCCCTGGGAAGGGAACTGCTAGGACAAATCGCCCCATTTATTTCTGAAGGCTTTTTTGTCCATTCTTGATTTATATTTTGATAATGATAATGAGAGAATTTTCTGTAAATGGAGCCTATTGATCATATATCCTAAAATAAGTGTAAAATTTGGTTCACTGACACCCCCACCACTAACTAAACAATTCTTGTCTTCCTTTTACGTCCTTGGTTGTCAAGACACAGAACAGAAAATGATGTCACCTTACCTTTAGTAAAATGTCCGTCTGTCCCTGATGGTTCATAAATTGAGAGAAATGGCTACTTTGCTGCCCTTCTTGACACCAGGCCATCTTCAAAAAATGTTTGCCTCACACCTCAGTGAATTTGTATGCGTGGGTGAAAGACTATTTGCGTTGTAAAGCACCTTGGGTAGTTGTTGAACCCTAGAAGGCGCTATACAAACACAAACCATTTATGAGCTGTTCTCCAAACTGTGCGCCATGGGTGTCTTGAATTTCTTTCATCATGGGATTTAGAGTTTAGAGATTTAGTCCAGACTTAATGACATGTGAAAAAATCTAGTACCTCTAAATTTGACCAACTGATGGTTTCCTTTAGTCTTGCTCAACTGTTAGTTTCGATCTTCCAACTGTGATGTGTTTACTTTCACACAAGTTAACTTGAAAGTGATATATTTTTGAGGCTTTATTGTGATTGTAATCCTTTTTGAACTTATTTGTCTCCATTACAAACTTCCAGTTTGACCAAACCGAGGCCCCCAACTGGCAAAAGCCTCATTAGCTGAAGATACCAGCATCCAGTCTTTTATTACACTCTCTCTGATTTGATGCCTCAGACTTTCCCCTGTATCTTGCTCTCTTGCTTTATGCCCTTCTGTCTTTACATCCTTCTCCCCCAAGCGTCAGCTCTTTCAGCACATCCACTGATTTGAGCCAAAATGCTTCCTGCCAAATAGCCAATCTCCAAGTGCTGTCTGCTGGATTAATACCTGAGCTTGTTGATTTATAATTGCTCCATTGTGGTATCCGGATGCTGACAGGTTGGTTTCTCTGTGCATTTAATCTTGCTTTGTGTCTAATTTTAATGTTCTCCCCTCTAAACCCAGACTCTCTTTTTTCCATCTTATTTCCCAAGAAAACAGTAAATATGTGATAATTACTTGCCTTTTAAGAGATAAAAAGCAACAGAGCTCCATCGGACCTTTGTCACTTACTAAAGTACCTTAGCGATCTTTGGTTTACTTCAGGGTGACTTTATCTTTGAGTAAAAAATAAATAAACTTTTGAAGTCCCATCAGAAGGCTCAACAACCACTAAAGTCATTCATCTTACGAAGCAGAAAGAGAAATCAAAGTACGATGAGAAAATAAACTATTTCAAGAAGAAAAGAGAAGGAAATGACATCTCTCAGTAAAAAGCCATCCTGATAAATTTAATATTAACGAAAATGTTTAAAGGAATATTTGACGTCCTTTAAAATGGGATTCTGTTTACATGTAAATAAATATATCACATTTGTAGATTACTTTTGAATTTCTCCGCATGGAATGCTAGTTCAGAACTAGCTGAATATTTTCATTCAGGTACTCTGCACATCGGTGCTGTATAACACTAAAAACAGTCTCAACACAATATAAATGAGGTGCAAGCACACTGGTTGCATTTGCAAACGATGTTCAGCAGGTCAGTCTAGCCAGGTTCAATTTTAGATCCAGCAGTTCAACCATTGGTCCAAACAGTTTTGTGTCTTGGCAATCACACCACTCTACACTTGTTGGGTGGACTTACTACCAGTGATGTGACAGAAAAACTACAAAGATGGCATAGGCTCAGAAACAATGCATGTTTTGCACGGCTTTGGAATCAACTTTGGACGATTCAGACTTGGATTTTTCTTTGAGACATGGGCCACTTTTCAGTATGCGTACTTGTCTGTACTCACTTCCTTGTGAAAGTCGTCATTGTTGGACCAAGCAGTGTTCCAATCCTAAGAACGTTTTCATGCAAGTACGCTCAGAGTTCCTGGATGTGTTCTTGCTCCACCTGTTATGTGAAGGAGGCATTTGATGCGTCCTTCTATGGACTTGCCCGGCAAGGTATCCCGCAATGCATTGCGTCACAAATCGTTAAGCTTTGAACGGCTGAGGAGAAAGCTCATAACTTTAGATTTTTAATATGAGAAGTACAAATACATATATATATATATATATATATATATATATATATATGTGTGTGTGTGTGTGTGTGTGTGTGTGTGTGTGTGTGTGTGTGTGTGTGTGTATATATATATATATATATATATATATATATATATATATATATATATATATATATAAAGTTGCTCATTCCTGTAATTACTTGCATGTAACGTGTAAAATTTGCTGTGCATTTTTTTTCTTCAGACTTCACGATCCCCCAAAATGCTAACTAACCAACCAAACATCAAATTTAAAGCAGCAGTGCCTTCAATTGCTCTATTTCTAAGAAAAATTTTTTTTCTTCATTTAATGATGGGAAATTCTGGCATTTTATCAATTTTGATCAAAAGTGGACCAAATAGTATACAAGTAACATGTATTTATTGTTAATTATTGACGTTATTTAAGAGAGAAACTAGACGTTTATTTAATGTCAGGTAGTTTTTTTTTAACCATGATGCAACGCAGTACATTTTAGTTCCAATTGCCATCCTTGTCCTCCCGTATTTGGTAGATTGGACTTTCTGGTGTGCTTGCTAAGAACATACTTGTCAAGTACACAAAAACATACTAGCGTTCTTGGGTATTGAGAAACGGAGAGGCACTTAAATCTTTTATTTAGAAGAAGGATGTATTTGCGTCTTCTTCAACGTTGACGGATTTTCGTAGCGAAGAATACAGTATGTCACGGTGTGTATTGCTCTTATTGGTCCTAGCGTTGTCCAATTGCATACAGAGACAACCATAGATTCTGTCCCACAACTGAACTCTGTCTATAGGGTGTGGCCAGACTATATTTATACAAATGCATGATGGCTTGCCAGGCAACTTATCTTGTGCTTCAGCTAACAACTTTGCAAATTATTACGTTACAATGTGACATCAGATTAAGTCATCTCGCTGGCTCTATTTTTGACATTTTAAGTAGGAGTTTCAGGGAGCTATCGCTTTAAGGGGAAACCAGCGGTTTGTGGCCACACCCACCCATTCTAATTGGCTAGTATTAGGGGAGGAGCTAGGATGTCTTGGAGGGGCTCAGAGAGGAGCTGCTGTTACTTGTGATGTCACAAGAAAGGACATTTTCAAATGTCTCATAGAGGTATATAATTCCCAAAAACAGAATCTGCTAGAAAACAAATTGACATTTCTTTTTTTTTTCTTGGCAATTTGAGCATTTTTAGAGACCCACACGGCAACAGAAAAAGAATTCGTAAAATTTTATTTGCATAAAACACTATGAAATGTTTAGAGAGCCATTGTAAGTGGGCAAAAATCGATTTTGGCCATGGCTATTGCCACAACAGACCTGTTTTGTTTTTTTAAAGAAGCCACTGAAAGAGCCATCCACAACAGATATTAGTTATTCGTAAGCATGCCACATAACCCCATTTCAGAATATCCAAACAATCCCTTTAATGACAGTCAACAGCAACCAGACAGTGTTGTGAATTTTTAATGTTTATGGCCAATTAAATAGCTGTTAGTATATATTGTGCATGAGGTTGTGTCACGCACATATGGGCTGCCCTGATAGACGCTAAACCTTTTCTCCATGCAACGTTTCAGAGTGTTTATTTGCTTCAAAGACTAGCACATACCGAGCAGCACTTAAGGTTGTTTATACTCAACAGCGAACAGGCCGAGTAAATCTTATGGAAATGTTCTAGAGGACATAAAATGCTGTAATGAACACAAGTGTGAGTGTTTAGCTCAATGGGAGCGACATATAGGAACATTTTAGCTTCATGACAGGAAGTAAAACTAGTAGGTGGACAAAGGAAAATAATGTTTGTAATCTACTTGGGCTTGGTATGCATAAACCCCTGGCTTTTATAACTTAAGTACATCCTAATGAGGCCACAGCATGCTACACATGAACCATATGCATTGTGCTAATGGAGCACCAGCAGGGATTTCATGCTACAGAAATATTTTTCCTGGTAGTAATATAAATGAGGCAAATGCTGTCCACGGCTGTCACAGACTGCAGGTGTAATTTTAGATTACAAAAAACTGCTTGGTGGTTTTAAAACCTTTGGTACTTAAGGGAATCAGCAGCAGCTGACGTTTTGATGTTAAAAATACCCCGCAGAAGGGAATCGCTAACTCAGGACTCAGCAAAAAGGAAAGCTTTAGTCTAATAAGCAGCTCAAGCGCTGAAGATTTGCCAAGAATGAGTCGGAGTGTTTTATTTTAGGTCCTTGACTTATGTAAGGTACACATATACAAGATTTAGGTCCAAGTTGTGTGTAATTTAATTAACTCATACGTACCCTTTTATAAATGCAGCATTTAAAACATCAATAGGATTTATTTAGTCAATTATGTCCTGTCTTGTGAAATATTAGACATTTACATCAGATTTACCTTATTATTAAAGTTTGGGATCACCATGTCAGTCAATAATTTTTATCCTTTAATAAAACCAATTGATCTTTTATTTTATACTGTTGGGTAACCTGATTGGTCACTTTAACACACATCTATCCATTCACTGAGCTGTACACCTAAACAGGTGGTGCACATCATATACGTAGCCGCCCAGTGGACTGGCGCTGCCTATTGAAGCTGCCATCTTGGATGGGTCTCCATTGGCCTCTCAGCGCATTTATTTCTACTGAGGAAGGTGTTTACCCAACTAAAAAGCACATTTTATCATGCATTTTCCAAAGTCAGAAACATGATATGGCATGATAGTAAAAATATAAATATAATCAAATAAAATACATTTTTAAATCTCAACAGGTAGGCTAGAAAAGTCAATATTAATCCCTCGTGATCGGTTTTTAAAAGCATGATGCTTGTTGCAAATGTTGGCTGCACAAAAAACACGCATGGTTGCTCATTATGCATTGAATCCAGTTGGATTTGGAGAGTGATAAACCCATGGCAGCAGCACTGTTACGTTCCCCAGTGCCCAAAGGGGCATCTATGTATTCATGTCTATGGGTAATAGGGTTTATGCCTGACTTTTTAGCCAGCTGAATTACTTCCAGGTTGCAGTAACCTTTGTGTTCTCTATTGTGTATTTTAAGTGATTGTTGCAGAACTGCCAAGAATAACGGCCAACAGGATAATCCAGGCCATATTTAAGGCGCCATATTCAAATAAAGACGAAAGTTTTAAATAGTATGCGTCCACCTACATAATTATGAAGATAACAAACTGCTAAATGATGATACATGCTAGCTCTTTACTAGTCAAAGCTAGCACAGCGTTGAAGCAACGCTAACAATGTTATAAGGGAGTTAGATGAACATCAGGAGTCTTTTACTTCTGAAATAATTCTCTGCTAATGTTCTGAGCATTGCTTCTTCACTTTGCTAGTAAAGAGATGACATGTATTACTGAGCAGCCCAAAGCAGTCTTGTTAGCTTGTTATGAATGTAGGTGCACAAATACAGTTTAGAAACTTAGTTCTATTTCGTCTAGTCTTAGCCCTTAAGCTAGCTGCTATTGGAAGGATGATCTCCGCATCAGCCAATCATGAAGCTCTTAAATGTACGCCCACCAATAGTGGGCCCCCTCGTGGTATATAACCGCAGTGACCCCACTGCTCACCTCCTTTTTCTCTTCATGCCAAGCTTGAGAGCTTCTTAAAGAGCAAATATTATCTCAAAAGAGCGAAATTATCCGAAGACGACTTACCAGCCATGTCCAGCGACGCCAGACCCTGCCCGACTGCCAGACGGGCTCCTTTCCAGCGGCGACCTGCACGCTAAATGTGAGGTCTGTCTCGGGGCTCACCACGCTGGCCTGGCCTTGACCCCGCAGGCCTCGTGCCCGTTCTGTGCCGCTCTGCCCGTGGCAGAGAAGATTCGCTGGGTCGAGTACTTCACTCCTGCCGCCGACGAAGAATTTCCGGTGGCTGACTCCTACCCGCTGGACAAGGCTTTGGTTTTCTTCGACGCCGGTCAGGAGCCGGCTGGCTTCAACCGGCTGGATGACGTCACCGACAGCGAAAACTACGATGAGGCGGCATCCCTCCTAGACATATCGGAGGTCGACGAGCTTCGCTCAGCGGGTCCTTCTGCCCCAGTGGCTTCTCGCTCCTCCCTGCCAGCAGTAAGAGCACTACTCCAGGAGCTGCCCACCATCATTTCTGCGGCAGCAGCCCGCAAGGGGCTAGCTGTGCCAGAACCGGCCCCGCCTGAAGCGGATGATTTGGCGGGAATTTTCGGGGCAACTCAGACACGCTGTCCAGACCCTGTCTGGCCGCGCTTCCCCGCTGCTATGAGCTGCTGGTCTGCCGCCTTCTCCGAGCCTGCCAAGCTCAAGGCGCCAGTCTCCACGTATGCGCCCATCACCAAGGTCGAGGGGTTTTCCGACCAAGGCTGGCCGTCCGTTCCTCCACTAGAGCCGGATTTGGCCTCGCTGTTTGGCGCCAAGAACCTCCTCGCTGGCCCGCGAGCTGTTCCCGCTTCAAAACATGACCAGCTGCTGACGCGGCTCACCGACCGCGCACATCAGTGTGCCTTTCAGACCGGCGCTGCAGGGAATAACATCGCCCTTCTTGCCTTCGGCGTCTCCAAGATGATGGAGGAGCTGGAAGCTCCCGAGGAGTCAAAAGCCATCATAACTAAGACTGCTGATGCTATCCTCAATCTGTGTGCTGCTGTGCTCACCGGTTCTGCTCGCATCGCTGCCTGGCAGACCCTCATCCAGCGAGCGATCTGGCTGAAGGCCCTGCCCTCCATTCCGGAACATCTGCAAAGGGAGATGCTGGATGGCCCCATCACCACCGATGTTCTGTTTGGTCCCCATCTTAGGGGCGTCATTGAGAGGGCTCAGAAGACGGCCAAACTATCGGCTACGGTGCGAGACCTGGTCCACCCTCGGTCAGCCTCGCACTCCGGCCGTTCAGCCAGAGGATGGGACGAACGGCGCGGAAGCTTCAGACGTCCAGCTGCACCGCCCGCTCCACGGAGCCGGCCTCCCGCTTCGGCTCCACATCAGCGGGACCGGCGGACAACGGTTCCGGCGGGGCCAGCAGATGCCATCTTGGCAGTCCCAGGTGCATGAGCCTCGCCGAAAGCAGCCACGGAAGTGACTCTTTGGGGGGAATGTGTGTGTTACTGATTGTTCTGATGTTGTTGGTTTTGAAATAAAACCCAAAAAACGTCACTCAAAGAGCTCAATCCTACAGTCCTCCGCAGAATCCTCTGCCGAGTTTTCACACATGTTCCCCACACCAAGCACTGCTGCACGCACACATGTTCCTGCAGGTAGTCATAATACACGGCCAGCCGTAAGGGTGCGCTCCATTTGCGCTCTGGCCCCAGCATCCGGCCAGGCCCAACTCTTCCCGCTCTCCCCACGCCGTTGGGTGGGGCGGGATGTCATGTCGCTGTCTCGACCACGCGCGGCGGCACAGTGCGCGGCTCCATCCGCTAGCACTCTGTCGCCCCCGTGCACAGGCCCGGCTCCCACTCGTCCTTCACTCTCGGACTCCACGCTCCGCGGTGTGGACCAGCCTGTTCCAGCTGTTTCGCACTTGCCCTTTCGAGCGCAGCCCTCCATGGGTCGCCCGCAGTTCTCTGGTACGGGCGATGGCGGTAAGGGCGCATGCACAACCCTCAGACGTTGTTCACGTGACCGCGCACACGCGTCCATTGTCGGAACGCGCGCACAAGTGGCGCCGCCTTTGCATCATGAGCAAATGGATTTCGGACACCATTCATTGCGGTCACACACTTCATTTTCAGGCCACTCCACCTCCCTTCAACGGGATCATGGAGACGACGTTCACATCGCAAGTACAGTCTCAGGCGCTAGAGCTGGAGCTGCGGGAACTTCTGTCCAAAGACGCTATTTCCCGAGTCCCTCGCGGACAAGAACTCTCGGGTTTCTACTCCCGCTACTTCGTAGTACCGAAGAAGTCGGGAAGAATGAGGCCGATTCTCGACCTGTCCCTGTTCAACTGCTCCATAGCAGTAATGCATTTCCGCATGTTAACGATGAGACAAGTCCTGGAATATGTGCGCCCCGGGGATTGGTTCACGTCAATCGACCTGAAAGACGCATACTTCCACATACCAGTAGTTCCAAACCACCGGAAGTTTCTGCGTTTTTCGTTCAAGGGAGTTCAATATCAGTTCAATCGCCTCCCTTTCGGCTACTCGCTAGCCCCGCGCACCTTCTCCAAATGTCTGGAGACCACGCTGCAGCCACTGCGCACGGAGGGAATGAGGGTCTTATTTTACCTGGACGATCTTCTCCTGTGCGCTCGGTCCAAGGACGAGGCGTCACAGCAAACCAGGAGGTTGACAGGGCATCTGTCAACCCTAGGGTTTTCTATAAACTGGGAAAAGAGCTCCATCCTTCCATCCCAGTCGATTGTGTATCTCGGGGTGGAGTTGGACGCCTCCCTAATGAGAGCACGTTTGTCGCCTGCAAGAGCGGCAGATCTCTCCACGGTGATCTCCCGTGTTCAACCCCGCAAGATCGTGAGAGCCCGGTTAGTCATGAAACTCCTGGGCATGATGTCCGCAGCCCATTCAGTAGTGCCGCTAGGTTTGCTGCGCACGAGGCGCTTGCAACGCTGGTTCGTCCGCCTCCGGGTACACCCGATACGTCAGAAGAGACGTATGTTGAGGATTCCCCCTTCAGTGGGCGGGGACCTCGCTCACTGGGGGAACCCCTGCATCCTCTCACGCGGGGTTCCCATCGGACGTCCTGCGTCACACGTATCTGTGTTTACGGATGCGTCACTGTCGGGGTGGGGGGGCACGTGCTTGTCCCATACGGTGGCAGATCGCTGGCCCTCCCACACGCACGAGCACATAAATGTGTTGGAGCTTATGACAGTGAGGAATGTGATCAGACACTTCGCTGCCCTTCTAGAGGGCCGTCATGTCGAAGTTCACACAGACAACCGGGTAGCGGCAGCCTACATAAATCGCCAAGGGGGAGTTCGATCCCTCCCACTGTTGCGTGTCGCCACAGATTTACTGTGTTGGACACATGTCCACCTGCTGTCCATCAGAGCCATCTACATTCCGGGGGTACTGAATGTAGCGGCAGACATCCTGTCGAGAGGGGGACCCCGCGACTCCGACTGGCGTCTACATCCTGCACTGATATCACAGATCTGGATCAGGTTCGGGGAACCGTCTGTGGATCTGTTTGCGGCTCGCGAAAACGCTCAGTGTCGCCTGTGGTTTTCCCTGAGTCCCCGGGACGGACCCCCGCTCGGGGCGGACGCCTTCTCACACCAGCCCTGGCCTCGAACGCTCCTTTATGCGTTTCCACTAGTCCCTCTGATTCCCCGTCTCCTGGACCGAATTCGGTCGGAACAGCTCTCGGTGATTCTGGTGGCTCCCAGACGCGTGTCCGCGTCATGGTTTCCGGACCTGCAAGCGCTAGTGTCCGGCTCCCCGTGGAGGCTCCCGTGGAGGGCGGACGCCCTTCTCCAGGCGGATGGGATAATCAAACATCCTCCGGAAATAGGCCAACGGCTGTGGGTCTGGCCGCTGAGCGGTCACGCTTAGAGGCTTCTGGGCTGCCGCATGATGTGGTCGCCACGATTCAGAGTGCGCGGGCGCCCTCTACCATTGCGTCTTACGCTGCTAAATGGGCAGCTTTCCAGAACTGGTGCGCAGAACGGAATGTTCAAGCGCTCTCCTGCCAGCTGGCGGATGTCCTATCGTTTCTGCAGATACTGATGGACAGGGGCCTCGCATTCAGCACTGTTAAGACATATGCTGCAGCTATCTCATCATGTCATCAGGGTTTTGGAGATAGATCTGTTTTCATTCATCCCCTCACAAAACGTTTTCTAAAAGGTGTCAGGAGGAACAGACCTGTGTCCCGCCCGCTTTTTCCCCATTGGGATCTAACGGTGGTTCTGCGTGGCTTATCTGAAGCTCCATTTGAACCCTTGGACCAGGTCTCACTCAAGTTCCTGTCGCTTAAAACTGCATTGCTGCTGGCGCTAGCATCAGTTAAGAGAGTGAGTGACCTAACCGCCCTCTCAGTGGCTCCCGCATGCCTCAGGATCCGGGAGGATGGCGGATCTGCTGTTTTATGCCCCAACCCAGCCTTTGTGCCCAAAAGCATTAATGCTTCCTTCAAATCCAGGTCAATCTCATTGGCTGGACTTTTTCCTCCTCCCCATAATTCTGAGGAGGAGGCGGCTTCTCACCCTCTCTGCCCGGTGCGCGCGCTTGCACGATATGTGTCACGCACTTCAGAGATTCGTCGCTCACAAAACCTGTTTGTGCACTACAGGGAGTCTTCCCTTGGTCAGGCGCTATCGGCCCAGCGCCTTTCACGCTGGCTGTGTGAAGCCATTTCCCTCGCTTACACTTCATCAGGGCAGGATCCCCCTGAGGCACTCAGGGCTCACTCAGCCAGAGGGATTTCTTCTTCGATGGCGCTCCTCAGTGGTGTGTCAATGGAAGACATTTGTCAGGCTGCTTCATGGGCTTCCCCATGTTCCTTTACTCGTTATTATTTACGAGATGTGTCTTCAGGATCCTTCACTCGTTCAGTGCTTGGACCCCAGCAGGCTAAATGAATGCTTATGGCACCTCATTGGCCTTGCTGAGATGGATTTCATCCTCTTGTGGATGATGTTTTTTAGTGGGGGCCCCTCTCTTATTGTGCCTGCCTCAGTCTTTAAGCCTGGTCTGAGGCTGAACGTCCCCCACTAGAGGAGATTTGATTGGGTGTGTCCATTGGTTGTGTTAACCAGTGGGGCGTAAACCCATCCAGCTGCGCTTTATTCCAATAGCAGCTAGCTTAAGGGCTAAGACTAGACGAAATAGAATGTTGGTTACGTATTGTAACCCCAGATTCTATGAGTCTAGTCGCAGCCCTTAAGCCACTGGCCCCACTGGTTATGATGGGAATAAGAGCCATTGGAGGTGAGCAGTGGGGTCACTGCGGTTATATACCACGAGGGGGCCCACTATTGGTGGGCGTACATTTAAGCTCTTCATGATTGGCTGATGCGGAGATCATCCTTCCAATAGCAGCTAGCTTAAGGGCTGCGACTAGACTCATAGAATCTGGGGTTACAATACGTAACCAACGTTTTTATTCGATCATGGCATCTTAGATGTGGCCTAGTTTGTCCCCGTGTACGTTGTTGATTGTTATCCTCGGCAGGTCCTGCAGGTCACCATGGAGAACAGTAACGTTTACTATGACCCGGAAATGATTCAGGTGGGTAACAATCAGGAAGTCTCAAACTGGGGTCCGTAGCCGTTGCTATGTTGTTGGGAAATTCAGTGCAATCATTCCGTTAAAAAAATAATAACATAAATAAATTATTAAAGCTGCATTAGTTGAGTTTACCTGTTTTTTAAAGTTGGTTTTTTAGCATTATTTGCCAAATTTATCAAGGGCTATTTTGGTAAGTCAAAAAATCCACTTGTATTTCCAAAGGCACTAGTTAAAGACCCCTGCTTTGTCAACAATCTGCCCCATCAACCATTCCTGTTTCAGGGACTAGGATGCCATTCCACAGGAAAATGGGACGAGGACCTGTATGAAGTGTTGTGGCTGCATGTGGATCTTCTACAAGCTACTGAGGTCCATCACAGTGTAAAAAAAAAACCCCATAAAAATGGCCCATTTGTTGTTTTAACTGTATTATAAGTGCAGCCATTAAATCCTACTCAAAAATGCACGAATACTAACCCGAGACTTTCGGAGGGGATTTTAGGCACACAGCTGTGTTGCTGATTCCACCGATGTACAATCCATACACGTCGACTCATCAGACTTTCAATAAAATAAAACGAAACACAACTCCAACTGCTACTACTAAAAGAGAAAAATCGGTGATCTAAAAGATTCCTAACTTTATTAAGATAATATGCTAGAACTGCCAGAGGAGGGAAAACAGCGGGAAATAAATGGAAAGAGACAAAGACATGTAAACATTATTGTAGAGTGACTCACTGATTTGATTCATGAACTAAATAATTTGTGCCAACAGTGGTACTTATGAATCATTCAAATCTGAATTTTAATTAAGCTTGGAATTTAGTGATGATATTTTACATAAAAATCTCGACAACTTTCGTTGAAATCTGCTGTTGTCGAATAAGTAGGCGAAAGGCTAAAATAATGTAGAGAATTAAAAGAAAATGCTTTGTTGTTTTGCCAAATAAAATGAAACAAACGGGCATGTTGGCATGGCTAAGGGATTCCATGGGATCAGATTACTTCAATGGCTTTTACGGTCTCAAATTTTAATTAGCTTCCTAGAGTTCACTAGCACTGTGGAGAGGCCAGGTGATGAAAAAATTAAAGCTTTATGAAATGTTCCCCTAATATTAAGCCGCACCGAGCAGCTGGTAAGTACTCGGAAAATTAAAAATAATGAATGCCCACCAGGCAGGAAAATAAGCAAAAGAGCAAAAATGATTTTGAGTGCCTATTTTGTTGGTTATTATTGTAATTAGGGATTTGTAGTTATTAGGGTGGGCTGAGGTTGAAACATTTTTAGAAGGACTACAAAAGGCATTCAAGATTAAATGGAAATCTGAAATGCAGATATACTTTTCTGCTTTGCTGCAACGTCTGTGCAAAGATGAAGAAATCATAAAGGTTAATATATGCTGTTCTAAACATTTATTTTAGAGAGCATAAACATTCAAATGATCTATTTACCAACCATCAGGGCTGCGATGTTCCTGGATTTAAAGCAGCAAAATGAAAGAAGACTTCAAAGACAAATGATGGTGGTATCATCGTCTGCCCTGTGTTGCACCTGTTGGGGCAATGGACACAGCCACATGTAAAAATTAGCTAATTCGTCGTCATCTTCCTCCGGGTCCGGGTCACGGGGGCAGCATCCCAACTAGGGAGCTCCAGACCGTCCTCTCCCCGGCCTTCTCCACCAGCTCCTCCGGCAGGACCCCAAGGCATTCTCGGACCAGATTGGAGATGAAGAAGAAGAAAACAATATCATTTCTATAGTGCCTCTCAAGATAAAAATCACGAGGCGCTTCACAAAAACAAAAAATATATATAATAAATGTAACCTCTCCAACGTGTCCTGGGTCGACCCGGGGGCCTCCTGCAGGCAGGACATGCCCGAAACACCTCCCCAGGGAGGTGTCCAGGAGGCATCCTGACCAGATGCCCAAACCACCTCAACTGACTCCTTTCGATCCGGAGGAGCAGCGGTTCTACTCCGAGTCCCTCCCGAATGTCCGAGCTCCTCACCCCATCTCTAAGGCTGAGCCCGGCCACCCTACGGAGGAAACTCATTTTGGCCGCTTGTATCCGTGATCTCGTTCTTTCGGTCATTACTCAAAGCTCATGACCATAGGTGAGGATTGGGACGTAGATCGACCGGTAAATCGAGAGCCTGGCTTTCTGGCTCAGCTCCCTCTTCACCACGACAGACCGGCTCAACGTCCGCATCACTGCAGACGCCGAACCAATCCGCCTGTCGATCTCCCGATCCCTCCTACCCTCACTCGTGAACAAGACCCCGAGATACTTAAACTCCTCCACTTGAGGTAGGACCTCTCTCCCAACCCGCAGTTGGCAAGCCACCGTTTTCCGGTCGAGAACCATTGTCTCAGATTTGGAGGTGCTGATCCTCATCCCAGCCTCTTCCCATTAGCTTTTCTGTTTGGTGAAGAACAACATCTGTAAATGGTTTCTCCATGTAACCCATAAAGTAAGGATCTTCCACACATTTATGTAGACTGATGTTTTTATGAGGATCCATTATTGATTAAACTCTACACTTAGCCCTAAAAACGGAAAGTGCTCACTTTAACGGTCAAAAAGAAATGCTTGTGTCAAGTTGTGCTTCTAAGCCCACTCCAATCACAAAATGAGTAATAAATGTAAAAGAGGAGTTTTGTCAGTGCAGAGAGAAGAACAGAATCAAATAAATAAAGAAATCGCAGAAAGTAGAATGCAATGCTATGTGCTGAAGTTTAAAGAGTAACTAAACCCCAAAATAACTTCTTTTTTGCTAACTAACTGTATAATTGAGTCTTTACACTAGTTTGGTATAAATTAGAAGAAAGCCCTAATGGAGCCCATTCACCAGTATTTAACCCTAGAGGGTACATACATCTAAATCGTACAGGGTATGAAGGAATTTGGCCTTCCTGGAAAAGAACCATGAACTAGTATATTGGATGTACAAACACTCAATGACCCACAAAAGAACACTAGAAGCCTTTAAAATGGTAGCCATGCAAGTAAGAATCTAAGGAAGACGTCATAGTTCTCTTGGATATCAGGTTTTCATAAAGCTTTAACCTTTCACAGCAACATATTTCATCGTTTGGTTTTCAGACAGCTGGTCCATCACTTCTTAAACATCCTTTACAAAATTATAAAGCTGCAAAGACATTATTTTGATCTCTCCAGAACACAATCGCATATCCTAGAATTAATTTGTATCTTTTGTATCACCCCAATCCCGTAACAGTTGTCTGAACAGCCATATGCACGTATTGGCACTAGTACAGCTTTCTTCTAATGGTGCCAGTTCGCAAAGAGGTAAATAAATAAGAGCATCTGTGCTGTAAAAATTACTGACATAAATGATGATCACACAAAATTCCAGAAAGCAGATTATGAGGAATTTTATGGACAGAGGTCTGTTGTCTTGTGTCTCATTAACATTTGGTTTATCTACAAAGTTGGAGTCCAACCAGTGGCGTTTTATTGTTAAACACCCTGAATGTTGGTTAAAACCTAAAACAAAAAACATGTGAAATAAAATGTATGCATCGCTTTAGCATAAATGTACCTGATCTCATCTTGAACACGAAGCCCAAAGCAATGAGCATCATACAATTTCAAAGCAACTAAGCCCTAAGGACTAAAAAGACTCAATATTTTTCTACCGCCTCTACAAAGGTGTAAACTGTAGACAAACATGTTGTCTGTTGAGATTTAGCAGTGTCACGCCACACACCTAAAGGGAAAAGTACTTGTTCCTTCTCCCACTCTCGCTTTATCTGTCTCACACACAAACATACTTTATAGAACCACTACTGCTGCCAGTGCAGAAAGCTGTTGCTTTTGTTGGAATTACACAGAGGCAAAGATAAAGAAAATTAAATAAAAAAAACTCTCACACACACACAGCTCAGCTTTCACAACAAACATACAGAGAGGCTTAGGTGGGAAACAATATGTACTTGTAGTCATTTTTACGTATTAATGCCAATGTTAGAAGATAAATGATGCTAACATTCATGCCTGTGCCAGAATTCTGACAACCATCCGAACACTTAAGCTGAAATCTAAAGAGTCAGACTAGAAGTTGTTACGGTGATCCTGTGTGAACTGTAACCTCCGTTTCCTGTTCTTATGTATCAGGAGTAGTACGAAATGTAGTCTTTTGCTTCCAGGATCAAAGGTTGAGCTGGTATTCTACGTACATTGATTGTAACCAGGTCCGGTGCTGGCACGTGGGTGCCCTAAGCTGAATTTGATTCTGCGGTCCCACCACAATAAGGTGCACATTGTACCGGGGGATGGATTGACTCTGCGATGAACAGAGTTTGAGCCGGGGAGAGGTGTTTGGTCACCACAGATCTGCGAACCATGATGGACAGGTCAAGGAGGCCAGCTTCAAAAGGGGCCCTGGACCCCGCAGGAATTTTTTAACCACTTGCAGGGGTTCCAGGGGTCAGGGCGGGCAGTTTTAGTGAGGTTTCAATCCCCACAGGGATTTTTCATAAAACCCCATGGATTTTCTGGGGTTCAGGGCAGGCTGATAAACTAAATCAACCCCAAAAGAGCTCAAAAGACCCTCAAATAACTTTTTATCGCTTCTCCCACCTGGGACGATTGGTTGGTGCCTGCCTCTCCACTGGTGCCTTGAGCATGGTACATGTGTGATTGGCTGCTTTGATGTTTATGTTAAAAACGTGTTCACCAAACAAATTGAGTGTAAGCAGACTGTGATAGATCTGACCAGATGTGTATCGTATGTTCAAGACTTCATTATGCATTTTTTCACATCACGTAACAAGATTATTCAAATGTTTGTTGACATATTCTGAGAAAGGGACAAGCCATTCACTCATTTGTGGTGAACTTGTAAAATAATTTGACATTGTTGAACTTTAAAAGGGAATAAAACTAGATTTCATTGATACAACCAATAAGACCAATTGCTATTCAGTGACATCTTAATTAGCAAAGCCCTTAAAATTAAAGAAATCTAAGAGATACATGTCAAAGAGATTAAAACTGGTTAAAAAAACATACCTAAATAAACTTGCTTCAACAATGGGTGGCTTGTGACAGCATTAAACAAACCCGTGCACAACCAAACAAAGTACTCATGGATCATAATGGGATCCATTAATATTCTGGACGCCATTAGAATAAAATAAACACTCTAGAGACTGTGATTAACAAGTGACATTTGGAAGCATTACGTGCACAGAAACCCGGCACTAATGGAGTTTAAAAAAAGATGTCAGGACCACTCTAACTTTCGCCAACTTTTCTGTGTATAAAGAAATAAATATTTTATTTTGTGTTCGCTTTAGGTAGGCTAAGATGGTGCAGAGGGAAGAAGAAGTAAACACAGTAGAAGTTTTGCCACAAGTTTCAGTAAACCACTAGAGTCAATCCAACGACAAATGCAATTAGACCAAAAATAGAATAGGTCAAGTTTTAATGAGAAGTCATTACCACTACTGCTTGTGCCATTCTAGACTGGTTGGTAACAATTATTGTTAAAGGTAATACTTTGTATTTTATTTTCTAGATGTAATTTGAAGGTTAAATTATACCTCTATGGTAGTTAGCTAAAATAGTTTCCTTTCACTTTGTCTAAAACACCTACACTTAGAAGTAGAACAATGTGGGGTTTGCTATGGCTGGTGCAAGTGCTGGTCTTTAGAAATCAGTCAGCCAACAAGCCCACCACCCTACAGAAAAAGGGAATTGCAGCAACTTCAATCCAGGATCTTGATTTTTATGTCACAATCCAAATCTCTTGACTATGGATGAAGGTTGGGACATAGATTGACCAGTAAATCAAGAGCTTTGCTTTTTGTTTCAGCTCATTCTTCACCATGACAGACTGGTGTGACGCCCCCATTACTGAGCACGACATCACCATACATCACTCTCTTTATTACACTGTCTTTTTCCGATTTGACCAATACATTTTTCCGACTAACAAAGTACTATACTTCTTTAAATAAGCATCAGTTTAATGTTTTTAAATGGTTGAAATTGTCCAATTAATTGGTTAATAATAAGCTAATTAATTAGTAAAAGGGAAACAAATGAAAGAGTAAAGGTATACTGATTATTTGGTAAGAGGCAGACCATTTCACTAGTAGCTGTATACCAATTTATTGGTAATTAAATAGACTGACTAATCAGTAGAGGTTGAAGTTGACCAATTCATCACTTTTTTAGTGGTATGAGTGTCCACTCTGGGACTGGGATATTGGGGTTCAAATCCTAGTCAGGTCATACCAAAGATTGTAAAAGTTGGACCTCCCTGCTTGACACTCAGCTTTAAGGGATAAGATTGGGGGGTTAAACCACCAAATAGTTCCCGAGTGCAGCCACTGCTGCAGTTCACAGCTCCCCATGGGAATGGGTCAAATGCAGAGGTGTAATTTCAGCAGTGTGTGATGATGACTAATGGGGCTTTAAACATTGACCAGTTTAAGTAGTTGGAGATGGGAAACTTAATTAAATGGTAAATGGCCTATATTTCTATTGTGCCTTCTTACCCCGGTTTCACACTGGAAGCATCAGTGGCACAAATCGGCAGTGGAACGGTTTACTTGCAGACTTCTACGCAGTCCTTTTCACACCGGAGAGTCTTGGCTGTGGCACTGAGACTTCCAAAGTCATGGTTTATTTATGCAACTTTCCATTAAACCAAAAAGAAAGAAATCATGTTTGATATCACTACTCCAAAGGACACAACAGGAGCATTCTCTGGTCGGAGCATCCTACCGATTGATGAACAACCAGCTCTACCTCCTGAGCTACTGCTGTTCCTAATTAAGGGGTAGACCAATTAATCAGTAGAGGTAAGCCTAGAAATGATTTTTTGCTAAACCCAATTATCTACAGAAGTGGATTATTTAATTGATAATTGATAGTCATTACGATTATAAGGTAGACCATTTAATTGATAGAAGAAACAGTCAATCGCTTAGAGGTAGATCAGTGGAAATACACTGATTTTCTTATCATATGCTACCTAAACATGAATACTTTTCATTCTTCATTTGTTTTTTATGAGCATTGCTGTTTCTTTGTCATGTTATAATAAGATTTTCTTACTGTCCCAAAAAGAAAATAGACTAAATAAGTAAGTAAGTAAGAAAGCTTTGTTTATATAGCACCTCTCACAGACAAAAAGGTCACAAAGTGCTTCACAAGTTAAAACAACACATAAAAAGGCTACTATAAAATACAGTCACAATATACATAAATAGTCGTGCACAGCCAATCCGCATACAAAATATGTTTAGAATGCACGGAGAAACAAATGGGTTTTCAGATTGCTCTTAAAATCCTCAACTGAGTCGAGTGAACGTAAGAACAGAGGTAACTCATTCCAGAGCCTTGGCGCGACGGCCTGGAATGAGCGATCTCGTGTCTTGAATCGAGTACGGGGGACCATAATAAGATTTTGATGCAACGATCTCCACCTTCGAGAAGGCATGTAAGGACAGAGCATATCTCGAACGTACAGTGGAGCCTGACCGTGCAGCGCTCTGAAAGTCAGCACAAGAATTTTAAAATTGATGCGAGAAGAAATTGGGAGCCAATTAAGAGCTTTTAGAATGGGGGTAATGTGAGATCTTCTGTTGGCATGGGTCAGATTTCTAGGTGCACAATTTTGAACTTGTTGTAAGCGGGACAACTCTTTTTTTGTTTAGACAAGAAAATGAACTGTTATAGTAGTCTAAACTGGACGATACAAAGGCGAGAACAATCAACTCATGATCATTTTTGGATACCAATGTTCTGAGTTTGGAAATTTCTCTCAAATGGAAAAAACAATTTCTAGTCAAAAAGCAGTAGCTGGACCAGGCGGGCGATAAATCAGCACACAATGAAATGGATGAGATGAACCAATCTTGATCATCTGTGATTCAAAAGAAGTAAACGCTTGAGTGTTTATCACTTTGCAAATTAAAGTCTCCTTGAAAACAACTGCAGTCTCCTTGAAAACACCTGCGAGACCTCGTCCGTGGCGAGAGGGTCGGGGCATCCCAAAAACATAGCAGCCGGCAAGACAGAGTTCATTGAGATGGATATACTCCCCTTCTCTCTGCCAGGTCTCAGTAACGAAGATGAAATCCAGTTGTTGGCTGGAAAAAAGTTCATTTAAGGAAAATAATTTGGTTGCAATAGAATGAGCATCAAACAGACCACACCGGCAAGAGAGTGTCGTCACAGGCTAAGGAGCTGAATTCAGCGGGATAGGTCGCAGGAAGGAGACGCGATCACGTGATCTCCAGCTGACCGAGGAAGACACCAGCTGATCCACCGGTGTAAACAAAGGGCTGCAAGGCGACGACACATCCAAATCAAAGTACCAACTCCGCACCGGCTGCAGGACATCTGGCGCGACGATCCGAAAGGACGACGGCGGGGGCGTCCCGTCACCACGGTCACCACAACACAGCTTGACAAGAGGGATCCTCCGCAAACACCTGATAAAAAGTCAGTTTGGATTTTGATCAGTTTAGTTATAATGCACTGACCCTCTTATTGTACATGTGCCTTGGACATGATGGGAAAGTATTGTTTGTCAGTTGTTGAAGCTTATTTTGTCAAGAGGTTTCAAAGATGATATTCAAGGCCAAGAGCCCTGTTTATGTAGATCGCCAATGGCCACTTATGGGGCAAGATCAGCTGAACTTTAGATCCAGCCATCAAAAAAATACCACAAAGTTCATTTGCTTGCTACATAAACATCAATGGGGGCTCCCTGCTGCAGAGCGTAGAGGTTCTGAGTGCAATTTGCTGATGTGAACTTGAAGTGAAGCACTTTCTCTTGGCGTGCTGTGTCGAAGACGACCCCTGCCTTTAGACAGTCATGTAAACACAAATTCTATACGCATGCTGCACATCTTGGTTTGTTCTTCTAATGTGAACCCCCCCCCCCCCCCTCATTAATTTCCAATGATTGTCCTTATCAAGCAAACCTGTCATACAAGCTATGGTAATCCTTATGTAATAATAAATTGTGCTCTTAATTGTACTCTTATTTAGGCAGGACTGCATGACTCGTACAACATATATTTGTTGTGACAGCTTTGGCGTGCAGTTGCAGAGGGTAGAGAAGGGCAAAGACAGACTCCCCTCTGGGAGATGCCCAGTTAAACCACACTTCTACGGAGCAGCACTACTCGGGTAGCCCACGGTTCATGCATCACGCTTTAGTATCACTAGTTGACTTTTTCTGCTTCCACTATCGCCACCATGACTCAGGACCTTGGCACCCTACCTTGTCTGGGACTTAAATGCAGAATAAACAAGTTCTTACTTGAAAGTGATGAATTATAAAGGTAGCAAATTGTGTAGTCAGTCACACTCAAAGAGAGATATAATATATGCATACCCACACATGAATACTCACAGGGGAGGGTAAATAGGAGGAATTCCCGCAGGGAGCCTGCTGAAGTAAATTAGCTTTATACGTAAGTCTATCAACAGTCAACGCTAATACGCAGTGGTACAATTGGATCATTGGTGCAGTTATCTCAGTAATTGTCAGCTGTATTTTGTGTTCAGAGCAGATGTATTACTCTGAACTAAATAGAGCTTGTGTTGGGAAACACGTGAGGCGGTAAAACCACCAGTTGCAGGTGTTACGCAAGTTCTATGTGGTTTCCAGCAAATTAAATCAGGGACATGTAAAATCTCCATCATTCTATCAAACAGACCACTGACAGACAAAAATGACCTGTAATTGATGAAAAGAACATACATGTGCCCATTTATATCCCTACAAAGGGCAACAAAGCACCCAGACCAGCAGGTTTACATCTCACTCATTAGCATCCGTCTCTGCAAACAATGGAAGCAATAATTAGTAGTGGATGCCCCTCTGGGTGTCAAATTGGGCTCATTTCTGTCTCCATTCCATCCTGTTCCAGTGGTGAGATGAGCAGCTGTTAACCTGCTGTGCCTCTGCAGGGTTTTCACTGATGAGAAGGTGCTTGACAATCGATTCCTCAGCATTCACTCCGAGGCTCTGATCAGTACCAGAAGCTCCTTCGGCTGGAGCTCGCTCTTAATGGCAACTTTAACGAGCCGCTGAAACACTACTCTGAGTTTTGGTAATTGGAAGGGAAAAGCAGGTGTTAAGCTTTTGTATTCTCCCTGAAAGAAATACCACTCAAACACACATTTTCTTAAATTTAGCACAGAAATCCAGTTTTTGTCTACTTTTGAAAGTTTTAGAAGTCACTTCTCAACATGTGACATATTCCAGAACATATCCTGGATATGGTTATGCAACATTTTCATTCAGTAAGATTTAATCTTTCCTTGAAGGTTGATCTCTGTACCACCTCAAGCTATTCAAAGTCTTTTCTATTGACTTCTTTGCCCTATTGAATCTGTCGCATTGTCATTCAGAGCTGTATTCGGTTTACGTGTGACTGTAATTAACAGTAAGATCTATTTAAAAGGAAAATGTGTTTGGCTCTTGAGGATCATATTGAAGGTTACTAGATTAAAAAGCCATCTCATTAGGGTCCAAATCTTTACTCGATTCACTTCCCGAAATTACTCCTTACACATGAAGACGAATGCCCTTGATTGCCTGGTTGCACAGCTCTGTTTCCCTGCTGCCTGCATGCACTCAACCCCCCTCTCTTATCTTGACTCTCAACCCACCAACTGCAAAAATCAGGGGGTGCATTCAGTTCCACATTAGCACATTGTCCTCCTTTGATGTCTTCCCTCCAGCAAGCCCCCTAGTGAGGAAATTTGTTACGTTGAAGAAGTGAGAGCTTCTGTTCTTCCTCGGCTAAGGATCCTCGCTATAGCTCACACCGAACGACCCCTTAACTCAATAAGGTACTGTTGGTCTAAGGTAAACTTTTTAACAAAAATCCAAGTTTTCTTGAAGGAATGGGTGTGTTTCCCAATTGCGGTTGGGCGGAAAAGTCTAAGAAGATTTTTCTCTTGAGTTTTCAAACCCTCCATGCTTATACTTTCATAAAGAATGGATACCAAAAGCTCTTAGGAGTATAACCTCCAGTCAACATTACCCTCTATATGAAGATTAATCTGCTCTACATCCTTGAACCTAACTGAGGATGTGAGTGGTTTCTGAAACCACAAGAGAGTTGATGTAGTTGCATCTAATTGGACCATTAAGTTAGCTAATTCTTTAAGTGGGCAGGTGTGCCCAAGGGCATCGTAAAAAGTAAATGACAGTATTGATGTTTCATTCGAAACAACTTCTTCTTTCAGAAAATTTACTGTTCATTCTTAGATGACTAAAATTCTGACATGATAGAAGTTATCGAATCAAGATAAGTGGGCCGATAGGGTAGTATGAAATAAGTGATGGGCCGTAGATTGGATTAGTTCCTACCCACCTCTTTAAAGCTTGTGAACAAGACTAGGGGTGTTCTTGAAATGTTTGGATCTAGACCAGATAAATAAAACTCAATCCACTTTACAGTCAAAGGTTTTTTTTCCATAAATTCTTTAAACAAAGTACTAGATTTATACCCTGCTACTCTAGTCTTACCAACCACTCAACGTGTTTGGCACAAATCACACTCACTCATCACCAAAACAAACTTGTAAATCATGAAATACAAGACAAAAGTTCTCAGTTTTAAACTTTAAACAACATTGAGACAGTTGTTACCTATTTGTTTGCACGTACTCATTAAACTTTAAAACTGCTATTTCACAGAAATTGTTAGGGGTCTTTTTTGTTGTATTTTGATGTTTGCTTATGGTCAGCATTCTCACCTCTTTGTTGCATGTCATGGGTATTACAATACATTTTAATTCCTACTTTTGGTCTAGAAGTTTTTTTACTTAGAGGGAAATATACTCATCTATTTAAGACCTCAGTGTAATCCTAAAGGTGCATGAAGTAACACTGACATCCTATGGTCAAATTTCGGTAAAGCAGTCCATGTATCAAAACAAACAAGTCTGTTTTGAGCCACTGTAGGCAGCTATGGATCAGCGCCAGAAGATTCTAGATGGCGACATTGAAGAGTCAAACACAGTATGTTGATAAGTAGATAAATATATGTCACTGTGATATCGAGTTGTTGGTAATTATTAAAGTAGCTTGAGATATTTTTAGAGCTGACTGTTTCTTTCTAATTTATGTTAGCATTTTTAGCTCAATGTTAGCCTCTAGCCTTCTTCAACTCATGTTATGATAAAACAAAAAAGACTCCTAGGGTTACAAGAAATAAATTCTGGGCCGCTCCTTTTAACTGGCTTACAATGTTCTTCCACAACTCTTTAATTCGGATCAGCGCCACCATATTTAGCCTCGCTTCTGATTTGTTTTGTCCCTGCAAAATCATCACGTCTGGCTCAAAGTGACCTTCTGGTGGTTACTTGGTCAAAGGGGTGATCGTTCCCTTTTGGGTCTAGGTCCAGAGCTTTGGAACCATCAGTCCACGTCTCTGCCCATTTGTAAAGCTAGACTTTAGATCAGTTTCTTAGTTTTTCACTGTTTTTCCGATAATTATTTTGTTTGATTGTTTTGAACTCTTTTATTGCCTTTTATTATTTTATTCCTGTATGTTATTTTTACTACAATGCTGTTTTTTTGTGTGTTTTATGTGTTCTTTGCACTATGTTCAGCTCCTTGGGCCTCCTTGACTGGGCGAGAGAAAGGGGCTTTATAAATAAATAATTGAATTCTATTTAACTTAGTAGCGCTTTTTGCCAGTCGGTGTTGAATTACAAATGTCGGTGCAGACTTGACAAACCCATGTGCTCAAATATGATTGGATCTGGAACCAGGAAGTATGGAGGCATGACAGAGGGTAAATAGTGACTGTGTCCCTCTTTGTCTTGTTTGGAAGGAGAAAAACTGACACCCCCAGCCAACTGAGAATAAATCTGTTTCAGTGTAACCTTCCTTTCAACATGATTGAGACATTACACTGTGACTATTTTACCGTAAAATTGGTACTTATTGTACCTTTAAAAGTTTAACTTCCTGAAACCCTGCACCCTAATAACAGGACATTGGCTACTTGCACTATAAAGTATTCTCTTCAACTTAGACCTGTTTTAATTAGCTGGAGACACTTAATGATTTACAGTTTTCTAGGTTAAAGCTTCATCTTCTCAGATAACAGAAAGTTGTCAAAGAAAACATATTAAAAACATTGTATGTTTGACTTGTTTGAATTTGGTGTACGGACTCTAAAAGTACAGCCGTATCCCATTCAGATGAAAACAAGTTAAAAACACATTAACCAGCCCATTTGGTTCCCTATGCTGCTACTTGACAAGTGATGCAAAGCTGGAAACTCCCATTTAAAACTAGTTATAGTGGAAGAAACATGTTCAACTTTTGATTTAAAAGCCATAATCTTGACAGCTGCAACTTAACCGCACAGAGTGCTCTTCAAACATGAAGAAAAGAACAAAAACAGGTGAAAGAGGGAAATGAAAGAGTCAGACATGAAATGGAAAAGAGAGAAACAAAAGGGATGGCAGCGAGTGGAGAGGATGCTGCACCTCCACTCAGGGGACCTCAGCGTTTGGAGTCTGAGGTCTCTCCGTCTTTTTGAACACAAGTCAACGGGAGTCTATGCTGGAAAAGGGATTCCTTTTTAGAGCAACGGGGAGATGCTGCCTCACTGTCCTGGGCTCATCTCTGTGGTGTAAGGGCTCCCTAAAAGGCCTTTTTAAATGGGAGCATCAACTATTAAATCACCGTTTAGCATGGATTACATTTTAAAAAGTCTTAGTTGTTTCATTAAGGACTTGGGAAACACAGGTTATAAAACCAATGCTATTACAATAAAAATGGTGTGTGTGTGTGTGTGTGTGTGTGTGTTTTGTTTTAGAAATACAACTAAACAGTTTTTAACACTTTATGCCAGTTGTTTAAAAGTGGGTTTCAGTGACTGTGTAGGTAGAAACTTGACCAACTTCACATTGGACATCACTCGGTAGGCCTCTGCTGACCAGAAACCACACTTAGGTTTGTGGGACAGGTAAGTGCATAAGGGGGAGCCCGCTACCTGCTTTATGGCTGCTAGCTGTTTACTCTGCTGGTAGTTAATATAAAGGCTAGCAATTATCTTTATCGGTTTGCCACAAAAGAATAAAATAAAATGCACAAAAAGAGGACAGATGCTTTTTTTGTTGGCATCATGGTGGAGCCAGGAAGTAAAAGGAAGAGAGTAATATCTTTGGAGGTGAAGCAAAGAGCCAAAACCAGCGAGAACATCGGAGCGGCATACACCCATTTGACGGAGCTAAAGGAGGCTACAAAATCATGGACTGATAGTGACCTGGCTTTGTTGCAGCTGGACGTGTATTAATAATATTTTTTGTCCAACAGTTTGGACCACTTTACTTAGTGGTTCATTTTAGCATTAGTTGGCTCATGCTAGTGTTAGCTTTTTTGTTAGCATTAGCTACAGCAAGCTGATGTGGGGTTACCAATATTAATACAAATAACCTATTTTGTGGCGCTTCTCAACAGGAATTCATGTGGTTTTATGTTGGAAATCCCCCTTTTAAAGCAACCATTTCTTTTTGAATCCTCACAAAACATATGGACGATTGGCAATGGACGCAAGGTAAAATCAGTTCAAATATGGAAATTCGAATATGTTTCAAACAGAAGCCAATCCCTTTGAATCTGTATTTCAAAATAAAACAGTTGTTCTTTCATCCATTTGTGCAAACTAAAGTAAATCTTAGTAATAAGAAAGCCACCATTTCTATACAGAGCTTGTAGTTTTTTCCAGTTTTACGATTATTTCTTCTTTTTATTACTGTGTTGTACCGTTGATCCGGCATCACAAGTCAACACGACAACAAGCAGGGATTACGAGTGTAAGCTGTCAGGGTCAGCTGCACCTCAGAGGTACCTGAGCTGAGCAAAACCTCGTATAATTGCACTTTTTCATCTATTGAATTCCTAAATATTACTGAGCTGTACAATGATAATGAAAGTACCACAGTGTAAATACCCATTACAAACGTGTGATTCATATTTTTGTTCATTGTTTCAGTTCGAGGCAGGATTATTGACCGTTTAAAGAACTGATTTATTGCAGGAGGGAAAAGCCGACCAGAATCCAATCCTTCTACTGAGATTTGCAACGATGGAGCAAAAAGTCCTGTTTGAGGTTTAAATGGTCAGGTTTACGTCATGACAACTCAAATGAAAAACTCATCCATTTAGATGTAATTAAAACTTGAAATAATGAATTCTTATGGTCATGTCCTTTTGATTGATAAGTAGCAGATGAGCCGTCAGAGCTAGCGCTAGCAGCTAGCCCCGTGCTTGCTCCAGGGAAGAGCTCAGCCTGAGATTCACATTAAGTGTTGCAGCCTAGAAGGCAGATAATAGCAGAGTCACTCAACCATCTGGCCAAAAGCGTCTGCCAACCTCTTTTAGCTTTGGTTAATTCTGTTAGCTCGTAGCTGCATTTGCTCAGAGTTTGATGGGTGTCAATCATCTGCCCCCACCAATCACAGCCTCGCACTCAGCTCCACCCCTTTACCCATTTTTGTACTTTGAGTGACGAGACACTTGATGCAACCCAAAATAGCGAAACTGGGTGTGTTGCTATGTGGTAGAAAGTCAATGTTATAACATAGGTGACCAGCAGAGGCCACTGTATTTTAAAGAGCACATTATGGTAAACCATAAAAGAAGACTACATGTGGTGAGGCAATATAAAGTTTTTGAGCAGCAACTCAAACAAACAGAATGGTTTGCTGTGTGATCCTTCACTAGCCCATGAAGAACAACACATGGTGTCAGGAGTGGGATGAGTGAAAGTGAAGACTGACAGAGAAACCAGTCAACAGTTCCTATCAAGACGGAAAGTTTGAAGCCACCAGAAGGACTGAAGCTGGTGGGAAACTTCGACAGCAACTGGAGGTGTTTCAAGCAGCAGTTTGAGCTGTATATGGCTGCCATGGGGCTGGGCTACAAACCAGATGCAAGAAGGATTGCATTGCTACTCACTGTAGCTGGTCCTCAAGCCATTGAAGTCTTCAACACCTTTGAATTTGAAGAAGCAGCTGACAGAACCACACAGTGGGTACCACCTACTGGACTTTCATTCAGCTCTTTGGAAGTCTACGGTTTATAGTTTGAGGGTTTGTCCATTATTTATGCGGATGATGATGGCTTATCCATACTCAAATTTGATCTCAGTCTATGTAAAGTTGACCTAATTTTAGACATTTTTCTGATAGCTATAATGCTTTCACATACCGTAGTAGGTGACATGTCCAAAGCCATTATTGTGTATTGGTTGCTTAGCAGAACAGCAGAGTGTGGCATTGAGCTTGTTGCAATTTTAACTGCAATAACTCTGCAGGCAGGTTTTTACATCTTATCCACAAAGATGGAGGAAAAGCTAATCCTGACTTGACTTGATAAAACCTATAAAGACATACGACTTGACCTGGACTCAAACACCAATGACTTGCAACTTGAATCGACTTGCATCTGTTGACTTGATGATGTCTTGAGCATCTTTGATATTTTAGCACAAACGTGGCACAACATGGACAAAAATCATAAATCATTCTTCGCTCTGGGGTTGATCTTGTACTGCTAAATGCAACAGCACTTTGTTTATAATCAGTTTCTGCTCGTTTGAGCAAATAAACAAAGCTTGAAGAACCTTTATTTCTGGAATTTATTAATTATCATTGTCATCAAATTGAAGTTGGACAGATGACTTGATTATGACTTGAAAATTCTAAGTTAAGGGCTTGGACTTGACTTGGATTTGGTTGTCTTTGACTTGGACTTGACTCGAGACTTGTGACTTGCAAAGCAGTGACTTGGTCACACCTCTGTCAGCAACCAAGCACGTCTGAAGGACAAATAAGATGAGGCCAGAGAAGTGAGAGCTCCCAGATTCCTCATAACAAAACTGATCTGAATCTCCTTTGACTCGAGCTTCTCACCTCCGTTGCCATTCAGATGACGAGCTGGGACATTGAAGTAAGTCAGCCCCAAGGGAGTGAACCACATGTTTGTTCAAAAAAAGTTGGATTTTGATTTGAATTTTAAGTCTAAAGACACACTATTTTACCCTTGCTTTTAACAGTTAGCTGTTAGTTTGGCTTTTACTACTCTTACTTTATCGTCCATTGTAAGGTTTCATTGGTTTTATTGGTACGTTTTTTTGTCGGCTGTATTTTGTAGTACTGTTTTATGTTTTTTTAACTCTATTATTGTGTGACTGTTCAGCACTTTGGTCAGCCGTATGGCTGTGTTTTTAAAGTGCTATATAAATAAAGGTGGTATGGTATGGTATGAATGTTGAACAGGGTTAAAAATGAAGGAGGGAAAGTCTCTGGAAAGCAAATACCGTAATTTCCGGACTATAGAGCGCACCTCAGTATGAGCCGCACTAACAAAAAAAGGTTTTCTACACACACACACACACGCCGCACTCAAATACAAGCCGCGGCGCAGCAGCCACATGCAGGTCTCCGGCGCACAGCGCATGTATGGCCATAAACATAAGATAATTAGACAGAAAGAGGCTACACAGAGGTTTTTTGTTGTTGTATTAATTCAACAAAACGAATTTTAAACACGGGTGAACGTGCCTGCAAGTTTAGAAAATAAAACAGCGCTGATAGCATTCATATTTCTGCATGGTTATAAAATAAAAACAGAACTGACACGTTATTACCGGTAATTTGCATGTTTAGAATAAAAGAACAGCGCTGACACAGCATTAATAAGCCCTGGATGATTAGAAAATAAAAACGGCACACAAAACATGCCTGGTTAGTAAATAAAACACGCTCGCCTACCAGAAAAAGTCATTCGCTCTCATCTTCCTCCTGCGCACTAAAGCCATTAAAGTCCTCTTCTTCAGTGTCGGAGTTGAACAGCCTCAGAAGACCTTCGTCACATACCTTTTCTGTGGCGATGTCAGTGTCACTGTCCGTGTTGCTGTCATCATCCCCGGGTGGAGCTGGCTTGAATGAGTTCCCGCTGCCGTCTCCAGCGCCGAACCATGGATTCATTCATGCCAAGCTTACGTGCGGCAGCACTGTTTCCCTCCTTTACTGCCAGGTCGATGGCCTTCAACTTAAATGCAGCAACATATGAACTCATACGTGTAGTTACCATGATCATGTATGTATTTGAAAAAAATTCTTCGTTGTGCCGGCTGCTTGCATGTGCTAAATTAAAATGAGCACGTTCTTCGATTTCCACTTTTGACTCCCACCTGTTTCACTTTCTACTAAAGCGCCCCCTGGCAGGTGAAGGGAAGTCTTCAGAAAAGCCGTACCTCATTATAAGCCGCATGGTTTAAAGCGTGGGGAAAATGTAGCAGCTTATAGTCCAGAAAATACGGTACTTGGGGAAACACTGCTTGAATAGATGCATTATCATTCAGTATGTTGCTGTCCTGCGTGCCGTCATTTGAAAATCTCAGGCTTCCTGCCTCGACTCTGATCCCTTCACCCATAGGCGTCATTTTAACCGGGGACATGTCCCCGGCAAAATTTATGATTGGCTGCTGTGTCCCCCCCACTTTCAAAAAAGCCTGCTGATGAGGATTTTTGTTTTACCAGCTCAGATCTTATACCAGGGGTCGGCAACCTGTTCCCATCAAAGAGCCATTATTACCCGTTTCCCACAGTAAAGAAAACACCGCAGTAGCCGCGGCGTTGTGGGCGGGGCCTACCCTCAGACAGCAGAGAGCTGCTCACAACCAGGTGACAGCAGCAGGTACAGGTCACTCGCATGGACATCGCACCCGTGGGGGATTCAACACCCACACTTTTCCAGCTGTTTTGCTCACCTCCACACCAGTCTGGTTTCTTTACGTCACACTCACTCTGTTTGCCTCATCTCCTTCTTCACCTCCCGCTTCTGACAGCCGATGTCGGGTTTCCAGGAGAGCAGGAGAGGGAGGGGCGGAAGAGCTCGACTGAATTCATCATTTTACATCTTGACATTAGCTGTACAAAGTCTGAGTTTGATAAAGTGAAGAACAATAATTTGCAGAGGTTTATAACAGGCGCGGCGCCAGGTTCTCATTTTTGGGTGGGCCACGGTAATTCTGGACGGACCTTAATAAGCAGTGACTTAAGTGAAGCAGGCAGGTCGCGCTAGAAAATGTTGTTTAAAAATACATCATAAATGTGTTCCCCCGTCATTTTTATTTATAAAATATGAAGTAAAAACTCCCAGTTTAATTTTCATTCATTTGTCATTAATATTTAGTCTACACCCGTACGTTAAGTGGACCATCTTCCAGTAAACGCACAGCATGCAGCCCACCTCTCCAAATGCGTAAAATGTGCATCAGCCGCTAGTTAGGCGCGCCGCGCGCACCGTCATCTATCAGCCCAGACAAGAGCAGAGCAAATAGAGAAAGAATAGAGGATAATTGTGTCTGGATGTGGATGGAGATTACATTTTACAGCAGCCTGATCATCATTTAAATACGTAAACCATCACCTGTCTTCTAGTCCACGCTATCAGCATTATTTTAATTGGAGTGTGTGTGTTTTCCACTTCAAACACTGGTCTAACCAACCAGACCAGCGTGTCCAGTAACACATTAATGTTACAATTAAACTTGATTAACCCCAGAGCCACGCGCACTGCGCTGTACTGACTGTAAATGAGGGGGAAACGATTTAATCGGATCCTTTTCTTTTCAACATGGTTTCATGTAAAGTTTCATTCAGTACAAACTTTAGTTACACCAATCTAACGAGACAGAGCCTGGATTTGGATTCTGAACAGTTTAAACATGTTTAAAACGGAGACATGCGTGACGCGTCTAAAATTTGCACCTGCTCCGCTATTATGGAAATTAAACTAACAAGATGAATAACATCAAATTATTTTAGGCACAGACATCCCCCACACTTTTGAAAAGCTTGCAACGCGCCTGATCGCTCGTGTACGTCTTAATTATCTTTCATTAGACGATAATCAATAAAATGATTTATATAAAGTGGATCCAGAAGTTGTAGCCCGTCTCTGCCTACAATTTTTGGTATTTTTCACCCTGTTAGTGGTTTTACTGAGCAGGTGCCACTTTTGTCATACGTTTCTTTTAAAAACATGTTTAGACTGTTCAGAATACAAATCCAGGCTCTGTCACGTTTGATTGTTGTAATTAAACTATGTAGGTGGGGGAGGTCAGAAAGCAGCTCAGAAGCGCCGATATGATTACGCACAAGCGAGAGGCGTCAACCCGGTCTCACAGTAAGACCAGGTTGGAACTGTTCAGGTTTACGCAGACAATCTTTACATAGAATTGGCATACAGATGTAAAATTAATGCAGTAAAATATAAAGCATTTTATTTAAATATCCATTCATTATTTTACAAGCAAGAGCCGCATGCGGCTCCAGAGCCGCGGATTGCCGACCCCTGTGCTAGCCTACTTTATTGTCCCCAGCAATTTTTAAACACCACTCAAGTGTATGGTTATTGTCCCCAGCAATTCTGAAAACAAACTGACACCCTTGCCTTCACCTCTCTCTGGGAATGCAGACAGTGAAAAGACCAAGAATAGACCATCTATGACTTCCACCGCACCACTCAAAACAACACAAAGGCTGCCGTTTTTACCGCTCCACAAATCTAAATGTGAACGGGCTCCATATTTTGTAACAAAGATGGGAGATCAAACTAACCTGAGGCTTTCTGCTTCTCTCTGAGCCCAGCTCTGGCATCTGTGTTTTTGTGGCAATGGCACCATCATAAAGCATTTTTATCACAGCCTGATCCTTGCTTATGTCGGGTTATTTAGCACATTGGTGCACTGAAATATTACCAGGTGCCTTTTTATTTTCTTTACTGTTTTTCTCCACCTGAAGAGTGAAACAAAATCTATAATATTCTAACATATCCGAATCAACCAAACTGCTAAACACGAGGTTGACTGCTGACTCTGGCATCAACACACAATAATACAGAAACTATTCAGTTTTTTAACCCAAGAAAACTGTGTTCATCCATTCACTTTCCTCCACTGTTTTGGCGTTGGGCCGTGGGGGCAGAAGCCTAAGCAGAGAGGCACAGTCTTCCATCTCCCCAGCCACTTTGGCCAGCTCCTTCAGGGAATCCTAACCATTTCCTGGCCAGCTAAGAAGCAGGGTCATTCCACGTACTGAGAGCCAGCTTCTGTAGCGAGGATCAGACTGTCAAGGTCCCCAACTTCAGTCACTGCCCATTTGGCCCTTCCCATGAGTGGTGAGCCAATGGAAAGGGGGACCCGCGTCACCTTAATGCTCTCCAACGTGCCTTATCTCCAGGTCTAAAGGAGTCTGGAATGGGGGGCCCCAATGACCTGCATCTAGGCGAGGGAACACCGTTTCCATTTGTATCCATCATCCCAAGGGGTCTATGCGCTGCACAGTCTGATCCTTCCACCACGGTAAGGTGGACAACCAGGGAGGGGCTATATTCCATATTTTGATTTAGAAGAGTTTCAAATGTATGTGAATATATAGTGTGGCCACGACCCACAGACAGAGCTACTGTAAGTCATGAGACTGATCTATGGTTGTCTTGCAATCTGTTTCTACATGCTGTTGGACAACGAACAACGTGAAGTACTCATCGCTACGGATGTCAGTTAACGGACCAGTCCACTATAAACTATCACAAAAGACGCAAATTCACAATTTTTCTAAATGAAGGACTTAAGTACCGCCATCTGCTCTTGACTCAAAGAAAAGCCCAAGTCTGATCCAAAGTTCAAATGAGCCTTCATCTTACTTGTTCCGCTCCGTCGCATCTTCCCGCCCACCAAACCAATAGAGCGCTGTGATTGGCCTAAAGCTTGGTTTATGCTTGACGCATTCACTTTCCGTTTGGTGATGCGGCTCGCGGATGGAACGCGCTTCACAACTTGCAGCGTTTATGGTTCATGCGGCTTGTCGCTGCGGTGAGCCAATATTCTCCCAAACTGTAGGGGGCAGCATGGAGCTCTACAGCATGCATCCAACACTACACCATAGTAGAAGTAGAAATTACTGTTGTTTACAACATGGCATTCCAGCATTTTTTAACAGCGTTCTCGTCTTTTCCGACAGTGCGAGCTATTTCTCTCCAAGAATTATTGACAACATGTTGATCACGGTGATCTTTGAGAGCTGAGTCATACAAATGTCTGTATTCACGAACCTCTGCCATACTATTTTGTGCCAGTCCGCCATGTTTTTCCGCGTCCGACCGTCCGCATGGTTAGAAAATTTCCGAGGTGCGCGGTGCGGAAATTTTGGGCCGTGCGGAGGCGCGGTGGAAGGGCGTGGTTGTTAAAACAACGCAATTTCGCCGCGCGGACCTCGCAGACGCGTCAAACATAAACCAACCTTTACACAGTACTGCTCAGACCAGTGGTAGACCTGCCGAGGCTCCTATAGAGCGTGGCTAGACCGACCTGCAGAGCAAAATCACTTTGATTTGGCTACTGTCTGTCTAGATTTCCCGGCTACGGTAGCTTATCAACCCTGTCCGAACATCACAGTTTCGCCAAACAAAGCTTGCTAGCGACAACAGGTAAGGTATTAACTCTTCATAACCCTTCATCATCCATGCTTTGAAATGTCGTTATGTGAACATATTTTTACATGAGCAAGAATTATTAGTCTAATTTCAAGTGTTTAACGCCTGCTTGTGCAGGGGTTTGGAACCATGAAAGTGTCTTCTTTGACATAAGGTTAAAGTGCCAATTACGCTGGATTTAATAAAGAGTTAGGAATTAATAGCTGAATCAATTAGCCTCTCAGGCTACGGCTTAATTAAGCTTTTAGCCCTGTTTCAGTGCACCTTACCGATCTGCTGTTACACAGAGCGAGAGCTGCTGTCCCCAGCAAAATCTCAAACCAAGGGGAAATATGCAGGGAAAGTAAGAAGTGTGAAACTTCCATTATGGTTTTTTTAGGAGCATCTCAACAGGAGGATGCCCTGCAGGTTAGCTTTATGAGCTAACATTAGGGAAGTATTTTAGAGTGCACCATGTTGCAGTCAATTATAATAAGCTGCTCTGCCTGCTGAGTTGTATTCTGTCATTCTGTGCAGATATATTTAGAACATTAATAACACATACTTAACAGGCACATAACGCATAAAACTGTGAAGCTTGTATCAGTACATTAGTATTGTCAGCAAGGACCAGAACCTGAAAGTACTCATGACAGACACGCTGCTGTTATACCGTCATGAAGAATCTACAGGAAATAGGTGTAGGAGAGAACTAGAACCGGACCTGAATGAGAAAGAAATAAAGTTAAACTAAAAATATTTTATAAAATGAAATCCTGAGGTGAAATATTGTCTACACTCAAAAAATAACCAACACATTTTGACTGATTTAATAAGAAAAACAAAATGTTATTTTGGTTTAATAAAAGGTGTGTTTTGGTGGATGTATGTCATTGGAACACTGTAGAAAGTCGTCATCATCGTCTTCCTCCGCTTATCTGGGTCGCGGGGGCAGCATCCTAACTAGGGAGCTCCAGACCGTCCTCTCCCCGGCCACCTCCACCAGCTCCTCCAGCAAGACCCCAAGGCGTTCCCGGACCAGATTGGAGATGTAACCTCTCCAACGTGTCCTGGGTCAACCCGGGGGCCTCCTGCCGGCAGGACATGCCCGAAACACCTCCCCAGATGCCCAAACCACCTCAACTTATTCCGGAGGAGAAGAGGTTCTACTCCGAGTCCCTCCCGAATGTCTGAGCTCCTCACCCTATCTCTAAGGCTGAGCCCGGCCACCCTACGGAGTAAACTCATTTCGGCCGCTTGTATCCGCAATCTCGTTCTTTCGGTCATTGCCCAAAGCTCATGACCGTAGGTGAGGATTGGGTTAGAACTACAGAAGGTGATATTTTAAATAGGCACAATGGGTGGGGTCAAGGGTCGGGCTGTTTTTAATAAGATAACACACTTTGTCCTTGGCTGCATTTGTGGTAGCTGTTTAAGCAATATCAGCACTGGCGTGATTCGGTCATGCGGCCTCATGCCGTAGACAATCACACCAGTGTTGGCAACAACGCACAAACTCGAGTGTGATATTGCTTTTATACAACAGTTCTACCTGCTCATTTTATTTTTACAACAATAAGCAACAACAGATTATGATTTGTTCATTTATTTAATAATTTATCAGGCTCCGCCAACACAAATAGTCCCAACACAAAACGGTGACAAGGCTGTTGCTAGGCAACACAAACATTTCTAAAAGCACTGTAACTTTACTTTGTATCATTTACGTTTATCTGAATGTTTCCGTTTGTTGTGTGACCAAATAAACGGGCAGATTCAATGTAAACAATCTTTATTTTCCCAGTGGTTTAAGATGACTGACACTGCCTCCTGCTATTACAGACTGGATTAATTAGCAGTGGCAGTTCAGCAAAGGTGTAGGAGGTGTTAGCTGGTATAAACTCTGGGTCCTGCATTAAATTCCATGAGCGGCTCACCGTCGGCTCATTAACATAACGATTCAATCCCGCCCGAAGTCCGAGGTAGCTGCTGATGCTGTAGAGCTCCCCTTTAGCCGTCCGGATCAATCCATAAAACTCCCTTAACACTGTGTTCAGCTCGGTCTTCTTAACTTGCTGAAAGTTCACCTGGATATTTTTGAGATTGAGCCAAGTCTGAAAGCAGTTCAGAGCCCAGGCTGTCTGCCTCACAATGTTGACCTCATTTTTGCTCTTCTCTAATTCGTCGAGGTCTACTGTTGACATGTCAGCACACCTGGTTTGCGCTGATGTATTCGGTCCACTTTCCATCCCTTCATTCAGTGGCGTGTCCAGATCTTTTAAAATGGGGTGGCCCAGGTGAGGCACAACTTTGTGCATGGGTGGCACCAATGGTTATGCTTTTTTGTTTTACCCCCAAGACTTTTGTGGATGATGAAAAGCCTATCTAAAGTTAAATTAGTGTGGTGGCACCTGGGGTGGCCAATCAGATTCCAAGGGTGGCATGTGTAACAGAGATGAAAATGTGAATTTCACCAAAAGTGATGTGCAGTGATTGTTTGTGTTTTTGGAGCCGCCTACTGGTGGTTAGGCGCAACTGCATGCAACGGGTCCTTCAGGCGCATTCACGGCCCCTCCCACCAAAGCAGTAATGAAAGCTGGTGGAGGTAGGTGTACTGTGAAGCCGCTCTGCACTTAAAGTCATTTTAACCTTTAATTAATATATCAATAGGACTTGTTACAGATATTTAAGTGTTGTTAGAGCATATTTTGAAAAAGGTTAGCTGTGTTGGCATTAAATTAATAACTTTATAGCCGAGATTCACACTAATGGAAGCTAGCTTTTCAGTCCTTTTAGTAATGTTTGGGTTTTTCTTTTTGCCTTGAACAGACCGTTGTATGCAGTTGCAGCGCACACATACTGATGTATTATTGTGTGCTTGTTTTTACATCAGGTAGGTTCAGATGTGTTTGGTTAAAATATGATTTGTAAATGTTTTATTGTTTCAACTGCCGGTGGCAGTTGACTGTTATACCTACTGATGGCAGTTAACTGTTTCAACTGTCGGCGGCTGCGCTGTCATTGTTGGTACTATTAACTATTTTATATGTTTTATCAAAAAGAAAGTATGTATTGCTCTGAAATGCAAGTTGTTAAATTAATATATTGCTGTTGTTATTAAATGTCACTATACGATCACATGATGGAAAAAAGAAAAGCAGTAATGAAAGCTGGTGGAGACCGTTGTATGCAGTGACAGCGCACACACACTGATGTATTATTGTGTGCTTGTTTTTACATCAGATCCTGCCAGTAAAAAGCTCTGAAGGACAGTCCTGTGTCTGTGGCCTGATTGTATGTGTGCGGTGATTTGAGGCAACTCCAATAACCTTGGACGGACAGAAAGAAGGACGCTGTCACACTGGTGCCGTGACCCGGATTGCTGAGCAGCTTGATGCGGTTCACCGGAGGTTACTGTGTCGTCTACCTGCAAGTTACCTCTTCACTTCAAGACCTCCACAATTGGGTCACAAGGTTTATGAACTAAGGGAAACAGTAATTCTATTTCTAATTACCACTGGATTTTAATTGAGTGTGTTTTATTTCTGCTTTATCTTAACATGGCAAAGAGATTTGAACCAAGTGGTAAAACTGTGAACAGTCACCCCTCTTTTGGGAGAGGTAGAGGTGTAATGGGACTTACTTTTCAGCCCGGTTGTGCTGTTGGGTTTGATTTGGGTGCATCACCTATACTACCTGCGAGTAGTAGTAAACCCCAGGGATTAGCTCGGGATCCAGATGAGACACCTACTGGTCAGATGTTATTTGGAGGCCAGAGTCACTCGACACCTGTTGTTGGTAATGACTTACACCAAATAAGTGACATGATTTATCAGTTAGGTTCACAGATTGGGGAATCAATTGCAAATAAACTGTTATCTTCTGGTGTTGCTGGGGGAAAAGAAGCCTGTGGTACCAGTCAGAAACAGGACAGTGCCAATGTTGAGGACGCTTCTGTCTCAGATGGTCAAAGGTTTAATGTCATTGTAAAATCAGAAACCTCACCTGCAGTTTTCAAAGGTGACAATTCTGACAAGTACACTGTTACTGAGTGGGTTGAAATGATGAGAGGTTACCTTAGACGGCAGAACTATGATGTTTCTATGCAAAAAGAGGAAATTATGGGGAAGTTGATGGGTAGAGCCAGAGATGTAGTTAAGATTGGCCTTAGAAGTAATCCTGCCTTAAATGCTACATCCTCCCCAGATGTAATTTATAACATGCTGATACAGTACTTCAGTAACACATCCTCCTGTCTGCCTCTACAAGATTTCTACTCCACACTGCCTTTCCAGAAAGAGGATGCTGTTGATTACTGGATTCGCCTTAATAAGGCTGCAGACATGGCTGAGGAAGGTCTGGAGCGTCAAGGGAAACGCATTGAGGATATTGGTAGTGAAATTGCTAAAATGTTTGTAAAGCACTGCCCTGATACAGAACTAGCTTCAGTGTTTAAGTACAAACAGATTCATGAGTGGACCCCCAAAGACATTCAGGAGAGGCTAGATGAACACCAAAGAGAGCAATTGTCCAGTATTAAAACACCAATGCACAAACCATCTGCAGCCCAATTACTATGTTTTGAGACACACGTTGAGCCCAGAGTCTCCAGTAATGTACATATGCCTGATGGTGTTCTGCTCCATCATGTTGTGCAGCCAACCACTGAAGCTCCTTTATCCTATGCACCTGCGATGGTGCAGAACCAGCAGTTCCAAGGTGATTCAGATACTCCAGCTGCACAGACATGTATTCCTTCCCTACAGCCTATGAAGCAGCAGAGTAAATGCACAGAAGTGCAATGCCAGTTCCAGTCTCCAGCTTCTGCCCCACTCAGTCAGCCACAAGAGGGTGCCATGCTTGGTGACATAGTGTCGATGCTCAGGGAGCTTCTCACCAAAGTTCAGCCTAGTGGTCAGCCCTCATATGCTCGTCGTGGGCGCACAAAGGGCCGGGCCAGATCTGTTATGAACTGTCGGGTGTGCAATGATGACAAGCATACAACAGAAACCCACTGCCGTTCAGACCGACTCTGTTTCACATGTTTCAGCCCAGATCACACAAGATGGTCCTGCCCAACCAATACTTCCCCTACAGAAAATATGCAGGGAAACTAGGTGACCTATGTCTGGAGGGAGGTCACATGGGTCAAGGTAAAATCTCCCACACATTTGATGCTGCTGAATTGTACCAAAATATACAGAAACTGAATGAATCAGAAAATGTTATTGTTCAGGACACACAAAGGGTCAAAAAGAGTGACAGCTTGTTTTATATGCATGTTAAAGTCGATGGCAAAGTGACTCTTGATGCCATGCTGGACAGTGGTTCGATGGCATGCTCACTGAGTGAAGTAGCCCTGCAGTCGCTAATTAATGCGGGTGTTGTTATCTCTCATCAGGAGGGTACTGATGTTGTGTTTGTGGGATGTGGTGGTGCCAGAGTGAAACCAACTTCAATAATAGATCTGGAGATGGAGATCTATGGATGCAAGCTATTGGTCCCCACCTTTGTTGTAAATAACCAACAGGCTGATCTGCTCGTGGGCTCCAATGTCATCAGGCATCTGTTACACCAGCTAAAGAATGACTCCTCCTATTGGGAAGCTATTTCCACTCCAAACCTAGATCACCCTGAGCTTGAGGAGTTCCTCTCTCTGCTTGCTGGCCTGGATCGTCGTTCTGGTGAGGATGTCCCAGACAAAATCGGAACTGTGAGATGTAACACAGCTGTCACTTTGGAGGCTGGAACTGAATATCTTTTATGGGGCAAACTTCCCAAGGATACAAGGTTATCACCTGGCTTGACTGTGATGTCTGAACCCACAACTTCCCACTCTGCTCCCAGAGGCATATTGGTGGCAAGAGCGTTGACACAACTCTGGGGAGACAGGTTTGTCCCTCTCAAGATCCTAAATGCTTCCAGTTGTCCTGTAACCATTCGTAGAAATGCTAAACTGGCTGATGTCTACACCTGTCTTGCTATGGAGGACTTGGTTATGCAAGATGTTACATGCTCATATCAAGCTACCACTGTAAAAGGCACTATTGATTCTACAGCGGAAAACAATGACTGTCTGCAGGAGAGACTGAAAAGTGTTGGTCTGGGTGATCTGGACCTGCAGTCTTGTGACGTGTCAGATGGTTGGCGGAGAAAGCTGGCTGACCTTGTGATCAGCTATGAGGACGTGTTCTCCCGCCACCACTTAGACTGCGGAGAGGCAAAAGGGTTTGTGCACAGGATTCGACTCACTGATGAGAGACCCTTTCGGTTGCCCTATCGCCGTGTGCCGCCTGCTGAATACCAGAAGCTTCGTCAAGTCCTAAATGAAATGGAGGAGAAGGAAATAATCTGCAAATCCACCAGTGAGTTTGCCTCACCCCTCGTTCTAGTTTGGAAGAAGAATGGTGACTTGCGGATCTGCACAGATTTCAGATGGCTCAACAGGCGAACACTGAAGGATGCCCATCCCTTACCACATCAAGCAGACTGCTTAGCTGCTTTGGGAGGAAACACATTCTTCTGCTCAATGGACCTCACATCTGGTTTTTACAACATGCCACTACACAAAGATGACCGAAAATACTCTGCCTTTACAACACCCATGGGATTGTACGAATACAACAGGCTCCCCCAGGGACTGTGCAACAGCCCAGCTAGTTTCATGAGGATGATGATGTCCATATTTGGTGACCAGAACTTTCTCAGTCTATTGTGCTACCTTGATGATTTGCTGGTGTTTGGCCCCTCTGAAGAGGTGACTTTCAAGAGGTTGGAGATGGTGTTCGGCCGCCTGCGGTTCCACAACCTGAAGCTTGCTCCAAAGAAATGTTGGCTAATGAGAAGATCTGTGAAGTTTCTTGGACACATAATCAATGAGTCTGGTGTATCCACAGATCCCGCTAAAGTTGAGTCCATCAGTAACATGTCAACTGCAGATCTCATGGAACCAGATGGCGTCACCCCTTCCCCATCTCGTGTTCGCTCGTTTCTAGGCATGATTAACTACTACAAGCATTTCATCCCCAACTATTCCTCTGTAGCCAGGCCACTCTTTAATCTGCTTGCTGGTGCAAAACAGAAACGCAAGTTGAAGATACCCACCAAGCGTAAACTTGTGCTTCGCAAATTGACTAAAGCTGACTGGACAGATGAACACCATTCTGCATTCATGGAGCTTAAAGCAGCTTTGGTCAACTCAGTAATTCTGGCCCACCCAGACTTCACTCGCCCATTTGTTCTGTTTACAGATGCCTCATTGGATGGTTTGGGTGCAGTCCTATCACAGGTTCAGGAAGGTGAGAGTGTGGCCCGGCCAGTGGCATTTGCAAGCAAGTCTCTCACACGTGCTCAAAGAAAGTATCCAGCCCATCGCCTTGAGTTTTTGGCACTCAAATGGTCGGTCTGTGACAAATTCAGCCATTGGCTGAAAGGACATATGTTCACAGTGTGGACGGATAACAACCCACTCACGCACATCCTCACCAAGCCACATTTGGATGCCTGTGAACAGCGATGGGTGGCAAAGCTGGCCTCTTACTCCTTTGACATTAAATATATCCCTGACAAAAGATCTCCAGGACGCCATGGCCATAGCTCTAAGTCATGCCGACAGGGAACAGGAACGGCAGGCCTGCCTCTACAACCGCTGCACAAAAGGAAAACCTATTGGTGTCGGAGACCGTGTCCTAGTCTCGAACAAACGGGAAAGAGGGAAGCGTAAAACTGCTGACCGCTGGGAGTCTACAGTGTTTACTGTCGTGGGCACGAATCCTACAACCCACACATATCAGATACAGCATCCCAACACTGGTCAGGTCAGAGTTGTGCATCGTAACCTCTTGATGCTTGTGAATTTCTTGCCCTTTGATACAGCCAGTCAGTCTGTCGACTCTTCTGCCCTTTTACCTGATGGGTCTGATGTTACTACTGCATCAGACACACCGGAGTCAGTTGTTGAAAAGAATGATTCAAGAATCAGAAGCCAAGAGTGGGTCAGCTCCTTACCTGATGCATCCCGTAATGCTGCTCACATGAACGACTCCGTCAGCGAGATGGTCTCTGCAGTGGAGGGAAACGAGGAGCTTCTGTTGTCCCCTAGTGTGACGGGCTATGACCCTTATCCCTTGCTAGTTCCCTCTGCTGATAGACAGAGTGTTCTCTCACACACTTCACTGGTTGCTCAGTCTGCTATTGGCACAGTCCACACAGTCAGAACCCGTGTTGGTAGGACAGTCAAGCCTGTCAATAGGCTGATTCAGGTGATGACCAACATGGCTATTAGTGACTATGCTAGTCAGCTTATGGACAGTTTCTAATTCAGTTTTTCAAATGTTTCAGTAGAGGCATGTATAAAAATATGCCCTTTTCTAAACAAGTTGTATCTTGTTCTTTGTTCTGTGTTTTGTATTTTATAATAGATATATCACCATAACTTAGCACTAGTCCTGGGTTAGGGGCTTCTTTTTGTTTTACACGTGGGTTATGTAGGAAGTAGGCTGCATCCTGCTTCCAGGAGCTGGTAGGGAATAGGGCGCCATTTCCTTGCCACTTCATCCTTTATAGAGGATACTGTTTAGGTTGAACTGTGTACACCCATGTTGAGTAATGTGAGGTTTTGTGTCATGGTGATGGTATTTGCACTTTAATAATTTTGGCTGAAATTCAGCAGGGGTGGGTGTAACAGAGATGAAAATGTGAATTTCACCAAAAGTGATGTGCAGTGATTGTTTGTGTTTTTGGAGCCGCCTACTGGTGGTTAGGCGCAACTGCATGCAACGGGTCCTTCAGGCGCATTCACGGCCCCTCCCACCAAAGCAGTAATGAAAGCTGGTGGAGGTAGGTGTACTGTGAAGCCGCTCTGCACTTAAAGTCATTTTAACCTTTAATTAATATATCAATAGGACTTGTTACAGATATTTAAGTGTTGTTAGAGCATATTTTGAAAAAGGTTAGCTGTGTTGGCATTAAATTAATAACTTTATAGCCGAGATTCACACTAATGGAAGCTAGCTTTTCAGTCCTTTTAGTAATGTTTGGGTTTTTCTTTTTGCCTTGAACAGACCGTTGTATGCAGTTGCAGCGCACACATACTGATGTATTATTGTGTGCTTGTTTTTACATCAGGTAGGTTCAGATGTGTTTGGTTAAAATATGATTTGTAAATGTTTTATTGTTTCAACTGCCGGTGGCAGTTGACTGTTATACCTACTGATGGCAGTTAACTGTTTCAACTGTCGGCGGCTGCGCTGTCATTGTTGGTACTATTAACTATTTTATATGTTTTATCAAAAAGAAAGTATGTATTGCTCTGAAATGCAAGTTGTTAAATTAATATATTGCTGTTGTTATTAAATGTCACTATACGATCACATGATGGAAAAAAGAAAAGCAGTAATGAAAGCTGGTGGAGACCGTTGTATGCAGTTGCAGCGCACACACACTGATGTATTATTGTGTGCTTGTTTTTACATCAGATCCTGCCAGTAAAAAGCTCTGAAGGACAGTCCTGTGTCTGTGGCCTGATTGTATGTGTGCGGTGATTTGAGGCAACTCCAATAACCCTGGACGGACAGAAAGAAGGAAGCTGTCACACATGTGCTACCCCAGGCCACTCCCTGGACACGCCCCTGCCTTCAGTGTCGGAGTCTGATGACCATTCATACTGTAGATCGAATGTTATCTGAGGAAATGTGTCCATCTTTGCTGTGCGAAGTCGGTCAAAATCCAAGAGTTAACGGAATCGTTAATGATTAACTGAGAACACCTGCGCACAGCGGAGTGATACTATTTGTAAACAGTCCCTGTGCTGTTATAGTCCAATATCAGCACGCTTGGAAAGTCTCTCGACCAATCAAATCACTCAGTCGGAACTAACTGTTGTATAACAGCTTATCAATCCTGAATGGTGTCAACCATTTCTCTAAACCAGAGGTTGTCCAGGAAGTCATCAACTTTGGGTAAGATGTTAATAATGCTCTATAAAGGTTACACACAAGTGTAGAACAAAAATTACTTGTTGAATCAACTAACAGAAAAGATTTACAAGGTTAAACATGTGTTTTTGATGAGTTTTCATTTATTCAAGTAATTTTTCACAAAAAATAAAACAGATTTATTTGTGTTTAAGTAAATAGTTCATTTCATACAGCGTGATAAACAAAATATGTATTTAACAGTTTCTTTCATTTACCAAGCAGCTCCTTCTGTCTTTCACAAGAGCCCTGGTCTGGATGGAGCACAAATAAAAGGTTACAAATGGCTGCTTTTATAAAGCTGTCATGGTCTGTGTCGGCGTCTCATCTCATGTGTCTCCTTTTGTCCTCCATTTGTTCTCTAGGTGCTCCTTTTGTTGTCCTCTAGCGCCCTCATGTGTCATGTCTGCGTCTCTGTATGGTGTCTTCTGTTTGTAGAGCTTTTTATCATCCCCTCAGGTCCAGTGTTCATTTAGTTATCCTCTGTGCCCCAAGTTGCAGCTCCAGCCTCTTTGTCCCCAGTTGTGTGTGTGTGTGTTAATCCTTCCCGCAGCCTTTAGGTTCAGTTTTGTGTTTTAGAGTTTTTTTAGGTTTAGTTGGCCCTTCTCTGTTTCTGTTTGCCCATTTTGATTATTAGGTTCACCTGTCTTCCCTCCAGCTCTCACTCCACACACCTGCCGCCATTTTCCCTAATCACTTCTCCCTGTGTATATAAGCTCTGTCTTGTCTGTGTATGGTGTCGGTTCATTGTTGTTGCTGTCAGTGTGTTATTCTGTCAGTCTCTCGTTCCTAGCGCTAGTGTTACAGTGTTCTTTGATCTCTAGTTTATATTTTTGGACATTTTGGATTACTGGCTTCTGCCCCTTGGATTTATTTTTGTTTTGGACTCATCCTGCAAAATAAAGGATTTTCTTATATTTCATCTCCAGCCTCTTGTCATCCTGGGTTCTGCATTTTGGGTCCTACCATCCGCAATCGTGACAAAAGCAAAAACATTTACCAACATAATGTGTTTCGACTAATCCAATTTTACAGCTACATCAAAACATACAACATAAAACGACTCAGTTACAAATAACTTTGCTGAAGAAGCTCATATATATTACACCCTATCATATTTGAGTAAGACGTACAATTTTTGTCACTATTTTTCATATTCACCCAACAAGTTGGTTTTTTTAGTGTATAAATACAGTGAACTAATTAAACGTTATTTCATTTATTTTATCATTTAGGCTTTTAATTTTAAACCAAGGTATGAAGCCACTTTTTGGCATCATAAGATTGGTCTTTCACATCTGAAAGGGCGTTTGGAAAGAAATACCATCATTGCCAACTTAGAAGTAACTCTGTAGCCAAGTATTAAATTGTGACCAGCGCTGTCATTTGTTTTATTACCAATAAATAAATAAAAACAACAGTTTTTTTTGCCCTGGTCTTTTTATTTTATCTCAGTACTGAGCTAAATGAGTGTAATATAACATCACCCACTGAAAATGCACGAGCCTGTTACGTAAGGCTTAGTTGTTTTGTTTTTTAATTCCTGTGGGAAAAAATAGCATTTTTGATCATATTTACTTTTTCTGCTCATCTATTTCTGCGACCCGTTGAGGTGGATGTATTTTAAGTCCAAACAACATCTCCTACATATTTAATGGTGGCTGACCCTTGGCTCCAAGACCATGTTATTTATGTCAGCATGATAACCTTTGACTTTTACAAATGAACATTTAATGTTGCAGAGCAAAAGACACAAATTGTTACTTTCTTTAGAGACTAAATTGTTTTCTTGTTTTAGAATTTGTGCTAATTCGGAAGAAAAAGGAACTAATATGGCAAAGAAGTCAATTACCTTACAGATGACAGTAATTGCACAGAGGGGGTTGGTAAAAGCTCTGTAAAAGGGTAAATCTTCACTGAATGTATTGCTCATGGAAGAGTGCTTGGGGAGAACCAGGTTTAGCCACAGTTTGACACTTGATTGCAAATAAGCTGCTCTACTCGACTGGCCACCTGCTGAATACAGCTGTGACGCTTGTCTTCAGCAGAGTGCTGGTTTTCCAGCATTCCTCTTTTGGAATTCCCTGTCACCACTGAAATTGAGGTTTTATGCCCTTTTGCTGCTGACAGTAGGAGGGTCCATTTTATTAAAACAACCTCTCAGGTAAATAAGATATTAAAATAAACTGGTTTCTAAACCAACATTTAAACAAAGATTATTAAATGTTTGGAATGGTTTGTTTATTAAATGGGTTTGCTAAAAAATGTCTATATAAATCAGAGACAACCTGGAAAATTACCATATTAGTCCAAAATATTTCAAAAAGCAACAACACATTATAACCCATCCCAAAGAAGATCGAAGACAAAATAACCCAGAACCTCCAAAGCCTGGCTTGTTTAAGCTTAAAGTCAGAGATCATGATTGGCGTTTTTCCACTCAGTGCAGCTACAAGAAGAAGAAGAAGAAAAGATCATTTCTATAGCGCCTCTCAAGATAAAAATCATGAGACGCTTAAGCCAGGCGTACACTGTGCAACTTTTTCACTTTTTTGAGCGGATTTTCCACTCGTGCGAGAATCCACAAGATCGGGGCGAGTTTTGCGCCGAGCGTCGTGTAGTGTACAGGGGGTTACGAGAGGCGATTAACACCACGTGACCAGCTGCCGATCAGCAATCGTGAGCTTGCACAAACTTCTGGCGTGTTTAATATTTTGCTCGTCCCTCGTGAGGGTATCGCTCTGTTGAAGCGGCGCTGCGAGCAGCTGCGACCCAAAAAGTATCAGAACCACTCACGGCGCATGCGCAATCCTGCATCAACGCCGCTCGCCCGCTATGTCCCTAATAACACACGTTGTTCGTTTTTATTTCTACACATTTTTTACTCACAAAGATTGTCAAGAAAGCGTGTTTGTCGTGTTCACGTCAAACTAAACTGATCACAAAACACAGATTTACTTTCTTTATTTAGTTTTCCTCATCCAATCCCCATAAATCCCCGTGTGTCCTCCTGCAGCACTCCCGAAGGACAACAGGCAAAACAAGACAAAAAAGTCTGACGTGTTGAGTAAAAACTGCTATTTTTAGCACATTTTTAGGTCCGACGTGTTGCTACCAGACGTACAGTGTGAGCAGTCAGGTCGCATCCGAGAACTGGGTCGTGCAGTGTGAGCACATGATTCGTGAGATCTGCCCTGCGAGGAAGTCGTACAGTTTGAGCTGAAGCTGAGTGCTACGAGTGAAAAAGTTGCGCAGTGTCCGCCCGGCTTTAGATTGAGCAAAGTTCCTAGGCTTTTCCACTGGTAACAGGTCCCTGTTTTAGTACCTGGATTGATGTGGTTCCAAGAGTACCAACCTGGGCCAAAGTTAGAAGGTTGTCGGTCACTGATTACATCATGGGGTTGACTCATGATCAGCATTGGGAGTAACGGCGTTTAAGTATAACGGCGTTATTTTATAGGTAACGGAATAATCTAATAACTCTTCCCATCGTTGCAACGCCGTTACCGCTACCAGGGATGTAATGTTGTGCGTTACTATGTGGTTGAAGCATAGACATATATATTGAACATTGAGCAACGGTATGAGGCTTTCTGACCGCCACACTTCAGCTGCAGGGAGAGAAAGAGGCGTCGTTGATGAGACGCACTTGGAAATACGATGATGACTGTTCTCGCCGTCTCACTGCATGCTGCAGGCACAACAGAGCGAGCGACAATGCAGAAGAGCCAAGATTATTCTTAAGTCGCGTTTTTGAACTGGAAGTACCGAAACTACTTCTCACTGACTGAAGTTAGAGGAAAGAATGTTTACGTTACATGCAAACTATGCCCAGGAAATAAGACCTTGTCAACGTCTGCCTCAAGCACCTCAAACCTAATGAAGCACCTCACATCCGCACACGCTAAAACAACACTAGCTGCTGCAGCTCCCGTCAGCTTGAGCAAAGGAGATGAAGCCACGCCGTTAAAACAAGCAAAGCTTGATTTTTTGGGTAAGCAACAGCGGGAGGCCACTAGGGCGGAGCTGAACACAATGATTGCAAGGTACGTTGTTGAAGACATGCTACCCCTGTCCACTGTAGAGTCCGAGTCATTTAAAGCCATCACAGGGAAAATCCCGGTACGAGGAGGAGGAAACGGAACTGCCCCATGCCGAAAGACTTTTGCTAAATTCATAGACAGCGAATACAATAAAATGAATGCTGAGCTCAAAAAGTCATTTGAAAAAAATAGAGTTCATTTCAACTACGGCAGACATTTGGACTTCCCACAATAAAAGTTACATCGGTGTGACCGCACACTGGATCAATGCAAATAACATGGAAAGAGGAAAAGCAGCTCTTGCCTGCAGACGCTTTAGGGGGCGTCATACTCATGACGCCATTGCAGTTGAGCTTGACAATATACACTCAACATATGGAATAACGCACAAAATCACAGCAAGAGTGACAGACAACGGTTCTAATTTTGTTAAAGCTTTTAAGAAGTACCGGCCACTTGAGGAGAGTGATTCTGAGGAAGAGGAAGAGGAGGTTATGTTTACAGACATAAATGATGCTCTCTATGACGCTGATTTTGATACTGATGGTGATGTTGTAATCACTTTACCCCCCATAAGAGATGTGCATCCCACACACTAAACCTGATTTCATGCATAGATGTTGACAAATGGCTGCTGTCAAAACCTGAAACAAAGTCTGTTTACAGAAGTGCAACTGCCAAATGCACTGCCCTGTGGAACAAGGCTATTCGATCAACCTTGGCTGCTGAAACGATTGATGAGTTGGTGTCCAAAATGCTGCTTGTACCTTGTACAACCCGAAGGAATTCCTTTTATGATGCCTTGGTCTGTATCTGTGAATTATGCATGGTTGAGCTTAACACCATCTCCTCAAAATTAGGACTGACAGCAATAACAGAGAGGGAACACCAGTTTCTAAAGGAGTACTGTACTGCAATGAAGCCCCTAACAGTTAGGGATGGGTACCGAATTTGGTACTTTTTAAGGTACCGATCGAATTCTATAGTACCGAATGAGCACCGATTCAAGTAATTTGAAACGGTGCCTCGTTTCGGTACCCGTCCTTCATAACGAGAACTTGCCTAGACAGCTGCGCATGCGCAAGAGCGTTATGCCGTCGGTCGCTGCAAGCATGTTGTAAACAGCAGCATGGTAGAAAGAACGCACGCTAAAGCTTGGGTCCACTTCACTAAATGTGATGGGTAACTGGGTGATGATGAAACCAGCGACAACAATCTAAGTGAGACATCCTCATCTTAATCTGCTATGGTAGGTAAATAAAATGTTTAAGATAACGATATAATGATATGTTAGCTTCCGTTTTGCTAATAGTGTGTTCGCTTTATCCTCGGAACTCCGAATTTCTGACTAGAAGAACATGAACGCGCTCTAAAGTTTGGCTTCACTTTACTAAATGCGACGGGTGATTGGGTGAAGATGAAACCAGCGACAACGATCTAAGTGTGAGGCATCATCGTTTTAATCTGCTCCAGCAGCTAAATAAACTAAGATAACGTTAGCTTGATATGTTAGCTTCCATTGCCACTATTGTTATCAGCTACTGGTGTGTTCGCTTTCTCCTCGGAAATTCTAACTTCCCAGTAGGAAAAATCAAATGAAAAAAGACGGCAAAAGGAATGAAGATACACAGTAAATTTAGTTCACAGTAAAGATGTTTGCTTCAGTTTAATTATCAGCTTATAAAACTACAAGGACGATGTTAAAATACAAACAGTTGAATGTTATTTATCGTGATATTTATCAAATATGGTTAAATATTGAGAAAAAAATATATTTAATTATAAAAGAGAATTAAAATATTAAACACTCAAAAGTATCTAAAATTGGTACGTTAAGTACCGGTATCGATTCCTAGGTACCAGGTGTTAGGTATTTTTATTTATTCATCTTTGTTGTGAAATCTTTTGTTAAATGTGTTGGGGAAAAACCTGACCTTACTTGTTTTTACGTTTGGGTGTTTTAGGAAACTCCTTTCTGCTTTAGGCATTTTGATCCAGTATCTGAAGTTTTCCTTTGTCCTGTGCATTCTAAGACCAGTGTTTTCCATTAGTTAAAAGCAAACTGGTAAGGTAGGAAAATTAGCTCAAATCTAGAAACTTCTCTTGTGATTGTGGAATTTGTGGGTGTGAACATTTTGGATTCAATAAAACCCCCTCCATGAGCTCGGGCTCCTTTGTGAGAGGAAAATGGCTTCCTTGTTGTATGGTCTGATTCTCTCACCCTCTGCAGAGTTTACACATTGCAGAGCTTGTTGTCTGTTTAAGGTTTGTTACAATTTACTAAATTAAGAATCTAATCCCTCTGTGTGGGTGTTCTGACTTCCTTTAAGGTAATATAAGTTTAAGGTATTATAAGAACAATAGTATAAATTAAAAATACGCAACATAATAGTGAATAATGCTAAATTAACTTAGAGAACATAGATTAAAATTACCGATCACCAGGAATTAGTACCGAATCGATTCAAATGTCAAAGGTATCCATCCCTACTAACAGTTGCCTTAGATCAGGGATTCCCTAAGTGTGGTGCTCGCACCCCTGGGGGTGCGCGAGCTGCCGCTAGGCTATTAACAGCGCACTTAATATCTGAAGTTCAGAGTGCGTCTGTCAGAGGTCAGACGCGTTCCAGTGGAACCACGGCTCACGGGTGCACATGTGAGCACATCTGGGCTGGCCAGAAGTAATTTTACAACATTGGTTCAAATAGCACCAATAACGAGATGCGGTGACTGGAGCGGCTCATGGAGCTGTGCGACACACACACACACACACACACACACACACACAGATTCAATAAGCGCACGCTGCGCAAACTCTGGCACGGCGCCGTCAGACTGAAGGCAGAAATGAGTGCTGCCTCCTCCGTGATAAAAAACCTTTAAGAGGCTTTATAACAACATTTTTTATTCGAGTTAAATTAAGAGATTAGCTTCTTGGGATGACGTATGAAATTCGAGATCGATCATATTTTTTTAACCCTGTCTGTCGAGTGACTGTTTAGCTTGACGTGTGATATACACACACACATACACACATATATATATATATATATGTATATATATATATATGTATATATATATATATGTATATATATATACGTATATATATATGTATATATATATATATATATGTATATATATATATATGTATATATATATATATATATATGTATATGTATATATATATATGTATATATATATATATATATATATATATATATATATATATATGTATATGTATATATATATATATGTATATGTATATATATATATATATATGTATATGTATATATATATATATGTATATATATATATATATATATATGTATATGTATATATATATATATATATATGTATATATATATATATATATATATGTATATGTATATATATATATATATATGTATATATATATATATATATATATGTATATATATATATATATATGTATATATATATATATATATATATGTATATATATATATATGTATATATGTATATATATATAGAGAGAGAGAGAGAGAGAGAGAGCCATGCCCTGATGTGGGGGCTGGGGGCTGCGTCAACATGGTCGGGACATAGAAGGGGGTGCGCAACTAAATAAGTTTGGGAACCGCTGCCTTAGATATACTTCAGGGAGAAGACAACTGTTTTTATGGTACACTCCTGCCAACGATAGAGACGCTGATGCTGAAGACAGAATCCCTTAAAAGTGATCTGCAAATACTGTTGGACTTTCCTGACGCCATTGTCACAGTAAGAACTTGCATTTAATGTTTTATTATTCAATAATCATAATAATAAATACTACTTTCATTACAAATAATAACACTGATTTATGTAGATGCATTTATTAAATGTGATCACACAGATTCAGCCAGAGAGAGTGATTTCTTCTCCTTTAATGACGATGAGGAGGACACCTCCTCTTCAGCAGAAAACCAGGTGGCAGACTATATTAGATCTTCATCACAAAACTTGAGCTCTCTGAGTGGATTTTCTCTCATTAAGAAAATTTCACTACGTCTCAATGCTGCTACTCCATCTAGTGCCCCTGTTGAGAGGCTGTTCAGCCTGGGCAAACTTGTCTTTTCTCCCAAGAGGAACAGACAGTCTGACAAAAGATTTGAAAAGCTTCTCCTCCTACGTTACAACCAGTGGTGAAGGTGTTAGATGAGAGGAGTATTTTAGTATATTGTATTGTTTATTTTTACCGATAACAAACATGCTCATTTATATACTTAAGAGTTGGATAGCGTTGTTTACTGTGCAAAATTACAGATACAGATCTGCACCACCTAAGGGCCAGAGTTTGTCTTTCTACAAATATTTTTCTTAGTTTTGCTCTTTAATGGAAAGTGTGTGAACATAATTTCTTTTCCATTTAAATTTTTGATATATCTTGTTGGGTTCAAATAAATGCCAACTGTTCGAATATACTGAATATAGCTTTTTTATTCGTGACAGCGGGACGTCCCGAAGGTCCGCTCACCTGCTCACCGCTCAGACGTCACAATCTTCTATCGCTGTAACGTGTTTCTGATCATGTGTTTAGTCCCGCTGTAACACTGATGCATCAGTCTCAGACGTCATGGAGCTCAGGTGTTATTAGAACTACCTGTGTGTGTTTACCACCCAGCTTCAGCTCTTCTGTGGTTGGGTCTGACCCAAGTTAGTAAATGTAAGTCCTCCATCAGGCTTGTGCCTCTTCTAGTGTCATTTTAAAGGATTTTTATTTATTTATTTATTTACTGTTAGTAGTTCCTCCTGGTAAGTGCTTATTTATTTAAATTATTCAGATTCATAAAAAACATTTGGACATACATGTTATTATGTTCCAGTCATTAGTCATTTCTATTTCACTATTGTAGTAAGTTATAGTAAATTAAGTAAGTTTAATTAAGAGGGGAACCCATTTTTCTTGCATTCTTTAATGAAAAAAGTAACTAAGTAGTTACTTTTCTTGGTAATTAGTTACTTTTACAATCTCGTAACTCAGTAACTGAGTCACCTTTTTGACAAAGTAATCAGTAACTATAACTAACTACTTTTTAAAAAGTAACGTTCCCAACACTGCTCACGATCACAGCCCAAATGGCAGGTTTCTAAAAAAAAATCACCAGAGGATGTGTTTAGTAGGAGTAGTAGTAGTGTTTCATAGAAAAACAAAAGCCAACAATGTGTACCAAGGAGAATATTCAGACATTTTGAGCTTGTCTGACAACGAAAGGACTCATAGGGCAACGCAATAAGAGTATTCTGAGAGGTGTCAAAGCTGATGGCGTCTCATGGCTTCCAGCGCTCTCCAAAGCAGGAGAGAATGAACCATAATTTAAAAGGACTACTACAGTATCCCGCCACTCTACTCACTAGAGACGTTTTACAGAAGAAAAATAATAAACGGTCTTTCAAGACCATAAAGACTTTATGCAATTTAATTATGTGTAAATTTTCTATGTAATTTTATTACATAAAGAAAGGGGGGTTGCATGCGGTATCCTTCTCATTTCTTCTGCAGTCCAAATGAAGTGCAAATGACACACTGGGGATTTGTGACTCCTCTGTTTAATTCTGCACAGAGAAAGAGTCTGGGAACGGTCCTATTCAAATAACCCCACCCCGTGAGAATTCTAACTGAGCCAATCAGCGCTGAGAATCATACGTCACACACCACAACGCCAAGTTTGTCGAACATGGCGACTTAAGCGGAGTTCACTGCAGCTCTTTTCTCTGTTCTAAATGACTCAAATGTCTTTAAAACCACAAGTACAAGTGCTAAAAGCCTTTCTTTTAAAAACTAAAAGATGTTTGTGCTGTTGTCAGACTCCGTTTTTTTTTTTTTTACTAGAGCTAGAAAACTACAGCTTCGCGCGGAACAGTGGCCATTTCTGTCTCTTTTTTTTCTGATTGGTTATTTTTGAGCTGTCTAGTCCCGCCTCTCAAGTGCCTCTCTGCCTGTGAGTTACCAGACTCTTTCTCTGTGCAGAATTAAACAGAGGATGAGTCTGGCAGGCCAGGCTAGGGATTTGCTGCCCTCTAGCAAATTATATAAAAGTCCTAAAAATGGGATTCGATGAAATAGGGTTTACTAAACAGTCTGAGTTTAAGTTTACATTAGATTTTTGTTTTAAACATTTTTATGAATACCAGGTGTGTGTGTGTGTGTGTGTGTGTGTGTGTGTGTGTGTGTGTGTGTGTGTGTGTGTGTGTGTGTGTGTGTGTGTGTGTGTGTGTGGCCGGTTAGATGTACTGCCAAATTCTCTGAAACACCTTTGGAGACAGCTTATGGTAGAGAAAAGAACATTAATTTCACAAGCAACAGTTCTGGTAGATATTCCTGCAGTCAACATGCCAATTGCACGCTCCCTCAAACGTTGCGGCATCTGTGGTATTGTGCTGTTTGATCATACTGCACATTTCAGGGTGTCCTTTTATTGTGGGCAGTCTAAGGCACACTTGTACATTATTCATGCTGTTTAATCAGCCCCTTGATGCCACACCTGTGAGGTTGGACGGAATATCTTGTTAAAGTGCTCACTAACACACATGTGGACATACTTCAGAACAATATTTGAGAGTCATGGGTCTTTTGTGCATGTTGAAAAAGTTCCAGATGTTTGAGTGCAGCTCATGAAAAAAATGGGAGCAAAAACAAAAGTGGCCTCGCAAGACATCGCCTCGCAAGGCCAGGCGCCTTGACTTTGAGAACCACCACATCACAAGCCTCTAGAAGTAATGAAACCAACTTTTTTCCTATCTACCCCCTTCCCACATCACAATAGTGGGAAAAAAACTAAAGAGAGAAAAAGTGGTATTTTAAAAATGCACCATCTGAATGATTCCATCAGTCTCTTGGCATTTCTCAGATAGCACAAATGGAAACATGAGCAACAGGCGGACTACTGCGAAGCGAGTTCCAGTCTTACAGTGATGCTGGAGCAGTGCCATTTGTTTAAACAGACTCCCAGAAAGCCAAAAGGTCATGTTTTGTTTTGCTTTTTTCTTAAATGGATTTATGGGCTGGAGCATTGTTGTACACCGTCTGGCTGGGGCTCTCGCATCCTCACAACACTCTGCAAGTCTGGTTTTAGTGACCTGGTGAGTGAGACAGCAGCGCAAATGCCATCAATCTCTGTTTGCCTTCCCTTTTTTTCTCAATGCAACAGCATTTATATTAATGGCACAGACAACAAAATAATAGCATCTCCTCTAATCTTTGATTCGGCATCTCGACTTCTACTGCTGTCCTGATTCATTAATATTCATCTGATTGCGATTCGCAGTTTATAAAGAACAGACTTCACCAGCTGATAAGACACAGTACCATACATATATTTTATTACTTTTGAATGAGGGGTTGCTAATATTTTCGTGGCCATGAATAATCAGCAAAATCCTTAGATTTCTTCTTTCTCTTGAATTCTGCTTTCAGAGCCATGCTCCTCTGTTCACATACCGAGCATGTTTAATTTATAGTGACATAATTTGAGTCATTAATCATGCTGCAGTCTCAGCATTTGGGACGTTTTTAATGTTTTACCAGGGGGAAAGAAGTACAGAAACATTTTTGGTCCTACAAGAAGATTATGTAATTTTTTAATAAATGGACACAATTTCTTAGGGCTTTGATGATGTTTCAGTTACTGAAATATATTACCACCAGTGTTGGGAAAGTTCACAGTATTTGTGAACTAGTTCAAAGTTCCGTTCACGCAGTTTAAAAGGAACTAGTTCAGTTCAAAGTTCATAATTCATATTTTTTAAACTAAGTTCATAGTTCCTAAAATGAACTAGTTCGCAGTTCTTTATTCCACCCACTATACTGTAGTGAGATTTTACCCTCAGAATCCTGGTATATTCAAATTGTTGCTACCCATTCAGTCCACACACTTACCCAGCCGCAGCTTTTACTCCTACATTCCCAAAAGCACGAGGAAAGATTTGCAGTTTGAATCTTTTTTAATGAGGAATTATTAAACATTCTGTGGCAGGAAACAAGGAACGTACCTCCAAGTGCAATGTTCAAAAAGGCAAACCATTCAAACTAACTATTCAAGAGTGTCTTTAAAAGTGTACAACTATTCAAATTTTTTTTGTCAATCAATTGTCTGACCTGTTTGCCCAAAGAAAAAGTTTTACCTCCTCTACAGCGTCAGAAGCATTTGGACTTCGTTTATCCCGGTTCCACAGAGCAGAAGCTTTTGCAAAAACAGCCCTTGACATTGTTTTGTAGCGTTTTTCAGTTATCTTTTCAGTATCTATGGCCACAAGATTCAAGGTGTGACTCGTGCACCTTCTATGAGGGGGGAGGCAGGGATGATCCAGACCTGAGAGGGACAGAGGCTCCATCTGGTCATCTTCATCTGAACTCTCACTTGTAGCAGCAGAGGAAGACTTTGGTTCCTCGTCATCTTCACTTTTTGTTCCAAATGAATCCTCTGTTTCTGGCTCTTCAGGGTCAACAGCAACATCCATTCCAAAACAGTTGAACGCCTCGACAAAATTAGCCGCATTGTCAGTTACTGTACACACAACCTTGTTGTGGATTTTGAATTCTTTGTTAATATCGGACAGTAGTTTTGCCAACACATCATGTGAATGTGCCCCTTTAATACGTCGACATGCCAGTACAGCGGAGCGTCTCTTAGAAACATCAGTTTTGTTCAGCCAGTGGATAGTGATGCCCATAAATGCTTTGTTCACAGCTGACCAGCAATCTGCAGTTGTGCACACAATATCAACTTCAAAGAGTTCAGTCTTAAATTCACATATGTTTTCCTCAAATTTCGAGTTTAGCAGAGCTTGTACTTTTTTTCTGGATGGCACCTTTTTGGATGGTTGCAACCCCTTGATTAAGTTTATGAACGCGGGGCTTTCCACTGTTCTTAAAGGCTGCAGGTCTCTGATGATATACTGCAATATTAGGTTGTCTACCTGCGGCTGGGAAATGAAAACACAGCTACTGCTACTATATGCCGTTATCTGGTTTTGGGTGGTAGAGGAGCCGCTCGTCGTCGCCATGTCTTTTGATCTTTTAATAACTTGCATATATCTTGAAAGGCTAGCCGGGTGCTTTATTTCAACGTGCCGTTTCAAGTTTGCTTTTGACGTTGTTGATGTTCGGAGTAGGGTTGTCATAGTGTGAAAATTTAACCTCACGGTTATTGTGACCAAAATTACCACGGTTTTCGGTATTATCGCGGTATTTTTTTTAAAATGTGCTACATTTTCACACAAATAAATAAACCCTGTATGTCAGGAAATATTGTCCTCAGTTTGTGTCTAAATTTTGCCTAAAATGTGTTATTTTGTAATTATGTTGTTTATTTGTTTACATTTTTCCCTTTAGTCTTTAAAATACCAATATTTGCCCATAACTTCTTATTTTATGTCTGTTTGATGTCATCATTTTAAAAATATTAGATCAGATGATACTCAGTACTCAAGTAGCCTTCTAATCAGATACTTTTTTACCCTTACTTGAGTAATAAACCCTATATCAGGAAAATATTGTCCTCGGTTTGTGTCCTTCCAGTGAGCTTTGCAGATGTGGGAAAATGTCATCAGGCAGTAATCGTTGTTAAATTCATAATTATTCTCGGAGAGAGACCAACTCTTATCTGCCCCTGGGAGCCCCGTAATGCATAGCGTCATTTCAACATGGGGGTGTCCGCGACACGGTTTATATGCAGGTAGCGGCGCTGCGGCTGCTTTATATAGCGACTCGTTGCATTCTCCCTCAACCCAAATCCTCGGATCACGCATTTTAGCTAAAACGCTAACGTTAGCTTGCCTTGCGTTGACTATAGAGTTGTGGGTGATGGTCACGCAGATGTGTCATGAGATTTGAAGCGTTGCTGCCTTTCACAGACACTTTTTCTGCTCGTGCTGCAAACAGGATAGCCGTCTTCTATCAACTGTCCCTCGGCATTTTTCAAATATCCAAAAAATGCCCGTACTTCCCACTTTGTCTTCTTTGAGGGATAATAAATGTCCTGAGCGCTGCCGTTTCCTCCTTTGGCCATTATTTCAGCTTTAGCTTCAAGAAAGTTTTGGTTGTAAACAACAAAGCGCGCATGTGCCGCCGGCAACTTCAGCAGATGATACGGTGGCTGGTAAGGGTCACCGCGCCTACACCGCAGCCACGGTAATCCACCGAGATAATTTAGTTTTTTTTAAAAACAAGACGGTTATTATTATTGTGAATTTTTTTACCAGGGTTTACCGCTACACCGGTTACCGTGACAACCCTAATTCGGAGTTGCTTCTTGAAACCCGGCGGGCAAAGTTTACACAGAAATGTAATATTTTCCCATCTGGATCATCACTGACCTTTTCAAAAAACTCTTTAAGGTGCTCATACGAAGAGACCGCTTTGCTCATTGACGCTAGCCTGTCGCTACAATCACTGAATCTCCCTCTGTATTTTCATGCAGGGGCGGTGTTGCTCGATGACTTGGGTTGCCAGATCTGATATTTTCGCTCTTTTAGCCACCATGGCTTTAGACAAACATTTGTATGAAAGGCGCCATGTCAATCTGGCACCTTCTTGAATCAAGCTGAACTGCGTTCAGAGCGGCGTTCACAAACGCCAGAATGAGCGTGTTCATGATAACGTTCATCGGGCCAAAATGGAGCGAGTTCAGTTAACGTTCTCCAAAAATATGAATGAGTTCATGAACGATCGTTCAATGAACTCGTTCAGGCACAACACTGATTACCACTGCATCCCTTTTAACCGTGTCTACAGAGCAGCTGGTTGTAAGGAGTGTGCTGAACTAATCAACAGCATTTCATCATTAGTTTTACTATAAGGTGGGACTTTTTAACTCATTCACTGTCATTGACGACTAAAGTCATCATTTTAAATCCAACCGTTCACTGCCAGTGACGACTACAGTTGTCATTTGCATTTTTTTTACTGCGTGGGCATCGGAATGAGCCCCCGCATCGTGAGAACTAAGCTCTAAAGCCGATCTTCATCCGCAGACGTCACACGTCACATGACCAGGAAGCAGAACATCCATGTGTTGTGAGATCGTTTTGGGCCGCTGCTGTAAAAAAAAGTGAGGCGTGAACTGGAAAAGCTTCTTCCGATCACATTTCAACAACGAATTACGAAAGAACGGATAACGCTCGAAATACGCAGATTCTTCCTGATGTAAGAGGTGAGTATCTGCTTTGTTTTGGTTGTTTTGTCATGCTAGCGCGCAACGTTCTGTGACTCTTAAAAAAACAGTCAAAACGGTGAGAAACGCTGGCAGCGAAGGAAGGGCCCACAGAACATGAAAGCGTGGCCTTTTTGACATTTAATGCTAGCTAATATTAGCCTGGCAAGACATCTTTTATATGTGAATATATACGGCCATGACTGATCTCTGTGGTAAGGCGAAATCAGTTTTTTCTTTTTTCAAACCATCTTTGCATGTTATTGGACAACAAACAATGTGGCATACTCACTTCTATGGATGTCAGTCAACAGGGCAGTCCACCACACATGGTTAAAGAAGACACAAATACATCCTTTTTCTAAATAAAAGTACATCTGCTCTTGACTCAAGGAAAAGCCCTTCCGGCTCTTGGAGAGTACAGATGCTTTTGTTCTCCTCTCCCTCCCTGCTTTTCCCAAGGCTCTTTGTGTCGTCTGCCTGTGCACTGCACTTCTCTGCATTTTCACTGGAAACTGGAAATTATTAAACATGGATCTGGTCAGGTTGTCTATCAACGCGATTGACAAAATGCTGCTGTCGCCATGGCAACTCTGTCTCCCTATCCCAGCCTGGGCGGGACTGCGACAGGTGAAGGCCGTTGAATCATTTCCAGGAGTCACTGTGCTCTCTAACCCAACTACCTCCCACCCCGTCCAAATGGAGGTGATGAGCGCCGCTCATTGCAGCTGCATGCACTGATGTGAGGAGAGTCCCCAACCCTACCCCCCACCTAGTAAACACTTATGTTGTCTGAAGTCTGTTGCATTTCTGTCTGAGGTGTTTTTTGCATAGCAAAGCTGCCCTCCCTGTGGAGGGTAACTCTGAAGTGCCTTTTTTTCCTCCACCTGACCCAATCCTCATATAAACCCTCTGATCACCATTAAGGTAGTGCGTCTCGGGTTGCGAATGACCACAGTCACCAATTCTTGTCATGTGTCTATGTATGTATGTATGTCTGATCTCAGAATTGTGTGTACTGAAACTCTAATTTCCCTCTGGGATTAATAAAGCATCTTTGAATTGAATTGAATTGAAAATCTTTTCAACGATAAGAACGGGAGAAGGGCTCCTGGACGCCCCTCTGGAACAAAGCCAGCTGGGTATATCACAGACTCCTGGAAACAGTGGAACTTGGTCTGCCTGTCTCAACTGTCTGTAGAGGATTCTGAATATGTCTGGATATTCGTCGTGTTTGTGTCGGGATTCCTGCTGTTTGGCCTGAGCGGTTACCCGGCATACCGGAAAATGAATGAGCTTTCGAGGAATATTGGCTTAATCCCATAGCTCAGGGATGGAATGCATGGTGCCGTAAACTCACAGACTCAGATAATTGTCGAGATGAGTCGTAAGCTTGGAACTTTGGCTGAGATTCAGGCTCTGGCACAGAAGGTGGATTTGATCAAGGAGAAAGTTGACGGATCAGCACAGATTGGAATAGTTTGATAATGCCATTATTGGACCTAGAGGGGTTGAAGACCGACAGGGGGAGGCTGGTTTGGAGGCAGTCAGTGGTTCCCTCTGGCGGGACCAACTTTCTGCTGAGGTGTCTGCTCTGGAGGAAGTACCACCAGATCACGATTACTGTTAACAGGCAAGTAATTTACGTAGGAATCTCTAGTTTAAAAATAATTTAGTCCTGTTATCTGCTAGAGTTACAAGTATTATACTCATGATCTCCTTTTTTGCATATATCTGAATGTTAGTGATGTGACAGCCGTCGACTGAGCCAGCCCAGCAAACCCGTTTGATGGACGATGCAGTGGTCAGTGAGATGAGGCATCCAGAAGCACCCTCTGCAGACCACTCTGTCTGATGTTCCACTTGCCAACCAGAAACGTTCAGCCACGAATCTCGGTTCCTGCACTCCATCCACCTCGATGATCCATGTTCAGTAGATTTAGCAACACCACCAAAGACTCCCTGCTTTCCAAGTGTACTGTATATATTTTACTTTTATCTTTACTTTTATTCCTTACAGTGTTCCCTTACAATTTATTTACTATGTTGTTACTTGTTAAAAACTGAATAATAAAACTGTTAAAATGATCAAAAGAGTTATCAATTAATAGAAATTTTATTACATTTAAACAAATAACAAAAACATTCAAACACATATATAGAACCTGAACCAGAAGAAACTAAAAAAAAAAAAACTATTTCCCTGCCATCCTTTCCATCAATGCTAAAAATCTGTCCATCCTTCTTTCTCTCCTCTCCTCCGCTTCCCTCTGTTGTCTCATGTCCTCCCTGATCAGGTCAAGGAGCTCATCAGCCCTTCTCCTTTTTCTCCCTGATGAGGAGTCCGGCTTCCTTCCACCACTCTCCCTGTCCTCTGTCTCACCCACTGCTGCACTTGGCCCTGGAGTGTCCTCGGGAATGGAAGCAATAAGGACAGGAGGCATAGTGGAAGGCCTCTATCCCAACACCTCATCCATGGGGACAAACCAGGGCCAGGTTTCAGCAGTGGGCTTTCCACTGACTCCCTCTCCTGACCCTGGATACTTGCAGTCCTAAACACAAAGGGAATTAGAATTACAATGCTTTATTGTCATTAAACAACAGAGAACACTGTGGGCATAATGAAATTACAGATGCTCCTTAAAGGTACTGGTTCTGGATGAGAATAGAGAGGAATAGAAGAACAAAGTCAGATTATAAATCATAGTTGATAAAACATGCAATTAACAATATTTTAATTTATCAACATGGGAGATGAAAATTGTGTTCTGTAACACGTGTGCATACTTTGTACTTCGTTTTTAGGTTGTCCTATTTTTTTTGGGCCTGCAAAGGGGTGATCTTCCCCTGCAGGCCCATCTTCTCCAGGATCATCCTAAATAGATGATAAAGGGAACAATAGAAGAAAGAAAACATGTCAACTGTAATAATAAAATAATGATAAACTGTACTTTTCACAGCAGAACATAGATGGAAATACTATGCTCATATAATGTGTAATGGATTTATTCTTGTACCTCCATGCCACCGAGGCAGAATTTTTAGCACCAGTGAAGACCCAGATAGCAAACATTTTGGTTTTATTTTGGTTTTATTTTGGCATTAATTGGGCATTTTGGCATTCTTCTGGCACAAAAATGTTCGAAAAAGTATTTTGGTTTAAATGTGGCATAATTTTGGGTTCCCATTATAGACAATTACGTCAGTGAGTGTTTCTGTTTTAACCGTGGCATAAATATGGTTTGCCATAATAGAAAATTAGGCGGCTGGCGATTATGGCATATTCTGGGTAGCCAGACGAGAGCGGGACAGTGTCTGTGACTTCTGCAGGTGTGCTATGGGGTTATTTTGGCAAGCCATAAAACTCATCAAATGGCGGGAAAAATAGTGATCGAAGACCGGGAATCAGGACTAATTTGCTCATTTCTCCAGCATCACGACAGAGGTGAGTACTATTTCTTCTTGAATCCTACCTTTTTGTTTGCTATAGTTTTGTTTTAGGTCTGTATTGTTTGTTTTAGCAAAATGTAATATTCGGCCACGTTCCGGGTTCCAGAACTAATGGCTTGGTTTCTGCTAGTAGATAGTGGCTGTGCCTCTGTTTAGATGAGGTACAGATGCTAACTGTGGCTAACCTACAGCTAACGGAACCAGCGTCTATATACGACCAAGTGGCTTTGCCAAAGGGTCACGCGGTTTGCTGCGGCTGCAGCAGACTGTAACGGTACCGGGTGGTAGAGGGCTGCATCGGGATTGGGTCCTGCGGGACCCAACACAAGTCTTGCGGGGGAGGGCGGTGTGAATTTTGCTGCGGGCGGGAACGGTCGGCTGGATTGGGATGAGTATGATGGAGTCGGCAACTGATGTTGAAAAGAAGCTGAAACAAGGTCTTTATGACACAAAAACCAAAGCAAGGCAAGTCAGACATTTGGAGCAGTTTCTCCGATTGTGTTAATATTTCTCATTCAGGTCTCAGAAAAGTGACCTCGATCACTGCCTGATTACAGAGGAGAATAGAATATGAAACGGCCTTGATTTCATTATCCCTTTAAGCACCACACAGTAGCTCCTTTATGTTTTTTTTAAAGAATTTTATAGTTTAAGTAGCGAGTTGTTTGAAATAACATGCGCCGATGCATCACCGGTGATCCTGGTGATGCATCGGCGTTAAAGGGTTAAAAACTAAATGAAAACAAAGTGCGTCAATCCTGACCAATGTGTTAAAAGACGTGCAGGATCCGATCAATTTGTTTTTCCCTCATTTCCAGTCACGGAGATAACGGCGCACTGGCTCTGGTGTTAATCAAGTTTAAATTTAATCTCTTTCCAACAATTTTCACAAGAAAACAAAACAGTAAAAAGCAGGGCTTGTGTTGTGTTGACCGGATAGTTCCCGTATTTGACCGTTTATTTTGACGGAGAAAGAATAGAAAGAATACGCATGCAGATGAACTGACATTTTATTGCAGATATAGCTAAATCACCCGAGAAAAGATTCCCATCTGAACATCTGAGCTGGACACTGCTCAGCGCAGCTCGCTGTCAGCGCGTACATAAGGTGCACAGCGAGCTGAAGATGTGGAGAGGGGCTTGGAGCACGTCGCAGAACCAGGGTGCATGCGGGAAGATTCCTCCCACTGAAGCGAGTGTTTTCCTAACCCTGTCTCTCAGAGAGACTGTCAGAAAATGTTCCCTGATTATGAAACTTTGGCTGAATAGCGCTTGTTCCTGTCTCCAATGTGGCGACGCATCCAGGAGCCGTCTGAGGAGAAGCCCAGAATCTCACATCCTCTTCAGCTCAGAAAATGCCAATTATGCACAAGCGTGGCCTGTCAACCTGGTAAGACCGGGTTGGAACTGTTCAGGATTACGCAGACAATCTTTACATTTAGAATTGACTTACAGATATAAAATTAATTCAGTAAAATATAAAGCATTTCATTTAAATATCCATTATTTTACAAGCACAGAGAGCCGCACCAGATGGATGGAAGAGCCGCGAGTTGCCGACCCCTGGTATAGCCTATAAAATGACATGTTTTCTCCAGGACCAGAGAGGACACAAACTCAGTACATGTCTTTTATTGTGAGGTAATAATTTCTCAGAGTTTTGCGGTTGCGGGCGGGAGTAGACATGCACACAGCGGGTGCGGGAGTGTTACACACACGTTGCGGTTGCAGGCGGTAATGGTCAGAAATTCAGCGGGAGCGGGCAGGAGCGGGATATTTAATAAAGATGATTAAGAAAGTGACACAACATGAAAATGTACTCTGTTGTGAACACAGATGACTTAATGAGGCGAGGAGGAAGCTCCCTCTTGCTGAGGAGCAGACAGACCTCCAGTCTGAGGCGGAAGCCATTGAAAGGCCTCAAAGAAGAATTAAGTAAGAATTTTGTGAACTTTCCATTCCTCCACTTCTTGGGCCTGTGTTGAATTTGCACTCATTAACTTAAAATAAATGTTTAATTCCAAAAATATTTTGTATTGTGTGTTAATTTCCAAAGGCCAAGTAGATATGTCCAGGACCGGGCCTCATCAGAGGATGAAGCCCAGACCCCCAGAAGAGGGCTTCCCCCACCCCCAGCCATCCCCCCAGTGAGGAGAAGGTTCATCCTCCCCAATAACCTGTACCTCTGCCTGACCTGACCAATTACCAGGTAATGGAAATCTCAACAAATACCACAGTAACATATGTATAGCAAATGGGTTTGAGTGTAGCTGATCAGGTAAGTGTGGTGTTTCAAATGTGATACATTAGGAAATTTACAAAGGTTAATGAGGCAGTTACATGGAGAAAAACTGGAGCCATTACGTCACTGTTGAGGTCGATAATTGCATTTTGTAAACTGTTGTTCTTCTTCCTCTCCCTCTTCTACACACTCTTCCAGCATGTCATGACCCTGGGGACATCATTGCGGCAGGCCATTGACCTGCAGGGTCACCAGGGAACCCAGGGGGTTCCAGTTCAAACTCCCTCTTCATCTGGTGGGATGATGAGGGAGGAATCGGCTGTCCAGGTGCCTACAGTTTGCCCTAGCTCCTCTCCAGGGCAGTGGCAGCAGTGGGACGATACGACATGTAAGGTTATTATGGTTTACACTTACCCAGTCCTCACATGCCAGTTTCAGTATACAAACACACATGATCCATGCATACATACTAATATAAGATGGTTTATAAAGCTAAACACACACACACACACACAGAGAGAGAGAGAGAGAGAGAGAGAGAGAGAGAGAGAGAGAGAGAGAGAGAGAGAGAGAGAGAGAGAGAGAGAGAGAGAGAGAGAGAGAGAGAGAGAGAGAGAGAGAGAGAGAGAGAGAGAGAGAGAGAGAGAGAGAGAGAGAGAGAGAGAGAGAGAGAGAGAGAGAGAGAGAGAGAGAGAGAGAGAGAGAGAGAGAGAGAGAGAGAGAGAGAGAGAGAGAGAGAGAGAGAGAGAGAGAGAGAGAGAGAGAGAGAGAGAGAGAGAGAGAGAGAGAGAGAGAGAGAGAGAGAGAGAGAGAGAGAGAGAGAGAGAGAGAGAGAGAGAGAGAGAGAGAGAGAGAGAGAGAGAGAGAGAGAGAGAGAGAGAGAGAGAGAGAGAGAGAGAGAGAGAGAGAGAGAGAGAGAGAGAGAGAGAGAGAGAGAGAGAGAGAGAGAGAGAGAGAGAGAGAGAGAGAGAGGAAAAAAATTATGTTTATGTATTTAGCAGATGCTTTTGTCCAAAGCGACTAAGTGATAATTGGCATGTTGCCCTTGAGGCTAACAACAACAATAACAACAACTTGACATCAATCATGGAGAGGAGGGAACAAGGGAGGGGGTACAGGTGCAGGGAGGGTGCTAGTTAAGAAGATGCTCTCTGAAGAGCAGGGTCTTCAGGAGTTTCTGGAAAATTGAAAAGGAAGCTCCTGTTCTGGTAGTGCTTGGAAGGTCATTCCACATTTGTGGAACGCTGCATGAGAAGAGTCTGGATTGTCCTGAGCGTGGTGTAGGCACTGCTAGCCGACGATCCTGTGATGACCGGAGCGGCCGGGCCGAGACGTAAGCCTTTGCAAGAGGATTCAGGTAGATGGGAGCCGTACCATCTCGGACTTTGTATGCTAGTGTTAGCCATTTGAATTTGATGCGTGCTGCTAGCGGTAGCCAGTGGAGCTCAATGAACAGAGGGGTGACGTGTGCTCTTTTTGGTTAATTAAAATGCCACACACACACACAACATGTAAATGCAAAAATGCTTAAACTATGTTGTTTCTTTGTGTCTGAAATGCTTTTCAGCTCTCCTGTATGAAGTCCTGGTGAAACAGGAAATAATCCTTCAGCAGCACTGCGGCCTCACCAAAATGGTGCAGGACCTTTTTGTTGCTGTTGCTGCTCTTCAGGGCCTGACCACAGGGGGAAGTGTGGAGACCAGGCACCACGGCATCTACCCCTTGGCAGATGTTCAGGCCCTGATGGCCCTGGAGAGGGAGCTTGGAATCAGTCCAACATTGGCCCATGAATTGGTGAGCTTTTTTCTGTCCTTTACAACAAAGTTTTGGACAATGCATTTTGGCATGCACATCCAATTTATGTGTTGTTCAATATCTTAAAGTGGTAGATATGCCAAAGGAGTTAAAGGACTGCTTGTGCAGTCAACGAGGAACACCCAATTATCCCCCCCCACCCCCCCACACACACACATGTTTCAGGTCTCTGCCCTTCATCAGGCAACCATGAAACGCCAAATAAATTAATAGTGGAGCACAATGGCTATCTAGGCTTTTCTTTAAGTTTGTATAATATTTGTTTGAAAATTCAATGAAAATCAATCTTTGTTTAAAAAATTAATGAAGATCAATTTTTCTAATTTTAGGGTTCAACACTCGGCCTTGCGGGGGGGTCCACAGTTAAGGACACGGTGTGGCGGGTCCTCAAAGGAGCCATGACTAATGCCCTCGCCGAGGGCAAAATGGGAAGGTGGCCTTTGAGAGGCTCCACCTAAAAGGCATTGTAATTGGTAAGTTTAATCACAACAGTAACACGACTGTTCTGATAAAATCATAGTTTAGGATAAAATTATTAGCCACCCATGACAATCACATTTCTTTTCAAAGTCAAAATTCTTATAGTCTTAACAACTCATTTGCGAAATGGCACGCAGTGCGCCTGTGAATGTCTCGTAATTATAACACCACGCTATCGCTGGCTTCAAGACAGCTATTGCCACTTTGCCCGCAATGTGACGCGTTCTTCAGGGTCAACTCTCGCTCGTGAAATTCTTGTTTGGTTTTAGTGTCAGGAAAGAACTGCTGGTTTGTGTTTGGTAAAGTAAACTGTGGCAGTGTAAGTACTAAGTGACTATGATGATTTAATGTTGTAACTTTGGCTGTCACTTTCAACCCCATATGACGAGATGCATCCATTAACTAATGCAAAACTGACTTTTTAACTAGCCAGTTATTTAGCCCACCACAGGTCTCTTTTGCATGGACTGTTGCGTCGTCCTTTTTTAAGTCTTTCTCCATGTGTATGCCTTTATTTTCAGCTGCAGTGAGAAGGAATCTGGTCTGTGTGGCGTCTACGGAGGCAGAAATTATAAATACAATTAAAAAATGGTTCTACTGGGCTGGGGATGGGGACGGAGGGGGCAAAAGGAGAATGCCCACTCAACCAACCCCTCAACCAGCCCAGGACTCAGTCCAGGACTGACCTTTACAAAAATAAATAAATAAAATATTCAAATGTTACTCTTGTTTGGTTTTATGTTTATGCACCTCGTACACACAGTAACTTAGGTATTTCACAAGGCTATTTAACTGAGGCACAAAATCTGAATCTTCTGTACAAGGACATTTTATAGTCTATTAAAATGTTAAATTAAATTTAGCATAAGGTTCAGAATAAAATACAATCTTTTGGTAAATGTATGGCTAATTATGGATAAGTTATGGCTCATATTTGGCTTTATTATGGGATTTTGGGATGGTTATGGCTATGCTTTGGAAAGCCACATTTTATTTTGGGTGATCTTTTGGCAAACTTATGGTTACACCTTGATATCCTTTGGCCATTTTGTGGTGTTTTGGGGTTCTTTTGGTATAGTTATGGTTGTGCTTTGGAATTCCACAATTTATTTTGGAAGAATTCTGGCAACCTTTTGACAATCCATAATTCTATTTTGGCGTGCCTTATTTGGGCCATATTTGGCCCATCATTCCACCCAAAAGAGTACCAAACTGGCATGCCAAACTATTGCCAAAAATGATTCTGGCAACCTTTTGACAATCCATAATTCTATTTTGGTGTGCCTAATATGGGCCATATTTGGCCCATCATTCCATCCAAAAGAGTACCAAGACTGGCTTGCCAAACTAGGGCCAAAAAGAATTTGCTATCTGGGGAGGGCCTCGTTTTGCCCTCTCAATTTGATGAGGGTGGTGGTTTGTTCTGATGTCCCTAGCACAAAAAATATATATATTAGTGATGAAAGACAGTCAAGCTAGTTCACGGTGAGTGTTTTTTCCACCTAAAATGAAATTAAAAACATTAAATCAGTAATGTGGTTTCTTAAAAATTAACTTAAATAAACATTAAACTTAGTTTTCGTTATTTTTGGCGTTCATTACATGATTAAATAAGATGCAAGCTCTTTTACGGTGGGTTTTTTCCTATTAAACATTCAAGCAAGTTTACGGTGGGGTGTTAACCTTAAAACAAATGATGAGAAGCTTTATTCGCTAAATAAACACACACACACAAACGGGAATTATGACGGGACCACCATACAAGCTCGTTCTTGCTGATTTCTGCTTAAAATGTACTTATACAAACGAAAAATGTCTATAAACAGAACTGCTTTCAGCTTAGTTTTCTACCTCCATTTTTTTTAACAAAGCCTGCTGGGATCAAGCTAGCTTACGGTGGGTTTTCCCTATTACACATTCAAGCTAGTTTTTGGTGGGGCATGTTTTAGCCTTAAATTACATGAAAAAAACAATTTGCGGTATTAGATCTTATATAAAAAAACAAACCAAAAGTGCCCAAACACGTATTTTATTTTTTTTTACCGCTTTTTTTTTAACAAACTTACATTTTAAGCTGTACTGCTCTCCCACTCCGTCCGCCATTGTTGTGAGTGTCGAGTCCAGCGGCCGGCGCGCAAAGCATGCTGGGATACCCTTGCTCCTGTGAGGATCCACAAGACCCATCCTCAAAATGTGGGTGGAGCGAGGAGGACGCGTTTGAGGACGCGAGAATGAGTATTCTTGGAATTCGGACAGTACTCGTCGCTGCGCTGTGACGTCATCGACCTCAAAATGCGCTCCTACAAGCATCTTTCCTCTGGATTCGGACACACCCATGGACTTGTGAAACCCCACAAAAGGTTTGATTGGCCAGCGGGGGTAGCGTGATCATGCTGCAAGCACATGCACAGATCATTTTCTTTCTGGTCCTCTGGAAGGAAGGACGGCCCTGTCGCTTCAGATGCCTCGCTAATCTGCAGGTAAAGTCTGCAACAAAGTTGAAGTCAAAGTAGCTGAGGGGGGTCAGAAATGTCGCCAGATTTGTCGCTAGGCGCTTTTTTGAAAATAAGTCGCTAAGGGGGTCTGAAAAGTCGTTAGAAATGGTGACAAAGCTGCTAAGTCGGCAACACTGGGTCGTGCTCTCTTCTAAGGCTCACTAGCGCTAGACTCCCTCCGGTGGCCTCACTTCGTTACTACAACGACTACATTGCAATGAAGTTTAAGATGCATAACGGAAAAAGTACTGACAAGCAATGCGAATGTAAACAATAATGAACCAGTTTCTTATTATTGATTAAATCATACATACTGGTAAACACAGTAAACAGTAATTAGAACATTTTAACCCTTTAACAGTACACTATAGGTATGGGAAATGAATAAGCTTTTACTTTTAATTCTTCTAATGTTTAAAAACAACAAGTACTTTGGGATATTAAGAAAATGTTTTGCTCTATTTACTCAGATTACTGGATAGCCACATCATTTCAAAGCCTTCATCAAACTTGGAAAGGTCTAAAGTACGGAAATGCACGCTCAGTTCACAGAAACGGCTATTTCAAAAGAACTCTTCGGGCAAGTTTCCTATCTACATCTGCAGTTTACATCTCTAAAGGTTGAATAAGCAGGTCTGATCTGACACGGTCAGCAGATAAAACCAAAGCAGCTGGGAAAAATAAAGGTAGAGTGAGTGGGAGAATGAGTAAGTCTCGCATCCCTTGTGGTCTAGCTAAGTGCTTTCTGTCGGGGCTTAAGCTGTGAACGTCTTCAGATTAGCCTCAAATAGCTTTTGATCAGGGATTTAGAAAAACTTTTACATAATTCTCAGCATTCGTCTCACCTTTTGCTGTCCTCCCTTTTTTCTTTTTGATATAAAAACTGCCTACAGAGTTTTGCAGGGTTCAGTTGGTGCAGATAATTCAGGATTCAGCACCCAGTTGGAGGCAGATTTATTATTAGCCTTGGGTGCACCGGAGAGCACATTGGTTTATTCATCTTTTGCTGCGACTCAGGGCGCAAATAAATATCGATGCTTGATGATTACGCCGACCAGAGAAAAACCAATAAGGATTAAGGGTTAGACTTATGGTTATAAAAATATATAGAACATACTTTCTTGTCTTTGTTTATCTAATTTCCTAAATACTAAGTTAGGGTTAGGCTTAGGTTAGGTTAACTCCATTTGATCGACTCCAGTGCTCTGAACACAAATCTCCTCCTAAGAGATTAAATGGTAAATGGTCTGTATTTAAATAGTGTGCTTTACAACACAACAGTCACTCTCCCACGAACGCACATTCACACGCATGTGGTGCCAAGATGTGTTGCTGCCACGCCCACTAGACAGCATCAGTTGCTTCAACCACCACTAGCAGGCAAGGAGGGAGAAGTGTCTTGCTCAACGACACCAACCAGGCTTTTCCACAGCATAAGCGTCGCATAACATCCACAGAATGTGGTACATGGCAATTAGTCACTGGTATAGTGCAGGGGCATTCAATTCCGGGCCTCGAGGGCTGGTATCCAGCACATTTTAGTGGTTTCTCTGCTCCAACACACTTGTGTCAGTGGTTGAATCACCTGTGCAGCAGCTCGTCAGCAGTAATTATTTGATGATTAAAATCCGGTGTTGAGTTTAAATTAAAACATGTTGGATACCGGCCCCCGGGTCCAGAATTTGAATACCCCTGGTATAATAGACGAGCGGGTTTACACCAGCCGCAAAGTGTCAAGTTTTGAATTCACCTCAGAAATGGTGTCGCATCTCTTACACTTCAAGTCCAATTATTTGCGCAGGGAAAGAAGAGCTAACCCCTTCTTTTCACTGGACGTCAAAGCATCGCAAACTGGTCGTGAAACTTACTACGCTGCAATTAACCAGCATTATACTGGATGAGTTCCTTTCCACTGGCAGCAAAGTGTAACGTTTTGGACGCGTCCCAGAGGCGAGGGGACGCTATCATTACATTTTTTATACGCTACGCTTCCACCAGGCAGTAGCTAGGGGTTGCTAAAGCAGCAGCTACATTTGCATCTGCATCTCGACCGGAAAAGGGTGGCTTGCCAACTCCGGGTCGGGGGGACGTCCTACCTCAAGTGGAGGAGTTTAAGTATCTCGGGGTCTTGTTCACGAGTGAGGGTAGGAGGGATCGGGAGATTGACAGGCGGATTGGTTCCGCATCTGCAGCGCAGCGGACGCTTAGCCATCTGTCGTGGTGAAGAGGGAGCCTAGCCAGAAAGCCAGGCTCTCGTTTTACCGGTCGATCTACGTCCCAGTCCTCACCTATGGTCATGAGCTTTGGGTAATGACCGAAAGAACGAGATCGTGGATACAAGCGGACAAAATGATTTTCCTCCGTAGGGTGGCCGGGCTCAGCCTTAGAGATAGGGTGAGGAACTCGGACATTCGGGAAGGACTCGGAGTAGAACCGCTGCTCCTCCGGATTGAAAGGAGCCAGTTGAGGTAGTTTGAGCATCTGGTCAGGATGCCTCCTGGACGCCTCCCTGGGGAGTCCTGCCGGCAGGAGGCCCCCCCAGGTCGACCCAGGACACGTTGGAGAGGTTACATCTCAAATCTGGTCCGGGAACGCCTTGGGGTCCTTCCGGAGGAGCTGGTGGAGGTGGCCGGGGAGAGGACGGTCTGGAGCTCCCTAGTTGGGATGCTGCCCCCGTGACCTGGACCCGGATAAGCGGAGGAAGACGAAGACGATCTACAGAGAACAGCAACTCTTACACCAACTAAGCAACGTCACCCTGAGCTGATTCCTGAATGTTTTGGGCAGTTTTTAACCTGCTGGAGAGTCTTTTAACATCTCTGATACCACATTCCATCATTGTCTGGTTCTTCATAATAAAAACAACCTCCACAAGGTGTACTCATCTGCCCTACAATGAACAACAAACAGTGAGCTAAAAATTTAAAATCTATGAAAAAAAATTGCTGAGCTGAGACCGCTCAGTTTCGATCATAAACCTCTGCGACCAAAGGTTATCCTATTCTTTGTATTGGAGGGGGATCCATCCCCCGTGCATGTGCCAGTAATAGCGTAGGTCGATTGTAGAGATTGCTGTGCCTAAAAAAGGAACAGGAAATACATCACAAGGCAATTTGGTCCTGGTAAAAGTGTGAAATAACATTTTAAAATATACTTACATGAAGATTAAACACATTACTGATGGTCTGTATGATGTATAGATCGTTTGGTTTAATTTTCATGCTATCTTCTTCTTCTTCCTGTGAGAGTAGTGGGGCAGCACCCTAGCGCCCTCTATGGACAAGCAGCCGCTAGTATTTACCATTTTCTAATTGTGCAAAGAAATGTTCGTAAATATAAAAACAGCTCAGATCTTGCGTACGAACAACATCTAGTGGTAGAACGAGGGAACCGCAATACTGAATGTCACCCATACATTCCTCATCCACAAATTTTGACCCTGTCAGTAATTTTGTTTGTGGAGAAACAGCTTCATCAACTGACTGGTGTTAGAACATGTGACCTGTTACCAACAAACATCTGGCTGATCTTGTGTTATTGGAGGATTTGGCAGAGCGTGCACTCAGGAGGGAACGGATGTTTCATGAGCGCACTGATCTGATTCCTGAAGGAAATCTTTTTGGAACTATGCCATGATAAATTATTGACAAATATGAGAACCCCCAAACCTCCTCTGGTCCCTAAACCACATTGTCAAGGTAACCAAACTAAATGAATGACAGCTGTGCCAGTTGACAAACTTTACCAAATAACTCAACTCAATTCAATTCAATTCAAGTTTATTTATATAGCGCCAAATCACGACAAGAGTCGTCTCAAGGCACTTCACATAATAAACATTCCAATTCTTTAAAAAAATAAAAATAAATAAATAAATAACCATTCCAATTCAGGTCAGTTCATTAAACTAACTCCCAACAGAACATGCATACAGCAGTTTACACTACACTATAAACTGCAACTAACCCGTTATTGTTCATATTTTACTTTACGTGGAACCATGTTTCTTTATTTCGGAATGGAACCTTTCCTCCGTCTCGACAACTTCTGCAGCAACTGCCTCGATCTCGTTGTCAATAGTTTTTTTTTCAGGAAAAACCCAAGAAACGCCCCCATGAGCTGAGGATGTGGTGTGACCAAATATGGTTAGTTTCCATACCATACCATACCAAGTTTATTTGTATAGCGCATTGAAACACGGCATGAGAGCCGAACAAAGTGCTGAACAAAAACACACAATAAAAACAATCAAAAATAAAAACTAAATCCATTAAAATCAAGTAATTCAAATCGAAAAGAAAAGGAGAAAGAGAATAAGTTAGACTGAATTAAAAGCCAACGAATAAAAGTGAGTTTTTAAACGAGACTTAAAAAGGGAAACAGAGGAAGAGAGTTTGATCAGGAGGGGCAAGTGGTTCCAGAGCTTCGGTGCACAAACTGAAAAGGCGCGCTCCCAGCGGGATTTACAGCGGGAGCTAGGGACTTGTAGGAGGTGCTGGTCGGCTGATCGGAGGGATCTCGTAGGGACATAAGGGTGAATGAACTCAGACAAGTAGCCAGGTGCTAAGTTATTGAGGGATTTAAACACAAAAACCAGGATCTTAAACTCTATCCGGAGATGGATGGGGAGCCAATGGAGATTTGATAAAACCGGTGTGATGTGTTCTCGCTGCCTGGTGCCAGTGAAGACTCGAGCTGCTGCGTTCTGCACAAGCTGAAGGCGGGTGAGAGTAGAGGAGGAGATACCGTATAGCACTGAATTAGAGTAGTCGAGATGGGAAGTAATGAAGACATGGACAACTGAATGGAGATGACGCCTTTTTAAAATGGGCTTAATTTTAGTGAGACGCCTCAGGTGGTATTAAAAGGTCTTAACTACCTGGTTGACATGAATTTCCATTTTTAGTTTAGCATCCATCATGACCCCTAAGTTTGTGTCATGGGTTTTCAACCCACTTGTGATAAAAGGAAGGGTCAGTTGGGGACTTTGACAAGTCTTAGGGCTGAAAATGATAGCCTCTGTCTTGTATGTAAATGACTGAACAAACACGAGCACCTGGGTACACACGGGTGGGATTTATCTCATGTCGATTGCGCAGGAACATGCGACCATCACACGTTTCATACATCAGGATTTTGGCCGTTCATACGAACGCTCTAAAATGTATTTGTAGGATAGAAAATAGGACAGTTTCTATGAATGTTTGATAACTCAAGACCCAAAACTTTCAATGAACCCCCAAACCATGTAAAGCCACACTATACATATATACACACTGCACAAGAAATGTGCTTTTCATCTTCCACAGATATGTGTTACTGTGGCAATAGCTCCTTTGATTTCACCTTAGGGATGTGGTCTCTCACAAGTCCACCTTTTCTCTTGTATCACTCCGACAGGTCGGTCATCTTCGTCTTTCTACGGCCTTTTACTCCTTTGAAATTCAAACTCCCTCGCTCTGCGACAGACTGTACCTAAATGACAGCGGCCTCTTTGATTTGCATAATAACATTATCGTCAATGTAAATGCCTGAAACAGCTTCTGTCGACAGCAAAAGAGAGAAACTGGTTATCAGAGCCTCGCTGTATTCAAGACTTCCATTAGACCGCGGTGCATTCTGGGATTTTATCCTAGATCAGTGCATTAAGTACATGTTGGAGCTGGGTGAAGGTTGATGTAAGGTGTGATGCATTGATTCTTATCCATTTCAGACACTTCCTGATTCATTGCATGTCATTTCTGTCAGCAGAGGAAGGAGATTTATCAATATTTCTCACGAACGAGTTTTTCACCAGGTCATTCAAAGACATGAAACATCCACGTGCTATGAATTTCTGGGTTATTTATTTAATCTGAGCAAACAAAAGACATACAAAGTGATTTCTGGCAGAAAAAAAAACATTAAAATTTGGGATTGCTCGATACTTTTAGGTTTTATTTTTATATGGCAGTAGATCATTCCAAATCTCTAAGAAATGTGTTTTATTTAGTTAGTTTGATTTATTTAAACTCACGGATACGATGACATGGCATGCTGACAGGCAGATTCTAAACAAACATGTCCTCCTTCCATCTCAAGAAAGAGGGCATTCTCATGACTGAATTATATAACAAATCTTTGTCATCATCATCATCATGGCAGATTGCTGCTGCCCGGAGGAAACTCTGAAAGCTCAGAAATTTAGTCAGACATACTCGGGGTTAGAGATCTGCAAATAGAGCCGTGTTTTTGCCGAGGCTCTAGATGGCTGTGAACAATTCCAAGAGTTCAGGGTCCGACTCAGATTAGGGACCGGATGAGTAAACCGCGTTTACATGTGAGCTAGAACTAGAAATCAGGTTTTATTATTGTTTCTAAATGATAGCCCAGCATAGATCTGATTGTATATTCCAACTGCATTACATAAACACTTTATAAATGCTCTCTGCGCTGGTTTTTAGTTGGATTTTCTTCCAAAAACACAACAGGCTCATGTGGCTCGGATATTACATCACCTGATGACTTTCCTCCTTAAAACTCTAAAACGATCAGACATAAAAATATCAAACATAAAGTCCAGTATTTGTGAACTGACCTCAACAGTAGGATTTTGCATCTTTTTTAGTTCCCAGAACAATCTAAACACTCACATACATACCAACAGTGGTGCAAATCACCTTTTCCAAAGCGATTGCCTCCTCCCTTCCTGTGGAGTTTTAATTCCAATAGGGTTAGAAACACAATTCCTTGAAATGTATTCTGTGACTCTAGAAAAAAAATGAAAATAGACAGAGATGGTGGTTGAAAGGAGCCGAGCAGAGATGGAGACTGGTGTAAGGGAGATAAAGGGTGTTACCGGGACAGAGTTCATATAGACGGACTTTTCTAAACTGCACATTCATCATTGCCATCATCTTAGGGTTTGCCAAAATCACTTGCTTAATTCCGTAACATTAATTATTCTTATCTTGGGGGTTGTTTAGCTTAGAAATCTAGACAAACAGCCGCCGAACCAAAATGACTTTGCTCTGCATGTCAGTCTAGCCACGCTCCTTTGTAGCCTCAGCAGGCCAATCACAGCGCTGCATCGGTTTGGTGGGCGAGATGACGCGACACAGCGGAACTACTAAGATGGCAATGGCCCGTTTGACACGGCTTTGGCATCAACTTTGGACCATTTAGACTTTTTTTTTTTTGAGTCAGCGAAGGGCGGACTGCGCCGTTGACTGACATTCATCGCAGGGAGTAGATCATGTTGTTTGTTCTTCAGTAGCACGGAGACAGTCTGAAAGACAACTGTAGATTCTGCTCACAACCAAGCTCTGTCTATGGGTCGTGGCGAGACTATTTATTCACATATATTGGATTAGAGTCGTCCTTAAAGGTTTCAAAATTTTAACCAAAATTGAAATTATCCAAGAGACGTTAAGCCCAAAAACATTTTCCCCCCCCCAGAAAAACGGGATTTTACACTGAAACCATGTGTGATTTCCTGTCGAGCCCTATGATAACTGCGGAAATTGACATGTCCCAGAAGCAGCTCCCGGCAAAAACAAAACCCAATCCTATGTTTAGCGTTGGGCACAGCGTGCCACTTCTGGGACGCACTTGAAAATTGCCACTTTGTGGCTGGTTTGCCACACTCCATAGACCATAATGGATTCTACTTGTAGCAGCGACATCCCGCTGCCGTTCCGCGCTGCTGATGCTTTCAGTGTGAAATAGGGGCGACTCACCTTCGGTGACATATTTTAAATGGAGCCCCAATGGCATTCAATATTTAGGCATCAATATATGTACTGATTTCAGCCAAATGTATAAGATGAATTGTTCTCCATTGATTGATAGCCTGAAAATAGAATTTAAAAATGGACCACAGTTGTAAAGTTGAAAATTGTAACAGAAACATACTTCAGTTATGGACTACAATAACACTCTGGGGTTGAAATGTAAAAAATTTAAATATTTCAATGAGTTCCTTATAAAGGGTTAAACAAGATCCAACAATAAAGGTTATGAGATCAGTTTCATAACATATGAGAAGGAAAATTATTAAAAGGAATATAAATCATTGTCAGTCAGTACAAAATGCAATATTTCTAGTTTCAATAGACCCAGCGCCCTTTAGCTTGTAATAATTTACATATCATCTGGCTTAAAGGACCTGTAATTGGTCAGAGTTGACCGTGACGACCCATGGATCTGTCTTTGTCTAGCTCACCATTAGAACAATGAATTTACAATTTTGCGAGTCATTGCTTTGGGTTTGTTTCATTTTATCAGCCATTGATATTAAAATGGTGATGCAAGACCAAATTTTCCAAGGAAAATTTGAGTAAATAATGTAAAATGTAACTTTTCTTGTACAAAAATTATTATTATTGTTTTACATTTTTAAAATATGCTTGATTTTTAGGTTACTGAGGGTGGGTTGAGAGGCTTTTCACCAAGATGCGACTTCATCAACTGTGGTAGGTAGTGATTCCAGCTTTATATGGACATTTGTGAAGGCAACCTTATGCCTACACCTGAGTCCTGAGAACTCAGCGTCCACACAGACACCTTTTCCTGGCTCAAGTTAATCAAAATTAGGGATCAGACTGTGACGGTTCTTAGGGATTAAAGCTGCAATGGCAAAACAAGGCACCGGCTCTTATTAGCTCAAAAAATAACTTTCAGAGTGCCTTGGATCACCATTTTTTCCTCCTCGTCTATATTTGATGTTCTATGAGACAACCTGATGTATCCTTCTATGTTATTCCCACAGACGCACTCATAACAATCTGCCTGCATACAAAACGTTGGTTACGTATTGTAACCCCAGATTCTATGAGTCTAGTCGCAGCCCTTAAGCGAACTGCTATTGGAAGGATGATCTCCGCATCAGCCAATCATGAAGAGCTTAAATGTACGCCCACCAATAGTGGGCCCCCTCGTGGTATATAACCGCAGTGACCCCACTGCTCGCCTCCAATGGCTCTTATTCCATCATAACCAGTGGGGCCAAGTGGCTTAAGGGCTGCGACTAGACTCATAGAATCTGGGGTTACAATACGTAACCAACGTTCTATTTCGTCTAGTCTTAGCCCTTAAGCGAGCTGCTATTGGAAAAAAGCGCAGCTGGATGGGTTTACGCCACACTGGTTAACACAACCAATGGACACACCCAATCAAATCTCCTCTAGTGAGGGACGTTCAGCCTCAGACCAGGCTTAAAGACTGAGGCAGCCACGATAAGAGAGGGGCCCTCACTAAAAAAACATCATCCACGAGAGGATGACATCCATCTCAGCAAGGCCAATGAGGTGCTATAAGCATTCATTCAGCCTGCTGGGGTCCAAGCACTGAACGAGTGATGGAACCTGAAGACACATCTCGTAAATAATAACGAGTAAAGGAACAGGATGAAGCCCATGAAGCAGCCTGACAAATGTCTTCCATCGACACACCACTGTGGAGCGCCATCGAAGAGGAAATCCCCCTGGCTGAGTGAGCCCTGAGTGCCTCAGGGGAATCCTGCCCCGATGACGTGTAAGCGAGGGAAATGGCTTCACACAGCCAGTGCGAAAGACGCTGGGTCGACAGCGCCTGACCAAGGGAAGACTCCCTGTAGTGCACAAACAGGTTTTGTGAACGACGAATCTCCGAAGTGCGTGACACATACCGTACAAGCGCGCGCACCGGGCAGAGAAGGTGAGAAGCCGCTTCCTCCTCAGAATTATGGGGAGGAGGAAAAAGGTCAGCCAATGAAATTGACCTGGATTTGAAGGAAGCATTAATGCTTTTGGGCACAAAGGCTGGATTGGGGCATAAAACAGCAGACCCGCCATCTTCCCGGATCCTGAGGCATGCGGGAGCCACTGAAAGGGCGGTCAGGTCACTCACTCTCTTAACTGATGCTAGCGCTAGCAGCAATGCAGTTTTAAGTGACAGGAACTTGAGTGAGACCTGGTCCAAGGGTTCAAATGGGGCTTTGGATAAGCCGTGCAGAACCACCGTTAGATCCCACTGGGGAAAAAGCGGGCGGGACACAGGTCTGTTCCTCCTGACACCTTTTAGAAAACGTTTTGTGAGGGGATGATTGAAAACAGATCTATCTCCAAACCCTTGGTGACAGGATGAGATAGCTGCAGCATATGTTTTAATAGTGCTGAATGCGAGGCCCCTGTCCATCAGTATCTGCAGAAACGATAGGACATCCGCCAGCTGGCAGGAGAGCGCTTGAACATTCCGCTCTGTGCACCATTTCTGGAAAGCTGCCCATTTAGCAGCGTAAGACGCAATGGTAGAGGGCGCCCGCGCACTCTGAACCGTGGCAACCACATCATGCGGCAGCCCAGAAGCCTCTAAGCGTGACCGCTCAGCGGCCAGACCCACAACCGTTGGCCTATTTCCGGAGGATGTTTGATTATTCCATCCGCCTGGAGAAGGGCGTCCGCCCTCCACGGGAGCCTCCACGGGGAGCCGGACACTAGCGCTTGCAGGTCCGGAAACCATGACGCGGACAAGCGCCTGGGAGCCACCAGAATCACCGAGAGCCGTTCCGACCGAATTCGGTCTAAGAGACGGGGAATCAGAGGGACTGGTGGAAACGCATAAAGGAGCGTTCGAGGCCAGGGCTGGTGTGAGAAGGCGTCCGCCCCGAGCGGAGGTCCGTCCCGGGGACTCAGGGAAAACCACAGGCGACACTGAGCGTTTTCGCGAGCCGCAAACAGATCCACAGACGGTTCCCCGAACATGATCCAGATCTGTGATATCAGTGCGGGATGCAGACGCCAGTCGGAGTCGCGGGGTCCCCCTCTCGACAGGATGTCTGCCGCTACATTCAGTACCCCCGGAATGTAGATGGCTCTGATGGACAGCAGGTGGACATGTGTCCAACACAGTAAATCTGTGGCGACACGCAACAGAGGGAGGGATCGAACTCCCCCTTGGCGATTTATGTAGGCTGCCGCCACCTGGTTGTCTGTGTGAACTTCGACATGACGGCCCTCGAGAAGGGCAGCAAAGTGTCTGATCACATTCCTCACTGTCATAAGCTCCAACACATTTATGTGCTCGTGCATGTGGGAGGGCCAACGATCTGCCACCGTATGGGACAAGCACGTGCCCACCCACACCGACAGTGACGCATCCGTAAACACAGATACGTGTGACGCAGGACGTCCGATGGGAACCCCGCGTGAGAGGATGCAGGGGTTCCCCCAGTGAGCGAGGTCCCCGCCCACTGAAGGGGGAATCCTCAACATACGTCTCTTCTGACGTATCGGGTGCACCCGGAGGCGGGTGAACCAACGTTGCAAGCGCCTCGTGTGCAGCAAGCCTAGCGGCACCACCGAATGGACTGCGGACATCATGCCCAGGAGTTTCATGACTAACAGGGCTCTCACGATCTTGCGGGGTTGTACACGGGAGATCACCGTGGAGAGATCTGCCGCTCTTGCAGGCGACAAACGTGCTCTCATTAGGGAGGCGTCCAACTCCACCCCGAGATACACAATCGACTGGGATGGAAGGATGGAGCTCTTTTCCCAGTTTATAGAAAACCCCAGGGTCGACAGATGCTCTGTCAACCTCCTGGTTTGCCGTGACGCCTCGTCCTTGGACCGAGCGCACAGGAGAAGATCGTCCAAGTAAAATAAAACCCTCATTCCCTCCGTGCGCAGTGGCTGCAGCGCGGTCTCCAGACATTTGGAGAAGGTGCGCGGGGCTAGCGAGTAGCCGAAAGGGAGGCGATTGAACTGATATTGAACTCCCTTGAACGAAAAACGCAGAAACTTCCGGTGATTTGGAATTACTGGTATGTGGAAGTATGCGTCTTTCAGGTCGATTGACGTGAACCAATCCCCGGGGCGCACATATTCCAGGACTTGTCTCATCGTTAACATGCGGAAATGCATTACTGCTATGGAGCAGTTGAACAGCGACAGGTCAAGAATCGGTCTCATTCCTCCCGACTTCTTCGGTACTATGAAGTAGCGGGAGTAAAGGCCCGAGAGCTCTTGTCCGCGAGGGACTCGTGAAATAGCGTCCTTGGACAGAAGTTCCCGCAACTCCAGCTCTAGGGCCTGAGACTGTACTTGCGATGTGAACGCCGTCTCCACGATCCCGTTGAAGGGAGGTGGAGTGACCTGAAAATGAAGTGTGTGACCGCAATGAATGGTGTCCGAAATCCATTTGCTCATGATACAAAGGCGGCGCCACTCGTGCGCGCGTTCCGACAGTGGACGCGTGTGCGCGGTCACGTGAGCAACGACTGAGGGTTGTGCATGCGCCCTTACCGCCGTCGCCCGTACCAAAGAACTGGGGGCGACCCATGGAGGGCTGCGCTCGAAAGGGCGAGTGCGAAACAGCTGGAACAGGCTGGTCCGCACCGCGGAGCGTGGAGTCCGAGAGTGAAGGACGAGTGGGAGCCGAGCCTGTGCACGGGGGCGACAGAGTGCCCGCGGATGAAGCCGCGCACTGTGCCGCCGCGCGTGGTCGAGACAGCGACCTGACATCTCGCCCCACCCGACGATGTAGTGAGAGCTGGGAGAGTTGGGCCCGGCCGGATGCTGGGGCCGGAGCGCAAATGGAGCGCACCCTTACGGTTGGCCGTATATTATGACTGCCTGCAGGAACATGTATGCGTGCAGCAGTGCTTGGTGTGGGGAACATGTGTGAGAACTCGGCAGAGGATTCTGCGGAGGACTGTAGGATTGTGCTCTTTGAGTGACATGTTTTGGGTTTTATTTCAAAACCAACATCAACATCATTACAATCATGTACACACACATTCCCCCCAAAGAGTCACTTCCGTGGCTGCTTTCGGCGAGGCTCGTGCACCTGGGACTGCCAAGACGGCGTCTGCTGGCCCCGCCGGAACCGTTGCCCGCCATCTCGCTGGTCCCGCTGATGCGGAGCCGAAGCGGGAGGCCGGCTCCGTGGAGCGGACGGTGCAGCTGGGCGTTTGAAGCTTCCGCGCCGTTCGTCCCATCCTCTGGCAGAACGGCCGGAGTGCGAGGCTGACCGAGGGTGAACCAGGTCTCGTACCGTAGCCGATAGTTCGGCCGTCTTCTGAGCCCTCTCAATGACGCCCCTAAGATGGGGACCAAACAGAACATCGGTGGTGATGGGGCCGTCCAGCATCTCCCTTTGCAGATGTTCCGGAATGGAGGGCAGGGCCTTGAGCCAGATCGCTCGCTGGATGAGGGTCTGCCAGGCAGCGATGCGAGCAGAACCGGTGAGCACAGCAGCACACAAATTGAGGATAGCATCAGCTGTCATGTTCTGTGTCCCTTTGTTCCCCAGCCCTCCAGTTCCCACTCCAGGTTCTCCTTTTGTGTTTCATGGCGCCCTCATGTGTCCTTTGTCTGCGTCTTTCCCCATGTGTCTCCTAATGTTTCTCCATCCCTCTCTGGATTCCCTTTTGTGTTCTATTAGCGCCCTCATGTGTCCTTTGTCTGCATCTCTGTTGTGTGTCTTAAGTTATAGCCACAGCCTCTTGTTCCCCAGTTCATAGTTTGTGTGTCTCAGTATGTGTATGTGTTGGTATGAGTTCTTCCCTTAGTCTTTAGGTTTAGTTTTGTGTTTTACATAGTGTTAGGTTTATCTGCCCTCCACTGGTTCTCTTCCCCATCCAGATAATTGTTGTCACCTGCCTTCCCTCCAGCCTCACTCCACACACCTGCTTCCTGTTTCCCTAATTGCTCCTCCCTGTCTATATAAGCCCTCCTTGTCTCTGTGTTCTTGTCGGTCCATTAATGTTTGCTTGTTGTTCTTGTCAGCCTCGTCTCGTTCCTGTTCCTAGCTTCTAGTGTTTCCAGTGTTTTCCAGTGTTTCTAGTTCTCTGAAGTTTTTGATTACTCAGTTTAGATTTTTGGATTTTTTGGTTTGGGCTCCCTGCTTCTTGGACTACTCCTAATAAAGGATTTTATTTTCATCATCCACCTCCTGCCTCGTTCATCTGGGTTCTGCATCTTGGGTCCTAACCTCCTGCTCCTAAACCGTGACAGAATGGACCGACCATCACAGGACCCAGCGGGAACTCCAGGTACACAGGAGATCTATTACGATGGTGATCCAGACCTTTGTGTGGAGTTCATTCGGAACTGTGCCCGTTGTTTGGACTTGAAATCCTCAGAGTTCGACAAGGTGTCGTATATGGTGCTTTGGTTGAGGGGTAAGGCCTTGCAGTGGGTTGCTGACCACTTTGACATAGAGGATCTTAGGGCGGTGTCGTTTTGGGACTTTGCTGCATTGCTCCTCCGCACTTTTGGCCGAGATCCTTCTCCACTAGTCGCTCATGCCACCTCAGCATCTCAGATGGGTTACACCGCCACACCCTCACCAGGTCCTGACAGCGCCACCACTTACTCTCCGGTGGGCTGTCATTCCTCCTCAATTCCTGCCAGTGTCCTCCCCATACCTCAGCTGAGCCAAGGAAAACCACGCCGACGACGCCGCAACCCTCCTGCTCCGGCGGTGGTCCCGGTGGACGCATCGCCTCCTGCTCCAGCGGTGGTCCCGGTGGACGCATCGCCTCCTGCTCCGGCGGTGGTCCCGGTGGACGCATCGCCTCCTGCTCCGGCGGTGGTCCCGGTGGACGCATCGCCTCCTGCTCCGGCGGTGGTCCCGAGGGTCGCATCGCCTCCTGCTCCAGCGGTGGTCCCGAGGGTCGCATCGCATCCTGCTCCGGCGGTGGTCCCGAGGGTCGCATCGCGTCCTGCTCCAGCGGTGGTCTCGAGGGTTGCATCGCGTCCTGCTCCAGCGGTGGTCCCGAGGGTCGCATCACGTCCTGCTCCAGCGGTGGTCCCGAGGGTCGCATCGCGTCCTGCTTTGACTGATGAGGTCCAAGAGGTCCCGGTCCCGGCCCAGCCTGTCCAAGAGGCTCCGGTCCAGCCCATCCATCTGGACCCGAAGTCGATGGTGGTCAACGGCTCTTCCTGTTCTGAAGTCGACGCCCCTTCCTGTTCCGAAGTCGACGCCCCTTCCTGTTCCGAAGTCGTCGCATCTGATGACGACATGTCCAAAGTCGTCGCCTCTGATGACGACATATCCAAAGTCATCGCCTCTGATGACGTCCCCTCTGACGACGTCGCCGCCGCCTCTGATGACGTCCCCTCTGGCGACGTCGCCGCCGCCCCTGATGACGTCGCCTCCCCTGATGACGTCGCCTCCCCTGATGACGTCGCCTCCCCTGATGGCGTCGCCTCCCCTGATGACGCCGCCTCCCCTGATGACGCCGCCTCCCCTGATGACGCCGCCTCCCCTGATGACGCCGCCTCCCCTGATGACGCCGCCTCCCCTGATGACGCCGCCTCCCCTGATGACGCCGCCTCCCCTGATGACGCCGCCTCCCCTGATGACGTCGCCTCCCCTGATGACGTCGCCTCCCCTGATGACGTCGCCTCCCCTGATGTCGGCTCGCCTGACGACGTCGCCTCCCCTGATGTCGGCTCGCCTGACGACGTCGCCTCCCCTGATGTCGGCTCGTCTGACGACGTCGCCTCCCCTGATGTCGGCTCGTCTGACGACGTCGCCTCTGGTCTGATGTCTCTTCTGTCTCTAGTTCCAGTGGTGATTCTGAAGGTCGCACCGGTCCAGCCTGTCCACGAGCCCCCCGTCCAGCCTGTCCACGAGCCCCCCGTCCAGCCTGTCCACGAGCCCCCCGTCCAGCCCGTCCACAAGCCCCCGGTCCAGACGTCAATGCCTCCAGGCCGGAGGTTGACGCCTCCCGTCTCGGGCCCCTGCTCTGAAGTGGACGTCTCGGGGCCCTGCTCTGAAGTGGACGTCTCGGGGTCCTGCTCTGAAGTGGACGTCTCGGGCCCCTGCTCTGAAGTGGACGTCTCGAGCCCCTGCTCTGAAGTGGACGCCTCGAGCCCCTGCTCTGAAGTGGACGTCTCGAGCCCCTGCTCTGAAGTGGACGTCTCGAGCCCCTGCTCTGAAGTGGACGTCTCGAGCCCCTGCTCTGAAGTGGACGTCTCGAGCCCCTGCTCTGAAGTGGACGTCTCGAGCCCCTGCTCTGAAGTGGACGTCTCGAGCCCCTGCTCTGAAGTGGACGTCTCGAGCCCCTGCTCTGAAGTGGACGTCTCCATGTCCCCGTCTCAAGTCTCCCAAGTCTCAAGTGTCCCACTCTCCCCAAGTCTCAAGTGCCCCACTCTCCCCAAGTCTCAAGTGCCCCACTCTCCCCAAGTCTCAAGTGCCCCACTCTCCCCAAGTCTCAAGTGTCCCACTCTCCCCAAGTCTCAAGTGTCCCACTCTCCCCTGTCACAAGTCTTCCAGTCTCCCCAGTCTCAAGTGTCCCACTCTCCCCTGTCACAAGTCTTCCAGTCTCCCAACTCTCAGGTCTCCTAGTTCCAGTCTCCCAGATGCAAGTGTTCCAGTCACAATCCCCGTCTCCAGAGATCCTTCGCCGGCCCCCTAGACTTCTCAGGTCCCGCCTCCTGGTTCCCCGTCGCCGGCCCCCACGACTCCTCTGGTCCCGTCTCCTGGTTCCCCGTCGCCGGCCCCCTAGACTTCTCCGGTCCCATCTCCTGGTTCCCCGTTGCCGGCCCCCCAGAGTCCCCTGGTCCCTGGACCCTCCTCGCCCACCCTTGTGGGTTGTTTTTTGTCCGGGCCCTCCTCTCCCGCCCTGTGGTCTCTCGTGTCCTGTTTTGTCTTTGTCTTTTGTTTCTGTTTTTGTCTTGTTCTGGTTTTGTGCGTCTGGTATCCGCCCTTGAGGGGGGGGTACTGTCATGTTCTGTGTCCCTTTGTTCCCCAGCCCTCCAGTTCCCACTCCAGGTTCTCCTTTTGTGTTTCATGGCGCCTTCATGTGTCCTTTGTCTGCGTCTTTCCCCATGTGTCTCCTAATGTTTCTCCATCCCTCTCTGGATTCCCTTTTGTGTTCTCTTAGCGCCCTCATGTGTCCTTTGTCTGCATCTCTGTTGTGTGTCTTAAGTTATAGCCACAGCCTCTTGTTCCCCAGTTCATAGTTTGTGTGTCTCAGTATGTGTATGTGTTGGTATGAGTTCTTCCCTTAGTCTTTAGGTTTAGTTTTGTGTTTTACATAGTGTTAGGTTTATCTGCCCTCCACTGGTTCTCTTCCCCATCCAGATAATTGTTGTCACCTGCCTTCCCTCCAGCCTCACTCCACACACCTGCTTCCTGTTTCCCTAATTGCTCCTCCCTGTCTATATAAGCCCTCCTTGTCTCTGTGTTCTTGTCGGTCCATTAATGTTTGCTTGTTGTTCTTGTCAGCCTCGTCTCGTTCCTGTTCCTAGCTTCTAGTGTTTCCAGTGTTTTCCAGTGTTTCTAGTTCTCTGAAGTTTTTGATTACTCAGTTTAGATTTTTGGATTTTTTGGTTTGGGCTCCCTGCTTCTTGGACTACTCCTAATAAAGGATTTTATTTTCATCATCCACCTCCTGCCTCGTTCATCTGGGTTCTGCATCTTGGGTCCTAACCTCCTGCTCCTAAATCGTGACATCAGCAGTCTTAGTAATGACGGCTTTCGACTCCTCGGGGGCTTCCAGCTCCTCCATCATCCTCGAGACGCCGAAGACAAGGAGGGCGATGTTATTCCCTGCAGCGCCGGTCTGAAAGGCACACTGATGTGCGCGGTCGGTGAGCCGCGTCAGCAGCTGGTCATGTTTTGAAGCGGGAACAGCTCGCGGGCCAGCGAGGTGGTTCTTGGCGCCAAACAGCGAGGCCAAGTCCGGCTCTAGCGGAGGAACGGACGGCCAGCCTCGGTCGGAAAACCCCTCGACCTTGGTGATGGGCGCATAGGTGGAGACTGGCGCCTTGAGCTTGGCAGGCTCGGAGAAGGCGGCAGACCAGCAGCTCATAGCAGCGGGAAAGCGCGGCCAAATAGGGTCTAGACAGCGTGTCTGAGTTGCCCCGAAGATTCCCGCCAAATCATCCGCTTCAGGCGGGGCTGGTTCTGGCACCTTGTGGGCCCCTTGTGGGCTGCTGCCGCAGAAATGATGGCGGGCAGCTCCTGGAGCAGTGCTCTTACTGCTGGCAGGGAGGAGCGAGAAGCCACTGGGGCAGAAGGACCCGCTGGGCGGAGCTCATCGACCTCCGTTATGTCTAGGAGGGATGCCGCCTCGTCGTAGTTCTCGCTGTCGGTGACGTCATCCAGCCGGTTGAAGCCAGCCGGCTCCTGATCAGCGTCGAAGAAATCCAACGCCTTGTCCAGCGGGTACGAGTCAGCCACCGGAAATTCTTTGTCGGCGGCGGGAGTGAAGTACTCGACCCGGCGAATCTTCTCTGCCACGGGCAGAGCGGCACAGAACGGGCACGAGGCCTGCGGGGTCAAGGCCAGGCCAGCGTGGTGAGCCCCGAGACAGACCTCACACTTAGCGTGCAGGTCTCCGCTGGAAATGGAGCCCGACTGGCAGGTTGGGCAGGGTCTGGCGTCGCTGGACATGGCTGGTAAGTCTTCTCGGATAATCTTGCTCTTTCTGGATAAATTTGCTCTTAAAGAAGCTCTCAGCTTGGCATGAAGAGAAAAAGGAGGCGAGCAGTGGGGTCACTGCGGTTATATACCACGAGGGGGCCCACTATTGGTGGGCGTACATTTAAGCTCTTCATGACTGGCTGATGCGGAGATCATCCTTCCAATAGCAGCTCGCTTAAGGGCTAAGACTAGACGAAATAGAACAAGCTAGCTTTTGAACACACGGTCACAAAACTCTCACCCCTCCCCTATCATCTCCGGGCTACGTCTGCCAGACTTCAGAATGTGCATTACCACAGTAAACGAGAGAGCGCTAAACATCAGTAACCGTTTTCTACGTCCAAACGTCTTTTGTTGCCCACAACTTCAAATGGTGTTTTTCTTTTTGGGACTCCGGTAGTTCTAAAGTTGAAGGGGTAGCAGCCGGCTGTTTCTCCATTTCTAATATTATTGAGCAGAGAACCTCTCACACCAGTGGTGTTCTGTTGATAAAAACACGAGTGTGTGATGAATGGAGGACTCAGGGAAGTGCAGCATTTTGGTGAGACCAACAACCGGATGGTCCAGTAGTTGCTTTCGGTCCGGGTCTTGTTATTGGCAGAGTTTTTTAGACAAATGTGAGAGAACCACTTGTTGTTTAATCCTTATGATATATTTTAAACTATACTATGTTAGAATGTTGTTAATAGGCATGAAAAATGGTTTAAGCTAGTTTGTTTTGCAGATTTGCTATTAGCTTAGATTTGCTATAAGACCATCAATGAGAAAACTCAGGTTGAATCATTTTCATCAGAGAAAGTTCCAACCATCGACATATGTACTGGACAATTCGTGTCCATAGGCTCGAATCATAAGGTTGTTGTTACCAAATGGGAGGTTCCAACCACCGCCATGTTGACTGTGTCACACGTCCCGTCATGCCTAGACAATCCAAAAATGGGAAAAGAGGTGGACCTGAGGGCGAGGCTGTTAAGGTAGGAACAGGGTTGTAACAAATGAACCAGTGTAGCTTTTAGCTAACTTGGCTAACCCAAGAAGCTAAGAAGGGCTCCTTGGACCAGGGTATCCCACCAACACAGCAAACTGGCTCCCATGTGAGGCTGTAGTCAAGCTGGTCGCCGGTAGAGATATAATATGGACTGGGACTGTTAAATTACAAGTGGAGACTCAGACTGTTGTGATCGTAGCCGGGCACCATGGCCTTTTACATCAGCTCTTGCTCCATGGTCTGAGATAAGAGGGACATTAGCTACAAGCTAACTCAAAGCTAACAGATTTTTCGGCTGTGTTCAGCATGAAAAACTGTGGTAGAGCGACTCCAAAGTGAAGTCACCTCCGGTCTGCTTAGTAACAAAATCATAACTAGGTAAGCTGGCTGAGGATGTTGGGTTTCTCTGGTCCACGTGTTCGCCGTTGTTGATGGTCCCTTCTCCGGGAGCCGGAGATCAACAGAACATTAGCTACATACTAACTCGAAGCTAACAGAGTTGTCCGGGTGTTTTCAGCAAGAAAAATACGGTTGACCAAATCAAAAATGAAGCAGCGTCAACAAAAAGAGCTGCAGTGTTTCTGTGATCTCCCTCAGAGATCCACCATTGACCAGCACTACAGCCTCGCTTCGGAGCCAGCCTGGCTGCCCCGGGAAATGGGAACAGCTAGCCACCTGCTATCTCAGGCAGGAGACAGTCCTGCCGAAACTGCTTGGATGGTCTGTTAGTAACCACAGCTTGTCCTTTTGTCCACACAGACAAAACTAAAGTTCAGAGAGTCAAAAAGGCCGAACATCTATTAATGTGAGGCCGAGGCCTTTCCCCGGAGCTAGCTCTGTAGTCATATTAATTATTCTGATTTTTAAGCATTAAATTCCACATGAACAGAAGAGTTTCATTAAAAAAAATCACCCCCTTCAGAGTTGTCATGAATGTAAACTAGATCTATTAAACCTAAAATGTTTTTTAAACCAGGCTGTAAACATGTTTCTTTCTGCTGTGAAATTGGCATTTTTAACATGGGAGTCAATGAGGATTTGCTCATTTCTGGTTCCAACAGTGGACGAGGGTGGGACTGCAAGTGTTGCCACTTCCTTGTTAGCTT